>NC_089523.1:10728273-11057023 GCF_963924715.1 Thunnus thynnus
TCTGAAAGTGCAGCAGTAAGAGAGTCTTGTAGTGGATGACACTTTAGTTGAATGGTGGGCTTTTTTGAGTAATTGCTTTGATTTTACTGTAGTGTGCTCTCTAAGAAATTGCTCCAGCCGACAGTACTGTGCGATTACAAGGGGATTGGGTTGACTGGCTTTGGCACGCACAGACCAGGGCCAGATCCATGGAGACACAGGACCCACTGGGGCACCTATTGATCATCCACACCCCAAACACCAAAGAAGAGAATACAAAGAAACAATGAGGAAAACTTTTTTGAATAGCAAATCACAACTGGTATTTGTAAGAAAACAAAACACCTTTATGTCATGCCACATATCCAGCAGTTTAATGATGATATATAATAGATGAAATTACATATCTCAAACAAAGTCCAGGAGAATTTGGTCATTCCACTATTTGTTTATTGACACTTCACTTCATTATGCAGTGAATAAGGAGAGAGGGGACAATGGCCATGACTCCATTGATGATGATGTTACTGTCAACAGCAAAATGCAGCTGTTTTTCTATCGTCGTCATCGACACTTTGCCATTAAGCATTGTAATCATAAAGTTTACTTCTCAATGTATCATCTTTTGTCTTTCTGGGCAGTTACCTGTATGCAGATGGATGGATGTCATATTTTTAAGGACGGTAAACAGGAAAAACAAAGGTAGTAAGCGGGCACAATGAAAATGGCAGAGAATGCACATTGCACACCTTGTATTCTTTGTACAAGAGACAAGGTGTATAAGCAATATGATATGTGATGATCTGAGCGCTTGTGTTGCTACATCTACTAGATTCTGTTCTAGCAATGTCCCCAGATTGCAGCAATTAAGCTGGTGAGTAAAATGCTGAAGCAAACTGGTTGAAAATCAATGCCCTGGAGAAAAGATAAGATACCTTTCAGCACAATCTTTGATTTGGAGTCCAGGAGCACTCAGGGACTAGACAGTATTCTGATAGGGCTACTCTCTGCTCCCGGTCCTCAAGTTCCAGTTATCCTCAAAACATAAAGCACCCTGATTGCTTATCTGACTTTCCACACCTTCCGAATTCTCCCCCTCAAAAAGCAGGAGGACATTTGTTACGCTATCTCTAAAATTTTGTAATTGTCTGCTGCAGAATGGCTCTATAATGGTATTCTTATATTATCTCTCAGTTAACATCGAAACATATTGAACCAGTGATTTTGTTTTAGAGTGACAACTTATAAATATAGTACTTTGGACTTTTGAGTGGCCTGCTGAGTTCAAAGGTCAAAATGAATAAAAACTATGCCTGGGTTACACAACTCTCAGTTCATTGTCTCTCAATCTCTCTATGGCAGGTGTCCTGTGGCACATGTGATTGTGGGTGACAGCGCCTGCTCTGTGTTGGATACAACAGTTGGCAGTTTGGGAGCCCGATTTGCTCTAAGCTCCTGGGGTACAAGTATGCTTTGTGAAGTGTATCTGTACTGAGGGCAATATGAGAGTAACTCATGCTTTACAAAAGGAAGCTGACCAAGACGAGTAAGACAAAAACATAAAGATTAGTTAAATGGGCTTATGACCAGAACTAGAACATTGCTAATTGGAATCCCCAAAAGAAACAGGAAACTCTTGGCAGTGAAATGAATCAGCATTCTGTGGTGCGGCTAAGTAAAGCACTTAACTCTCAGCTGTTGAAGTGGAGTCGCTCAGCAGTCAACACTAGAAGACTGTGGATGCACTGAACAGTAGCAGGTTTCACAACAGTGCAAATGTGGAGCAGAGCATTACTGTATGCTTATGCACGCTCAGTAAACCTTCCTGAATTAATATAGGTTCTATTTCACACAGGCTTCGCCCCCAAACAGAGCTTTATAGGCTTGACCACACGTCTTTATAAATCCACAAACTGTAAATTTGCTTACTCTATCTAACCCAATGGGCACTATCACTATAAAAAGGGCAGCGTTCAATCCATTTCTCAACCATGACAGCAAATGGCAAGTTAGCTAATGATGGCTTTATCATGAGACCACAAATCTATATCTCCTTTGCCCAGATTAGTTGCCCTTATCGAGTGCACTGCTTTACATTCCTTGTACTGATCATGCCGCTTTCAGAGCCCAGGACAAGTCACAGTGTACTTGCTCGAAGTGGCCAGCCTTCTTTCAAAAGATCTCTTCAAATTTAGCTTCTTTCTAGGGATAGTAAGGGAGAGAGAGAAATGAGGGCCTTGGATTAAAATTCTCTCTCACAAAACAACTTCTTATGCTCTCCCCTTGCATGTAGTAGACAGAGTTGAAAGACTGCCTGACCAGTGTGTTTACAGTAGCTTTTTCTGAATTCCATCCTAGTGACAGGAGAGGACCAGGGTTTCCGCCAGTGTATTGAAAGCCCAGCGGGCTGCTGGGCTTAAGTTGACCCACAGCCAGGCCTAAGCATTGGGAAAATTTTTTAAGATGTTTTTTAAACATCTATCAGTATGGGGTGGCTTGGATGGAAAACATAATGATTGGAAAACTACTTAATGTAGCTTGCAAGTTAAAGTTAAAGTTCTGTTAGCTGTTGTGTTGAAGAGCAGTCTTGACAATTTGAGGATCTGCTCGTGTTTCAGCTGCAGTGTGCAGGCTAATGGCTAACGGTAAACTAGTGGAGTGAATGAGTGGGGGAGCAAGAGTGAGGGAGAGATGGTGTGGCTGCTATCATCAGAGATGGGTGAGCAGTATAATATGTGAATGTAGGTGCATGTTTATCATGTGTAGATATATACATGCTGATTGTAGTGACGTGAATGAGCTGCAAATTATTCCATGGAGCAGTAAAGGTGTCTCAGAGCTTTTCAACCAGCTATGGTATAAACTTATTTTAATTTAAAATAAAAATAAATTAATTTAACTAATTTATTTTGTTGTTATTGAAATGTGCCCAGCATTCCAAGGCTGTAAGAATCAGTAGCCAATCAGGACTTTTTTCAAGTTTTTTGTAGAGTGCAAAAATATTAATTTAATTTAATTTAATTTAATTTAATTTAATTTAATTTAATTTAATTTAATTTAATTTGTTGTTGTTGAAAACACAGCATTCCAAGACTGTATATTGTTAGATTCTTTGTAAGACTCTGACATAGTTGATTTTTTTTAAATGCCATTTGAATAAATGACTTATGACTTATTACACATTACATGGTAATATTTTCAAATCTCCATCACAGAAACTATAGAGCCCTACCACAACGCTACCATCAGTCTGTTGCTGGCCCATGCCAGGCCTCGTCAAAAAAAAACACTTGGTCGTTGGCCCACACCAGGCCCCCGTCAAAAGATATTTGCCACCAGGAGTCTTTTCTGGGGAAAACCCTGAGGACACAAGACAAAGTTGTGGTATGATGTCAGTATGATCAGGAACAGTTTGCAGTCTAGTGGACTATTAGCTTGGAGACAAGTAATGCCTGTATTCCAAACGGTGTCCATTGCTTAGTCTAGGGACAGGTATTGTAGGAATGTGCTGGGAGGCTATACCACCTCTCTTCTTCCATAATGTGGAGTAAAAACAGCCCATTCCATAGCCTTCCTGCTAATGCTGTTGTACTTAACTTTCTCTCATAGCCATCAATCTCGCTATTTAGTAATGTGCAGATGTACAAGAAGACAGAGTGGACGTACAGTAGGGCCAATGCATACCTAGCTGGCATTAGGTTACTAATGGGACATTTATGTTTTTAGCCAACACTGATCCACAGCTTCCCAGGTATATGTTTGTTAAATCCCTGCACCTGAAGAAAGATTATTAGAAGAAGAGGAAGGAATGGCAGTGTGAGAGGAAATGGAAAAAAAAAATACAAGCCCAACTTATTTTTACCCTTCACCTTCACCTCACAAACTTACATAAGAAAGAATTAGTCAAATTTTTTTCTACATACGTTCACATTCGAAATATATCCTTCCAAGCTTCTGAGAGATCTGATGTCAGACTGCAAATTACTTGTCATTAATTTCAGTCATCAGTCAGCAATTTGACTGACCTTGAGCTGCAAACTTGCAAGCGTAGCTCGCTCAATTCATCTTATAGATTTTCCACATATGCTGACTAAAAATGTGCCATTTTTAATGTAACATTAAGGTTAGAAATTGGGGAAATCCTGACAGCATCTGAATAAAAAATGAGTGTTGTGCATTGATAAGATATTTCCTGTTGAATGAGAATAAATCATGCCTGAATCAAATGGTTAATTTAGACTGATCTGTTAATTCTGACGGCATGGATTTGATGCATGAAAAGCTAAGATGAAGAAGAAGGAAAGCCTGGCCAAGCATGTGTGCATCATTGTTAATCCGTTATTCCTGCTTTTAGGGGTTCTAATTAATTAAAGGATGTATGGCAGAAACTGAGCGCTAATCTCCAAAGCTGTGCCTTTTAATTCCAACTTCATGTTTTATGACCAGTGCCTAAATGACTGGTAATTCTGTCTTGGCCAGTACCTATCTCCCCCTTCTCTTCTTCCTAAATATTTTCATCCTCCTCCTTTACACACAGAAACACACACAATTTCCCCTAATTTCCCCTGTCTCACCTCCCTGTCACAGTCACTCCGATCTCCCTTGCTCAACGTCACTCTTACTCCCACTCCTACATATTGGCAGCCTAGCCTTCTTTCTAGCCACCTCTTTAAGGTGTGATTTATTTCTATTGATGATAGTTTAATGAGCATTTTTCTATTTCACTTGAGTCGTATCATGTCATTAGAAAAGAAAAAAGAAAAAAAAAACCAGATGAACAATAGATCTGATGGTGACACATCTCTGGAAACATCTCTTATAAGGCTGCTGGTGAGGCAGGCAAGAGGGAAGAGACAAGGTGCATTTGTTTAACAGGACACTATTTCCAACTAATTACTGACTCAGATGATCTTGAATCAGTCTGAAGGACAGCTGACAGATATGAAGTAGAGGGAGTGAAGCAGACTTGTACAGGACTCACAACTGCACCTCAACTGTTGTATTTTTCTTTCCTCAGTGCTAAAGGGGTCCTCTTTTAGAGCTGTGTGATGTCACTTCACACCCCAGCAGGGCTTGTGAGTGGGCTAAAGTGAGTGCAAGCCCCCTATTGGTTCTGTGTAGCTCCCGAGGCTAGCACGCCCTGCCAGTTTCTCTCCATACACAGCACTCTCAGCTCTGTCAGCTTAATTGGCTCGCCTCCCATCAGCAAGATACCCCTACCCCCTCGTAATTGGCTCCCTTTTAGCCACCCAGCCAATGCTATTGTTCAGGTACACACTGTGTCGCTATGGATGCGGTGATCACTCACACATGAATTCTGGGACAGAAGGCCCATGGGCTGTCTCTCAACCAGTTTCCTGAACCTCAGCTATATTTCTGCCAACAACAACCACAATGCACTTAAAAAAAGAAGTCTCTTCCCTCCAAGCCAATACCCTGGTGCCTTCTTTGGTAAAAGGTAATTTATTCACACTCTGCAGTTCCTCCACATGATGTAGGACCCCATGCCAGCAGCTGTGCCAGCACTGCCTCATGTGTTTAAGTTCATCCTGTGTGATGTTTACATAGGAAGATCATAGTGCTCCACTGAATGCCAGTCAACCCACAGAGACAGGGTGAGGAATAATGATTGAGCAAAAGAATGGGAGAGCGACAGCGTGTGAGTGAGAGAGAGAGAAAGATGAGACTTCCCACAGACTGTATGGACTGGAGCCAAGTCTGGTTCTGTCTGAGTAAAGGTAGTCAATGTTACCCTGATGAGTGCCACTTTGGCCCCGGCTGGGTCAGTTTCCTGCCACTGTGTAATGAGCCCCAATGAGGGTGAACTCCCTGTTCCCCTGTGCCCCGGCCTGTCTCCGCTAATGAGCTCCTGAATAAATCAGTGTTGGTGCCCCCCCTACCTTCTGGTCCATATTCTATCCCCTCTCAGTTGACTTATCCCCCCTTGCCTCTCTCAACTGGTACCTGTCACCTGGCCTTGTCACCCTACCCCCTAATGAGCTCTCAAGAACACCTTACATCCCCTTCAACATTGTCTATCTTCTAAATGTGAGTATTTGTTTGTGGGACAGTCTGCCTCCCCACGTTTGAAGACTGTGGTATACAGATCTCTTCATATGTGATTATCACTGCTACTGCTGCCGGGAGCTGAGATTGAGTCTCTATGATTGGAAACTGATTCATATTACCATCTCTCACCATGTCTCTGCAGCTTCTTTCTTTCTCATCATTGCTACTAGTTTTAAGGTGATAAATACAGAAATAAAAGTACCTCTTGCTCCTGCATGCCCCATTAGTCTGGTCCTAATTTGGTTCCTGTTGAAGCATGGGGGAGTGTATGTCTGCATTTGGCATCTGATAGACAGACATAGGCTGCTTTATAAATGGTGATGATGAATATTGCTAGGGATGGATTATTGGACCACAAACCTGCCCACTCTGTCCCATAAATAGTCTCAAACAGTTGGACTCTGACTGGTCAGGCCTGTGTGCGAAACAACCAGGGGATATTTCACATGTAGAGCCAGATAGAGTAGGCCACAGCTTCTAGTTGTGATGATGAAGTTATATGTGGCAGGCTGACTCACAGAAAACATTGGGAATTCAAATTAGAATATGGAAATAATAGCAAGTGGAGATCCTGTAAAAGCATTTGTTTTGAGACATCTTGAGACTGGGGAATCTAATACATTTCTTGTTTGGGAAATTAAACAAGTAATAAATTGCCAGTAAAAATCAGGCTCCATGCCATGATGGTGATATTCCAAAGAAGGCATTTACACAAGCAAACAAAGAGAACTATTTGGGATCCCCTATAGGAAAAAAGTAAACCCAGAGGTAAGAGCAGTTACTTTACAGTATAGTCAGCACTGTTGTTGCCTACAGATTGCCTTTCCAAGGTGACTGACCCCTGAGCAAATGTTACTAGTCAAAGTATTGGCTGCCATGCATCAGGTTCAAACACTGTTTTTCTTTCACCTCAACTGATTCTTTCTTCACAGATTGCCTACCCCAGAAAACTTATCAGTTGGTCTGGGGGAATCAATCATGGGTGTGACACTATTCCAGACCAGAGTGTTGTTTGCGAATCTGTTGTCTGTGATGCCTGCAAAATCCCAGGCTGTGATTGCCAAGCCTCCCGATGTGTTGGATTTGGAGTTATTTTTCATTGTTGGCCTTTTTTTCTGTCTCCTTGGCTTTGATTCTCTCTCTCCTTCAGTGCTTTTCTTTCTTTCTCTCTCTTTTCACTGTTACGTTTATGTCTCTCAATATGAACCTTGGAGAGTATTGATGTAAGAAGTGCCAGTGCTGTTTTTGGAGATGCTAAAAAATAAGCTTGCCCCACAAAGGTGACTGCCAAGCAGGGATTAATGTAAAACAGAAAATATTAGCACTCAGAGCCAGATCTAGGCAGAGAAACAGTGCCTAGTCAAATAGTCCCCCCCCCACCCCCCCACCTTCCCACCCCCCAAGTGATTAATCTTCTCTATTCCCTTCCTATAGAGTTCCTTCTCTGCAGTTGGCAGGATTATTCAACCCATTCATGTCACATCGTGTACCTTCTTTGGATACATATGGGACATACATTATTACTGTATTACTTGAGCACAAACAACTGATAAATATATATAAGATTCATTGCTGGGCTTTGGGTACAGGTGTACCTGAGAAAATTGGCGACTTGGTGTACTGTTTTAGGTTTTCATAAAGGCCAAACAAAGAAATTCTCAAAGCAAAAATACCAAAACAAGAACTTGTGGAGCAGTAGGAAGTTAACACAGGTGGGGCAGGACTTCAGCTCTTTTTTTTGCCATTCCTTTAATACCCTGTCTGTCTTTTGAAGCGTCTCTCATCCCAATACGCAGACTATACATGTCTGTGCGCCGTGAACTGTCAATGTCTTGTATTACTGCTCTTTAATAATGCCGTGTAAACTGCAGACTGTAAAAACAAATTTCCTCTTGGAAGACAATAAAGGATTTATCTTATCTATCTTAACTTTTTGAAAGACTGTGTTGAAGCCAAACAATAACAATCTAATCCATCATGGACTAGACAAGGGAAGTAGTGATCCTGGAATAGTTTAAGACAAAATATCAGCCTCCATGATGTACATGAATTAAGAGCAAAAGAGGATGCTTGTTTTTTAGTTTTTTTTAAATTTATTTTCAAGCCTTAGTTGGTACATCATCAGCCTGCTGACAGCAATATCAGACAAGGAACAATGACTGTTTTGGTCAGACATGACTGGGATTAGGGTCTTTCCAACTAAGTGCTTTGTGTCTGTGTCATAAGGGTGGATATGACTAGAATCAGCAACTTTGCATCATTCCATCTTCAGGATATGATAGACTGTTAAACAATTGTAAACTATTGAGTCATAAACTGTTTCCATATTACATTGCTCTTATTAATTAATGAGAATGAGACCAGTTCCAGTTATCCTCATTGAATTACACCACAGGTAAATTAATTAACTGAAGTTAGAGGTAGCTCTGCGTAATTGGTTAATAAATGCCTTTTTATTCAATTAATTTCCTTTTAATCACTATAACAGATGTTGTTTATGTAAAGACAACAGAAGTGTGTGGGTGAGTTGTTGATGATACTTGTATTTATCCAGATTGACATAATGGAAAAATAACTTCCAGATTATCCACTGTGTACACTTTGGTCCAACTCTCAGATGTAGAAAATCACAAAATTATTGTCTCCATACCCTCTAGCTCTTTATTAGTATGCCCACACCAGACACACAGATATGGTTTTGGTTCAGTAGCTCCATACCAGTATTTCCATACATTAATATTCGTATGCATAGTAAGCTGTTCCACCAGAAAGACCTGGGACTGCAGCGGTTTGCATGCACTGAGGATGTGTGTGTGGGCTGTCACAAACCAAGTTTCACTCCAGTGACTTGGCCTCAGGCTACATATGTAGTGTATCTAGACATGAAATGGTATATATATTTGGGTATGTTTTGAGTCGACCACACTTTAACCTAGTCAGCAAGATAAGAAAAAAGATTTTCTCTCAATTATGTTGAATGTTTGATTTAAAAAATCAAAACAAAAACAAGTTTAGCCTTCAGCCATTATTATCAGTTTGCTTAGAATTAAGCAAAACCTGTACACAATAGTGATTACATTCAGTTGAAATGTTAAGTGTCAATGCAGGAATTAGTGTTGTTCATATAATGCAGCAAAAGGTATAGCTATAAGCTATACCTTAAGGACAGTATACATTGTTTGTCATCGCCAAAAACGATCCACATGAGCATTTTCTTTTGTGGCACCCCTGTCTTTTGTCAATGACCTACATGACATCTCTAAACTGCAACCTCAGTGGTTTTGCTTTGGTTTAAGCTTTGGTGACTAAATAACTAAATAGGCTTGTGGTCACAGTTAAAAGAAAATCATGCAGACTGTTGGTAGGAGAAAGGATGCAAACAACAATCTCCCATGTCAAATTCAGACACAGTGTATGTACATGTGCATGTAAACGTTTACCATGGTGTCCTCAGCTCTTGCCCCGTAACATGCAAGTGGTCAGCATGGAAAATTTTATCATTTAACTATGACCATGATATTTCCCAAATCTTAACCAAGTAGTTTTAATTGCATAAACTTACTTTAGTTGCCACACATGCAGATATATCGAATTAAAAACAGTCACCATTTTGCATCAGCATTACAATATTTTCCCCAAAACATCAAGTAACCGGTTATCCAGAATATAGTATATGAATGTAATTCATAGAATACACATTAGAAGCATTTGACTAATCACCATATTCAAAAAAAGATAAAATTAGAGGACATAAATTCTCCTAAAGTAAAGTCCTGAATAAAAATGCAGTGAAATTAATAATGTTTAATATTTTGTTTCAGTTTTACCTTACCTTTAACTAGATTTATTGATGATTCAGATTCTATATACTGATATATTGCATCAGTATACTCTCAATATACTGTATTTTGTGCTGTTACATATGCATGGTGTAGTAAATAGAAACATAGCGATGTACAACATGATCTCTCTTAACTGTGTTGATGCAACCATTGTAGATTGTACTGAACCAATACACTAGCTATTTATATCATAGTGTAAAATTTAAAATTGGTTATACACACAGTATGTACCACAGCAGGAGAGGAACGCGCTCCTCTCATGCACCTTCTCATTAGAACATCCAGCTGGAGAACAAATATGACATCCTGGACCTTCATGACTTCCTTCTTTTGGCTGCAGAGTCCCGGCCTCCGCCTCCTCCATCTCCTCTGCCATCTCGTGGGTCCCACAGCTCTCTGTTGCCTCTGATCCCTCCACCTGGACGCTCCTCTCGCACTGGGGCTCATCGCTCCATACTGCTCTTTACACCAGTGCTGCAGTGAGCTCCTGTCCTCCACCCTGTTCAGCCTTCTCTACCAACTTCGTCACCACAGGTACAACTTTCTCCAGCGGTCTGCCCCCCCCCCTCTTTGTGGCCAGGTGGGCTTCCTACTGCTATCCCCCTCGTCTCTGTTTCTGCTTCCACTCCCATAACCATGAATATCCCAGTCACAATCACTTAATGTATCCATTTAAATGAGCTGTGCCCTATGGACTGTTCATATATTGAGACTCCACGTCTGTCTGGCCATGGTGGTTTATGTCCAAAAAGAACCTTGTGTTCCCGCATCGTTATTCAGATACAGTTGATCAGTTTTCAGTGCACTATTAAACTAATTTTATGATGTAGAGTTTTTAATGCACTCTTTTAATGAGCATTGCTCCACATTGTTGGACAAAGTGGCACCTTTAAAAGGTTAGGACTAGAGCTATCTGTAACACTTCTCTGTGGATAACCGATGCTATCCACTGCCTGAGACGGAAGTGTAGCAGGACTGAACGACTATAGAAAGCCACTGGGCTAGAGGTGCGTCTCAAAGATCTCCAACACTCTTTTAATGCACTAGTAAAGGTAGCCCAGACTGCTTACTTTGCTAATTTAATTTCCTCTTCAAAGACACCCCAAGATTTTATTTGACACTATAAATAACATTGTTTCACCACCACTCTATACATTACCATGTTCCTCTATCGATGATTGTAACAAGTTCCTTACCTTCTTTGTTGATAAGCTAATTACTATTAGGTCCAGTATTCATCCTGGGACTTGCTCCTCTGTATCTTCTACTGTTCTGGACTCTTTCCAACCTATCAGCTTACAAGATCTGATGGATTTGATTAGGAAGATGAAGGTATCTTCCAGCCCTTTGGATGTGAAACCTCCTTCTCTATTTTTAAAAGTTTTGCCAATAATCAGTCCCACTGTATCAGCTATTGTTAACTCTTCCTTGTCTTCAGGATGTGTCCCTTCCTATTTTAAGCATGCTACTATCCAGCCCATGTTAAAGAGAACTAACTTAGATCCTGCTTTGCCCAAGAACTATAGGCTTATATCTAATCTCCCATTTTTGTCGAAATTTTTAGAGAAGGTTGTGGCCAATCAACTCACTGCTGCATTGGAGAGGCACAATATTTATGATAAGTTTCAGTCTGGGTTTTGGAAATAGCATCCGAAACTACTCCTCTGAGGGTTTCTAACGATATTTTAATGTCCTCTGTTGTGGGTGATTGTCCTGTGCTGGTACTATTTGACCTCAGTTCTGCATGAGACAATGGTGTCCTGATTAAGAGGTTATGTGATTGGGTGGGCATATCAGGCGTAGCATTAGACTGATTTACATCTTATCTCACTGACAGAAGTTTCACCATCTCTATTGGTGACTTTGTGTCTGATCCCTCTCTGCTGTCTTGTGGTGTCCTGCAGGGCTTGGTTCTGGGGCCCCTCTTATTCTCTTTATATTCGCTGTCCTTTGGACAGTTTATAAACAGATTTAACATTGCTTATCATTTATTTGTGGATGATATCCAACTCCACTTGTCATTTAAACCTAGTGCAGCTTTTAGGTTATTTAGGCTCCTCGACTATCTTAACACTATTAGGGACTGGATGGCAGAAATTTTTTTGCAGCTCAGTGCTGATGAGACAGAGGTTCTAGTTGTTGCTCAAGAAAAGGTTGCCCCTATAATTATACAAAGGATTGGGCCTCTTTCCTCTGCTGCCCACTCTAACCTTTGCAATTTAGGGGTAATATCTGATCAATCCTTGTTGTTACACACCTATGTTAAGCAGCTGACCAGATCTTGGTTTTTCCACTTAAGAAATATTAGTAAACTCAGATCTGTAGTTTCAACTGCTGAACTAGAGATGCTTATACATGCCTTTATCTCATCTCACATTGACTACTGTAACACACTATTTTCCTCACTTAGTATGTCTGCTATGTCAGACTCCTGCATATGGGACTGATCTACTACACCCTTACTCATCAGCTCGCTCTCTTAGGTCAAATATGCTAAATTTGCTGTCTGTCCCACACACCCGCCTTAAGACCAGTGGTGATCGAGCTTTTGAGGTCATGAAACCTCAAGTATGGAATGCTCTGCCAGCACCATTACAGTCTGCTGATTCTGTGGATTCTTTCAAAAAGTAGCTAAAGACATACCTATTTAGACAGGCATTTGGGTAACCAGTAGACACCGGGTCAGCATTTTATGTTTTTTATTGTGTATTATTATTGTGTATTGTGTTTTTTCATTGTGCATTGTGTGTTTTAGTTTTGCACTTTTTAATCATGTGTCTTGGGTGGTCACTTCATCCACTATGGTTTCTTTCTTTTATGGATGTTGTTTTATGCCTTGTAAAGCACTTTGTGACAAATGTCTAGGATAAGCACTATACAAATAAAATTTACTTACTTACTATCTGTCAAAATATTAGAGCAGTATTAATACTGCAGGTTGTTTCATACATGCTAGTATCAGTGTGTTTCTAAATTTATTTCTTCAATGCTTTTAATTTCCTTCACTTCACTTGTGTCTTTATATTAAGCAACATAATTTGATGCTTGTCAAGTTAGTTACTACACTTACAGTAACTACAGCATGGGCTGTGGTTCCTCTGTGTCAGAAGAATGGTTGAGAGATGCCATGAAATTAATGATCCCAGATGTGACAGCACCAGATCAAATGATTTTGTTGCTATGTTTTTTTGGTCCAAGTTAACCTTTTCCCCAGGAAAAGTGGGGGATCTCAGCAGCTCTGTGGGATATATTAGTGCCTTTAGCAAGTTCTATCCAAGGCTCTCCTCCAGCTTCCTGCCCAGTGTACCTCCAAAGGGACGCACACATGGAGTTCATGGCGTAGGTTCTGGCAGGAAAATTTACTCACCCATACTGCTCCTGCTGCTAAACACTATTGTCACTAACTGCTGGTGCTATTCACTGGCCAGGAGTGGTGGGAGAAATATTCTGATCATTTAGAAGGGATTTTGAAAATATAAAATTGGTATAGATTTATTTATCAATTAATTAATTTTATTTTTTTATTTTCTTTATTTTTTTGTGGGGTGATTTGAACCACTGAACATGTCAAACACTCCAAAGGCACTATTCTTATAATCCATGTCAACGACAAAACCCCAACAACATTTACAGTCCTCAGCATTTCATAACTAATATGGACTTTGCCGCAGCAGTTTTATATTATTTTGCCACTTAAATTACATTATATTTATATAATAAATTACATTTTTCCTGTCTGTGTAAGATGAAAGATGTAGAAGAAGAGGCCCAGAGATTTCTTATGACTAAATTTGTTTTCTGATTCTGATTGGTGCAAAAGAAGGGTCGAGATGTAGAGTAAGATGGACTGACATTCTGCTTCTCCTCTTAAATGCTGTCAAGGTAATGAATGGTGTGGTCTTGGCAGAGGGGAACCCTCTGAGCTTTCAAGGTATTCAGTGAAGGCCTGAGAAAAAAATATTGAAATTTTTGTACTCCTAATATTTTTTTAGTATCATTTTTATTCACTGAAATAATAGTAATAAGTTCCAGATCATTGTTATAAAGTTGGACTAATACGTCTTGGCAAATGTCAACAATAAAACGTCTATTGTGCCCAACAGACCACAGAGGTGAGTACAATAATACAAAACTTTATTACAAGTGATAGGAAAAAAAAAGACAATAAAATACTCCAGGCTCACAAACAATTAAATCAGTCTAAGGGAAGGTGATTATCGTCTAACAGGGCTCCCCAACTAGTAAAAGGTGGGGGTGGAGATATAGAATAAATAATTACCATAGATAGACCACTACCAGGAGCATAGTATATGACTGCAACTAGTGGCGGCTGGTGACTGAAAGAATTGGGGAGGACAGGAGGAAAACCAACATGGAATCTTACAACAAACTGCATCATATTATATCATTGCCCCCCACCCGATGAAATCAGAGGGGTGGGGGGCAAAAGGCTGCTTCTTTATTGAGTATGTACATATCGTTTCTAAACAAAGAAGAGCTCATTTTAGCTGTGCAGTGGTTCAGAATGTGTCATTTTACCATCAAAGTGAAATTCAAATTTATTGTATTGTTCTATTGTGACAACAGATTTATTTTCTCATCAAAAACAGACAAGATATCAAGATATTGAGATTTACACATAAACAAGAGATTTACACATATCTCCTATGTATTTTCTTAGTATACAGAAATATATAAAGTACCACAAAGCTTATAATGTGATGCAGGTACAGATCAGTGCTGAATACTACAAAGACTGAACACTAAAAACATTCACAGGTCTAAAAAAGTATTAGTGCATGTATCAAATACATGACTTACACACTCTTATCTATATAAAAAATATAGTCTTCAAAGCTGACATGTTAAAACTTGTTATTCTTGTTATTTTAAGGTTATTACTCAATACACAGCTCAGCTTAAAAACGAACTGAAGAAATTGTCTCAACAACCAGCCAGACCTCCTGCACATTCATTCGCTAATCACACAACATCAACGGGTGACTGAACAACCACTCAGTTAAAAACTGGATCAATGTCAAATGAATGAGTGAGTCCAGACAGCTCACTGTAACTTCAATAAGCAAACTACCTACAGCACATTATATGATCTCTGCTACATTTTTGTTAAGGAGATAAATTCACACAACAGCCACAGAGACATTTAACCATCAGAGATGAAATTAGCGACCAAACAGAGAGAGAGAGAGAGAGAGAGAGAGAGAGAGAGAGAGAGAGAGAGAAGCTGTATCTGACTCACATTATCTGACATCTTCTTCTTTCTTTCATGGAGATGAAGTATTCATGTCATAACGTCTCACTGCATTTGTGGCTGTTGGTCATCTTGTTTGTTAGTTAGCAGAACTTTGTGGCTGCTGGTTAATCAGTCTGATATCATTAGCAACAATTACAAACAAGCTAACTCTCCTGGTTGTTTCTCTGGTTGCTTCTCTCCCCAGTCTCCCCGGTGGCGTCCTGCTGCTGCTGCGCCGCACAGTCCAGATCTATTCTCCGGTTAGCTTTACAACAGTCCTCAGTCCTTCCATGGATGCATAAAGAGTCCTTCAGGGCTGCTACAAGAAGCTAACTGTTTGTGAGTGGCAGTCACAGCTGTCAGTCATGATGTCAGACCCCCTTTCTATATCGTCAAATAACTAATTAAAAACAAACTTATAAGAAAAATGAGCACTTGGATAAATATCGGCATGATAAGAACTACCTGAAACGACAGAAACCATCTTTGGGAAAAAATTATTTGACGTGTACTTTGATTTTTTAGTTTGGCTCATGTCCCATCCACTAACATGGAGGGGGCGGGATTTATGACCTGTACTGCAGCCAGGCACCAGGGGGCAATTGAGATATTTTGGCTTCAATTTTGGGGAGCTGTCATGACGTCCATCTTTATATACAGTCTATGCTCGTTATCTACTGCTGCTACTCTGCCTTACAGTGGAGAAAATTGAGATGAAATGTGGAAACTATCATTGGACCAACATGATGTCAATATTGCATTCTGGTTGTTGATTGGTTAGGGAGGACATCCTCCCTTGGAGCGTCATTTTACATGTCTTGGCCAATCACAGATTAGCATGAAAAAAAATGAAGTACATTATATTGATGTAGGAGATCCCGCCCTGAGGAAGACAGCAGGAGCCCGTCCTCCTCTGCCCCCCACTCCCCCTCCACTGCTCCCCACCACCACTTCACACATGCTGCCCTTTCTCCTCCTGCCCTGCAGGTGTCACTGTTGAAGCATTTTAATCAGAATTTCAATGATGATGATGAATTTTCAATGATTTTTCCAAAGAGAGAAAAAATATTTTATAAATAATACTGAGATTTGGTAATTGTTTATTTCAACCAAATATTGTTTTTTTTATATTTTGTTTTCCCTCCCTATTGCCTCTCAAAAAATAGAGGAGGAGCAACCTCCTCTGTCTCTATGGACCAGCCTCCACTGACTGCAACACAGTAACTAGGCAAAATCATTCAAGACTACTTGTGTCTAAAGAAGCTGAGGGTCCACAGCAAAATCAAGGCATCAAAGCAACGAACACAGAGGCGATCATAAATCCCACTACACCCTAGGGGTGTGCCCGAATACAAATGCGTTATTTGGCAAAGCACCAATTGTGGGTTTTTTAAGAACATTTATTTTGTACAAATATTTTTTTTAATTATTTGTTTTCAGAAAATAAAAAAAAAACAAAACATGTTGAATACCAGTACTCAGATTGGTTACATCACTATCTCAGTCTCTCTCCTCTGCTCTGCTGTTACGTCTATCAGCAGGTCTCCATAGGGGGAGTCACATCCACCTGCTACATGATTCTCATTTCCTTATTTGGACATCACTCCCAAAGTTGGGGGTGTTTGCCAGAGATAAAGCTGAGCTACTGACACAAGCGCAGTGCTTACTAGGGACTCTCCATAACCTGTTGTTCCACTTCTCTCCACAAAGTTATAAAAATAGGCAATAAATGAAAAGTGCAAGGCAAGAAGTTCTTCTCTACATGTCACATGCTGAACTGTCTGTGTTATGGGTGTATAAATCAGTAGTGGTCTGTCTGCATATTGGCAATGCACTCAGTTTTAGCGCAGTAGTCAGCGCAGTTATCTATGATATGGGAGACTTGAGTTCAAGACCCGGTGTGGGGACCTCCTTCGTAAGATAGTTTATTCATAAACACTTATTTTAAAACTTTAATATCCTAAAATTAAAAGAGTAATAAAAATAAAAATGGGATATTTCCACTTTTATTCAATTATAAATACAAATATAATTAATTTTGCTGCCTCAACAAATACAGATACAAATACAAATACTGGGCTCTCTGCACATCCCTGCTACACACATGCATGCAAAGCATCTGTTGACCTGGGACTAGGACATAACTGGTTAATGGTATCTCCCACAATCCTCCAACCCCCCTCCCCAAGTCCACAAATCAGCCTAATTCCCCAGAATAAATAACAGACTTCCTTCTCACAGTCAGTGGGCTACTTAATAAGTAAAATGGCATTTAAATAACCAAAACAAGAAAGAAGATAAGAACAATCGTCTCACTACAGTCTTCGTATGTCGCGCTCAATGCCTGTCTGAGCGCCAGCGTCTGATGCCTGCATAGAGCAAGGCAAAGCGTGGTACCTAGGCCCAATCATTTAAATAATTGTGGTTCTAATATACTGTTTACATTGTATAAATATTGACTACATTGTTTATGACCATGGGATGTTTGATTTGTGCGTACGCAACAAATTCAGATAAGAACATATTGATGAATCCCAGATTTGTGCTTAAAACGTTCGTACACATAGTGTAAGCACAGATTTGTGCGTATACACTGTTTGTGAATTAGGCCTATTATGAGCACTGTCAATATAAGAGTATTTGTATATTCAACACTGTAACTCTGATCTTAGGTTGACTTTTGTTCAATTTTGTGTCTTAATTTTTGCTATGTTTGAATTTATGTTGGGTATTGCAGTATTCACGCACATGACTCAGTATGAAATGGATAAATCTGTCATTGATTTTCCTATAACTAGCCTGCAGTCAAGACACATTTCAGTGATAAATAAACAAATTTATTTTATCATTTTTATCATTTGATAACCACAGTTTTCTATGCAAATTGTAAGAAATATACGGTAAACATACAATTTGAATCCCTAGTTTTATGGCCATGGACATAAAATGGCAATAAATGGCTTAATTAAGGCCAGTGAAAAAATGGTTGAGTATAGCTTAGAAAGAGCTTGTGCCTTTTCCCATTTCACCACAGGAGGTGTTGGCTGGTCAGCATGACACATCTGATATCTACATTTAACTTGTTTGTATGGCATTGTTGCCTTTACTTTTGGCTCAGAGATATTAAATCTATATTGAAATTCAAGTATGTCTAAACTCAAACAAACAAAAACATTGGATTAGCATTGGATCTATTTTAGTTCCTGAACAGTAGCTAATGATTATTGATTGCATGATTATTCTTTTTTTTAAGAATAATCATGCAATCATTCAGGCACAATCACAGTGAAATGCGATCTCGTCAGTTCCTTCAAATTGTGCAATAAAAATAGATTAAATTAAAGTAATGATTAATAATAATTTAAAAAAAAAAGTAATAATATATATGTGTGTGATTGGGGGGAAGCAGTCTTAGACAATGACCTTATTAAGAATCCTAGTGGCCTGAGGATAGAAACTCATTCTGCACCTCTCAGTGCTGCCCTGGTATCTTCTTCCCAACTACAGTAGGGAGAAAAGGCCATTATCTAGGTGGTTGGGATTTTTAAAGGTGACCTATTATGCTTTACCTTATTTTCAGTCATATATATACATACATACATACATACATCCATAATGTTACAGTGTTGGATGTTCATATTAAACATGGCCAAAGTGTCAAATAATGAGGTAAATGTATGTAGAAGTTATCCCTGTATCTAAAAAACAGCAGCTTCAGATTGCTCTGAATGCTCGGTTTCCAACATTTTTCCTACTTTGAGTCCGAGCCGATGTCAGTTCGTGGCGGATTTCTTTATGTGGTCATCTGCTCCACGCACAGCATGCAAGTTCACTGCTCTGTGCCACTAACATTTTGGCATTTTGGGGTAGTTATGCCGAGCGATGACTCAAGTCAAGCTAGCATGCTGTGAGTGTTTTTTCCATTACACAGCAGTGCAAAGTAAAATAAGTTGTTTACCCGGTGGAGGTATGCTGGCTGTCTGTAGCTCTTCATCAAACATCATCATTGTGGCTGTTTCTGCTTGTACTATTCCTCCTTGCGTTATTCCTTACTGATCCGCTGAACAAAGATCTCCAAATATATCCATATATTGCTGTGTTGACTGGTTTTAGCACTGCTAACGAAGCTCTGCTAATTCGGTGAGGAACACGTTTCATTTCCTGTAAATTCGTCACAATAAAAGTTTCCCAATATTTAGCAGTTCAAAAACTTTTATTATGAAGCAGTAAAGCAGGAAATGTTGGGTTTTCTTTGGCAGTAACTTACATGACTCTAATACAATCAGAACAGAGTGGGCTCATCGAGATGAGGGCCTTAAAGAGACAGGAGCTAAGACTGCCTGTTCAGACTGAACTGAGGGGCTGTATCAAGGGCCAGTATAAGACAAATAAAGAGAACAGTGAATCATGCAAAGCTACTCTTAAAATATAGAGCTGGAAATGAGCATTATAGGTCCCCTTTAATGATTCTCCTAGCCTTATTCTTGCAGCACCTGGTGTAAATATCCTTTAGGCAGGGTAAAGCACCACCTATTATATGTTCAACTGAATGAACCACTCTTTGCAGGGTCTTGCAGTCCTTTTCGGGGCTGTTTCTGTACCAGGCAGTGACGTTCCCCGTCAGGATGCTCTCGAAGGTGAAGGAGTAGAAATTCCTCAGTATTTGAGAGGATACCTGGAATTTCCTCAAGCGTCTGAGGTGAAATAGTCTCTGCCATGACTTTCTCACAACTGAGACAGTATGCAGCTGCCAGGTCAGGCCCTCGGTGATGTGGACACCAAGGTACTTGAAGCTGTCTACCCTCTCCACCGAGGACCCGTTGATATTAAGCAGGGTGTAGTTTCTCCCTTTAAATAAATGAATGATTGAGCGCCTCCTTGTGGACAAATAAAATAGCCTGTTTCAGTAGGTGCTTTTCTGCACCACCGTGTAATGTTAAGTACCAATTAAAGCCTTAGCCAATCAGGGAAGGACACCAATACTGGCTGTATCCAAAATCCAGCTCCGTGCGCTGTAGCAGTCATAGTGTGATAGTTCACCACATCACAGTGAGTTGCCTCATTCGTAGGATTTATCTGCTTTTCAATAATTCCATCCTGGATTCATTTTGTTTGGAGACTTTTGTGAAATGAGAGCTCCTGTGTGTCTATGAGACTGTAAGTCTTCACAAATAATTCTGTGGAGAGGTTTAAGGATATGTTCGTTGTTGTTACTTTCTGCCTGTTAAAATCCATGACTTTGGTAAGTTAATGCATTCTGTGTATAATTCTCATTTAATTTAATGTATGTGTGGATCAATTCAGCTACAGCTAAAAGACCTTAGTGCAGTAACTTTGCTTTCATAACTGAGTAAGCTCTCTGTTCGCTTAATATGTTACGGCTGCCGATTCATCAGTTGAATTTATATTTTCTGTTCAGTGTACTTATATAGTAATTTCATGTAGGTGGAATAGTGGTAAATTGCATAGTGAGTATGATAATGAATGCATGCTATTCCTACTTTATTATGTTGCAGAGACCATGTCAGTTCACAGTCTTATACAGAGTGGTTTGCATTATATGTGTGTAGTAATTAATAAAACACGCGTTGAGGATATCTTCCTCTTCTCCAGTTCTTATCGGACTATCTGTGGTGATTGTAAATTCATTTAAACAACTACACTTAGGTATTCTTATAAACAAAAAGGTCTTAAGCTTGGGCTCACATAAACAACACCATTTTTGTCACACAGGGGGTACAGCAGGGGGCTCAAAATGCCTCATCACCTAACCTCACCACCTGGGGACTGCCTGTCAGGAAGTCAAGGTTCCACATGCACAGTGAGGTGTTTAATCCCAGATCCTTGAGCTTTATGACGAGCCTGGAGGGAACTATGGTGTTGAACACTGAACTGTACTCAATGAACAGCAATCTCAAATAGTTCACTCTAGGGGCATAACAGTACATGTATTCATCCCAAACTGTCATGGTACGGACATTACGGTTCAGTGCATGCAGTTGTACGAAGAATACGCTCCATGACCCAAACAAGTAGTGTCAAAATAGTTTAATAATCCACTTACTCTGACGTACGGAACAATAATTCTAGAGTGCAAGTTCCACCCGGAATGTTTTGGCAGCGCACCACTTAGCTGTAGCATGATCATGGGTGTATGCTAGCCGGCTTAACCAAGCTACCCTTGTTACTCATGTTCATGTAGCATGGCTGCCGTTAGCAACACTACAAAAATAGTGACTGACTCCTTGCAAGAAACAGAAAAGTTGTTTTTGCATCATGTAGTGCAGACTGTAGAGTGGCCTCTGATTGGCCTGACCATTTCCTGACCTCTAGCTTCACTGGGGCCATCAAGCCCCCAGGAACAGCGCCGGGCTGTGAGGCCAATTTGACCTAGCGGCCAAACCATGTAATTACAACGTCACGTGACACTATTGGGCCCAAAAAGACTTTTTTCCATGGACTTACATTGTAAAATAGACGTTCGTATATCAGCAGATACATTTTTTTGAGCATCGCAACCCCCATGAAATGACTCGTCTCACTATCAGAATTTCATTCATTCGGTCCGATCATATTCCGAAAGCCCAAAAGAGCCGCACGACTGAATTGTTTTATCCCCATTCAAGTTAGCCAGAGGGCTAAACCGGAAGTAGCCGGCTCGGCTGGCGAAAGTCACTAGTGCGCTTGCTCTATGGGCCCAATGATCCTGGAAGATCCGGGTAATTTTATACGCGGGAGTCAAACTTTTTTGGCTTCATGCACCACTGAGCAACTTTCATAGGAATGACTGGGGCCCCGCCTCGGACGCTGTATCCAGTTCTCTTTATACATCCACGGGGGCCATGTGTCATAGTTTGTTAGCACTGTAAGCTATCTCAGCATTTAGCATTTTTAAGAGTAGATTAATTCATTGCCATGGATAACAAGTAGTTTACTAAAGTTCAGTTAACTTCTTTATTTTGAGGCTTCTCAAGAACCTTGGTTGCAATAATAAATGACCAGAAGATGGCCAGGATTAGTGTCCCATTAACAGAATCACTGTAGACAATAATAATGCAACATTACTGTATCTGATCTATATCTGGCTATTTGAAAGTTCAGTGGTGGGGTCTATGCTATTGTACAATTGCCCTGCATATTTCTTTGTCATTCATTATTTGTCCATACAAGAGATGACAACCAGGGAGTGATCAAAAAGTCTTTTGTGAATGAGAAGTAACCCACAACTATGTAGGTGGCAACCACAGTGACTTAAGTGCTTTCTGAGCTACTGTAACCTCTAGTTCAGTTCAGATCTTTATTGCCCCACAAGGGGAAATTCTGTTTGCAGCAGGGTAGCATAAAAACACAAAACACAATGAAATCACTTTAAGACAATAGAAGACATTAAATTTGCCAGTGCTGTACATGCAATTCAGACAATTAGGAGGTATGTTAAAAGCAAGGTAAACTAACAAGAAAAATAAAGATAAGAAAATAAATAAATAAAGTGCTAAGCTGTGTGAGGAAGTTTATAATATATTAGACGTAAGAGCACTTATTGCACATGGGATACATAAAAACTTGAACCTGTTGCACCTGAGTTTTTGAAACCTGTATTTCTGAGCAGAGGATGTCAGGATGTCAAATTCCTTAAAGAGAGAGATGGTCTGGATTTGATAGGATGGATTTAGCTTTCTGTGTGATTTGTCTGCTATAAATATTTACTCGTAAGCTTGACAATGTTTTGTAATTGATTCCTTCTTTGCACACTTTATAAATCGCTCAGTAAGAAAGAAAGGACTGATTCTATGACGGATCTGTAAAATAACACCAACGTGTGTGTCGACATAAAAACATTTAACCTCCACAGTAAATACAGCAATGTTGTTCCCTCTTACATATTGCCTCAGTGTTCACATCAAAGCTCAGATTTTTATGAATGTACTGTAAGTGCCAAGGTACCTGTAGCTCTCTTCAATTTCTACCTTAGAAAGGAATGAGTTATTTCCACACTGGTGTTGTTTGTTCCATCTTACTGTGTATATTTGAGTCAAATTCTCTTAGCATGACAGCTGATGTTTTTGTTTGTTGTTTTTTTTGTTTTGTTTGTTTTGTTTGTTTTCTAATAGGTCTTTCTATGCCCTAATGAAATTTGCCAGTACAAGTCACAAAAAAGTGGTTCACAACTGATTTACTTATTTTTGATTATTCATTATTTTTGTTTACTTTGCAGGTAGCAGTATTACTACATTTTTTCACTGAACAATTGTGAACTTGTGGCTACAACACTCTGCACAAAAATTCCCATTCAGTCTATTGTCTTCTGAGTAAATGCAGCCATGGCCGTAGACAGGGCAAATTTTTAACCAAGGTCCACAGGAGGCTGCAGGGAAAATGATTCCAATTTCCTGCAATCCAGGAGATTCCATCTATTCCTTAATGCACATTTAATCAGTCTGATTATTTGCTCTTTATGTCATCATCTCCTGTCCATGCACCTACCCTCTCTTCTCTCTGTCCAAGCTGACTCTGTGACACTAAAGGGCTTTGGACAGGGGGGGTCATACTGGGATGTCATCACTGTGATGCTTGAGACTTCAGATCAGATTCTTGTTGTTTTATTATTATTTGAACAACTAACAAGCAACTAACTGCCATATGCTACAATCATAGGAGTTTGATCGTTGGAAAATAGACTAAAACGGTATCATTAACAGACAGCTCAGTTTGAAGACTCTGGCATGCTGGTTGCTATGGAGGTTTTGACTCATTAACTAAATGAAAAGTTTTCAGATCAGCTCTAAGAACTGTGAATGCTGTTTTTATTTGTGAAATAATATCAAGTAACACTATAAACGGCAGCAGGTGCAAGTCAGATTTGTTCCCACACACATTTCTGTAAATTGATACACTTCATTGCAGCTGGTCACAGTTACTGCTAACATCATTACAAACCAAAATGCTGTTATCTTACGTATTTATGTACTCATCCAGGCCAACACTGGCAGCGTATTTCACGTTTATGAAATGACATTAATGCCTTATGTTACTCACTCTTATTGATGATACCTCTTCTGACCTTCCATTGACAGTATCACAGAGAGTTGTGCATCTTTACAAGTAGATGCAGATAGATTTTGACATGGTAGTGTGTGATTTACTTTTATTGGCCCCCTTTACACAGCTGTCCCATAACGTTATATGCACAGGGAAATTAAACTAATATCAAAGAGGTAAAATTGCTTTCATTCACAAAAGTAACCCCAACAGAAAGAGTACCAAAGTCCAGACCTTGGGGGCCTCAATGGTAACTACGGCAGAGAATGTAGCCCCAATTCAACCAACATGACACTGAGGGCATTTTGACACCTATACTTTGTTCATTGGTCAGATGTGTCTTAGGTGGGAGCAAGAATGTAAACACAGGTAGAAGGTCCTTAAGGAGGTCCACTGGCCAAATACAATGTACTACATTGCACTAGTCCAGGTCCAACCTTGATTCATTCTCTGGCTAGTCTCTTTGCTCATCTGAATTCCACTATGCAAAGCTTACCTGGCAACGGGAACTATTTCACTCAAACTTGTGGAGTACTCCTAGTAGTTGGGTTGGACTGAGGTTGGATCATGTTCCCACCACAAACGAACCGCTCCAGAGTTTGTTTGGGACCGGACC
The DNA here is from genome assembly GCF_963924715.1 of Thunnus thynnus. Lineage (NCBI taxonomy): Eukaryota > Metazoa > Chordata > Actinopteri > Scombriformes > Scombridae > Thunnus > Thunnus thynnus. The sequence continues at coordinate 10,753,073 of NC_089523.1, forward strand.
GAGACCACCTCCTCTAAAGGGACTTGGTGCAGTTGTTTTGGTCCACACCCAAGTGCAATTACTGTGTTCACACGTGCCCAAACGAATCAAACCAAGGGGGAAAATGAATCAGAGTTGAAAACACCCTGAGAAAGCAGCTTCACACCTTAGGATCAGTTGCATGAATACTTGAAGCCTATTTTGTCTAACATAGAAAAAGAAGGGCACTATTCTAGTGACACAAGGTTTTCTGTCTCAGCAGGGTCACACAGACCATTACAGTGTAAGCATCCCTTACATACTGTATATTCCCTATTATCTTTCTTTGAGATTAATAGAAATGTTTGCTGAACTGCACAGCGCATGATAGCATGGATATTTACACCAGGACAAGATGAAATGTAATGGGCTGCAACTCAGCTGACTGACCAGATGGAGAGCCCTTGCTGAGGGTGACTCACTCCTCCTCTGCCATACTCCTACTGCCACTGCTTGCGTCTCTCGTTCTTTCCTTTCCTCTCCACTCCACCCACCCTAACTGCTGCTGCTACCACTACTGCTGCTTCCACCTTACGGATTGCTATATTTGTGACTGTGCCCATTGATGCGGAAAAAGCCATCATCTGGGCCAGTAGATCTGGAAATAGAGTACTCATCGAGGTCGGCCAGAGACAAGCCTTGTTCCATGAGAGCTCACCCAGCCAAGGGTGTAGGGGGCAATGAGTTCCAGCTTGGGAGAGTCGGAGGTCTCTGCTGGCTATTTTCTCGACATTCACTCTGGGGCCTGTAGTGTTTTGAAGCTAAGACAACACTTCCCACTGACGGAAGGCTGTTCAGGCCTTTGGGTCCCTGTATCACCACAGTGCTTTGAGACATGCTCAGCAATACGGCATGTTACTATAGAAGTTGCCTTCTGCCTGAAAATTTGAATTTCTAAATGATTAGGTGCAGTAGAAGCTGGAGGCATGAATCAATAAAGCTGGCTAGATCCAGGGCAGCCCAGCCAATTAGGCGAACTGGGGGCTTTTGACAAATAACATGAAGGCTTAAAAGGAAACTGAATGAAAAAGGTAGGAGTGGTAGCGTGGTTTATTGGTTACTGTGCTGCATTTAATGGCATCTAATGAAAAATTCCATCACACACTATTATTAAAGCTCTTATACCTTCTCTACATTCCTTGTATTAATAATAGTGAGTTCATGTCCTTGATATACACTGAATGCATATCAAACAATAGTACTAAGATTCTAAACAACAATCAAGTACCAATTTGAAAAGCTGCAGATGTGGTGAAAACTTGCTTTGCCTTAGATCAAATGAATGGCGAAATGAGTGATATCAATACATTTCCCTAAAAAAGTCTAAAAACAGATGAAACAAAAACAAAATATATTGTTTCTGCCATATATGATATAATATATATTTTATTGCAAAAACATCTCCTTTTTTCCCATTCTCATAATTACAGGTATGTTTTAACCCAAGAGATTCATGGGATCACAGCACTTAGCTCATCAGGGAGTGAGCTAACCTCTCTGCTTCATCCCATTCTAAAATGGCCCTTAGGCCTATACTGTGGCATAGTTAATGGAGTGTGCCTACATAAATTATTAACAGTGCTTACATTCCCTTTATACTTGCCATCCTATCGATATTCAACCCTTTGCATACCCATGGGTATGTGGGCGAATTTTTACACATCAGGATGAATTGCCCTTTTCACATATATGCAAGACCCTCTCAGATAAATATATCTTATAATGTGGCATGAGCAGACAATATTGAATAAAATGTGACTTGCTGAAAATAAAATAAAATAAAATAGTGAGAATATATCTTTCCAACAGTTGCAGTCAACAGATCTGACTTTAAGTGTCGGTGACAACAGTGCATTGTGACAATGTACTGCTCTCAGTCCTCTAGTTCTTTGGGTTTACACTGCAGGGACACCTTGAGGTGTACATTATTAAAGCATACTTGGATTTATAACATCATCTTCCATGGGGAGTAATCCAAGAGGTGAAATCAATGTCCAAAAAAATAAATAAATAAAATAAAGTGCATCCACAAACTATAAAACGGCTCCTCTCTTGCAAAGTGCTTGTAAACCTTTTTGGGCTATCATTGCTGGACTCGACAGGGTAGCTCTGTGGAGATTCACATTAAGCTAAGAAAAAGAAGGAAAAACAACCTCCTTGGATTCTTACAAGGGGCATGAGGGAGTCATAGGGGAGCTACTATATGTCATTGACTTTCTCTTCTGGTATGGTGGGACCTATGACTAGATTGTTCCAAGTGCAATATAATTCACTGGGGTCTAAAACCAAATTCTAAGTGCATCCTCCCAAGGGTTAATCAACATGGTAGCTCTGCTATTGATTATATGAGAGTGTGTGTGTGTGTGTGTGTGTGTGTGTGTGTGTGTGTGTGTGTGTGTTTGTATGGTGCTGTTTGTGTGTTTGAAAGATATAGAAGGAGAAAGGGACTCCAAAGCAGATGGCAACTCATTTACTACAGGCAAACGAGAGAGAAAGCCTTTAAGCCATTTCATGTAAACAGCCAGCCTGTAAACAGGCATGAATTAAGACATTTCTAGAGGTGCCAAAGACACCACAGCATTGATTATGTAACTGGTGGAAGAGCAGTGTAGGGGTTTTGTCATGTCCAGTCAAAAATGTGATTTCACCAGTTTTGCAGCGACAATACTTTGACAGAAACAGGATGTAGGAAAAAAAAAAACATTGCCAAAAAAAACAGAATCTCTACAAAGCTAAGAAAATGTATTCACTGCAAACTTCAAGGAACCAAGAGATAAATGAGCACAAATGTATTTCCATATGTGAAAATTTGGTGATGATTGCAAGCAGATATTTCACTCATGTAACATTGTGATTCTGGTTGATTGTGTATTGGGTAGATAGCAAAGTTATATGCTAACTATCCTGGCTTTAAAAGCATGCAGCTCTGAAATGATGAATGTATGAAAATGTATGGTATTAAAATTAGTTAAAGCAATTTTTCCTTCTCCTGCAGCTCTCTCGTTCTATACTTTTTCATTTTTCCCCTCTATTTTGTTTGATTTATCTCTGCATTTCTCCCTTTCCTCCACCCCGCTCCTTCCAAACAGCCTCCTCTTTGTACTGCCAGCCAATGTTTCCTCTCTTTCTGACTCAGTCAGCTCATCTCCCCCCGAGGGCTCTGGGCATGCAGGTCCTCTGCCTCCTTAGCCTCCATGGCTCCCCGTCTGACTGTATGAAAATGAATTTCTACGGGTTGTTAATCGACTGCCTACTCCTATACATCCCATCACTCTCTGCCATCATGAGTTTGATTGCCCACAGTGAAAGCATAGGTCTTTGCAGTAACCCCTTTGGCGAGAGATCCCCTTCTTTGCCTCATCAATTTTAACACCCCTGAATAAAGGCACAAGGGTTATTGGGAAGCCTATTGTTTCTCCAGGCACTCCTATAAACATTCATTAATGATGTGTAGGATTCCATCTACAGTTTGGAATACAAGATTACAGATAAAAGGATTTACACTTCTAGGAAACTATTTATAAGATGCATTATTGTACATAAAGTTTGCTATTAGTTGCTCCCTCAATTAAAGTCAAATGGTACAGTTTTCAATATTTAAGAAAACAACTGTGTTTATGCACCAGTATAACATAGTAGCTGTTGTACTGTATAATATGTATTGTAATAAAGCATGCATTCATTGGATATTTGACCTCTAGTGTGTTTGGAGGACAGTGTTAATAACCTGATTATGGGTTGGGAGACTCTGGACATATGGCACTCAGTGCTTAATCACAGTGATCCTACATTACATCCTCAGGGTTTTCTTTTTGCACTGCACACTTCATGGGGCCCTCTTTAATTACAGTCTCATACACAAAACTAACTTGCATAGAGGACTTCTGTAGTCTTTTACCATTTAAATAACTGGACCAAATGCTAATGAGATGCATGGTAAAAAAAAAAAAAAGTGGTGCTATGCCCTGCTATCAACATGCCTCTTCTTGATGAGCCATTAGAATATAAAATTCTATTTTGGTAGCTGGGGAGTGGAGGAGGGGGCAGTTTGAACTCTAAAATGTATTGTAGCATTGCAATTATTTTCTTTTTCATTAGAAGGAAATGTGTGGCTTTTTCCCTCTCTCAAGAGTAGAGAGTGAGTTTTGGGCCCAAACTATTCTTAACTCTGCACACAGCAGGGCACATTTGAGCTATTTTTGTTCTCATGCTAATTTGCCAGTAATTGTTGAAGCCACACACTGACATAGTAATTCAAGTGTCCATATCAATGTGCCCTTACAGTAACAATTTCTATTTCCAGAGTGTCAGCACCTCTTGGCAGAGATGATATCTTTAAAAAGACCCTCGCACACTCATTACAGCACACAGCAACACTGAAATAGAGCAATATCTTTTTGTACAGCCAAAAACGATGGGCATACTGACAAAGTTATTTTACTATGATGACATATTGACACTTAGTTGTAGAAAACTGTACTGCATTGTAAACCACTTTTGTCCCATATAACACTGACTGAATCTTGACATTCAGCAGATTTTAATTTGAGATTACATAGGCTGAATTATTACAAAAGAATTCATTATGGATTTTTAAACTCTGACTTGTAAATTCAAGGTGAACGAAAACATAGTTTGCTTATTGTAAAAAAAAAAACTTGATGACATTAGAAATATCTTATGTTCATAGTGGTGCAGTACTATGAGCTGTAAAAAAATGAGCCCTTTATGAACTTTGGCACAAGCACACACTCAAGAGTGTAGGCACTAATGAAGAAAAACATTATCCTTTAAAGTAACTACTGTAGTAACATTATTTCCTCTTATATCCTCTCTCTTTTAAAGCCCACATTAAACTCTAGCAAGGTGACTTAAATGTCTAACCATGACTGTCCTGAGGCATGGTAGTCAGTCAGCAGCTGATGCCTTAGATAGGCTCTCAACAGCCATGTCCATGTGGTCATTTTCAAAATGATAGCATACACTCAAAATGATGTATGAGTCATTACTTGGGTGAATGATGGGGGCAAGTCTGGCCCCCTTAGAGGAATCATAATACAAGCACTGGTACACTCAGAAATTGTACTGTATATCAAATCTAAGAGTGGTCTGCACTTGTGCTGGCTTGATATTTTCAAAGTCTTAAGTATTTGGAGTTAGTTAGTCCTCTAGGAATGAGCACAAGATCACTATGATATACAATATACTCCTGATAGGGTGTATATGAACAAACCACACCAGTCTCTATTTACATTTACATTTTATGAATCCTGAATGACCTGCAGTACCTACAGTACTCAAGTGATAGTTGTGATTGAGTCTTTTTTTTTGTTGATGTTTGTTTGTTTTTTAGGGTTCTTTTCAGGGTTACCTTTTGGTTTTTTTCACTGTTATTTTAAAATGTTACATGACTGTAAAGCAAGGCATGAAAAATAATTGAAAAGGAGTAATACACACAAAAGACATCAAAGGAGGCTTCAAACTACATACCTTGACAGGTGTGCTTCAAAATCTGTTTGATTTTAGATCCTGTCTTGAGAATCAGCAAAGCACAGGCATTCTGATTCCACAGTGACTGCTATTGGTTTTGGAGGACAAGTGCAGTAACAGGTAATGAAAGTAAAATATATTCTAGTTTGATGAATTATTTTTACTTGATATAATTATCAGTCATCTGCTTGAGTACTCCTCAGAGACTACAAAGTGATAATGAAAATATAGAAGCTGTAACATGTTGGAGAAAGTAGGGGAGAGCAGGTATGAAAGTGACACTTTTCAGATAAACGTTATTTTAAAAGATAATGTTAGAGACAGAAACTAATTTCTGTTGTTATCGCGACTCACATGTGTGGTCTGTCAGTATCAGGTGCTATTTTGTACAAATGTGGAGCGACTTCTGTATAATTTGATTTTAAATGGAGGTTGCACATTGTTACTTTCGACCCCATCATTTGTTTATATTATTCTTGTTTTATTGAAAATGTCTGACAATGCCCTTGTAATTACAAACATATTATGTCCTTAATCTTTATCAAAAAAATATTAAATTTCATTTTCAATTTCAATTTTCAATTTCAAACGTTTTACAATGAAGGCATGAACAGTATAACTTTTAAATGTTTTAATTAACTTGTGCCCAGTATGTGCGTTGGCATGTTATGTTGTGCACTGAACAGCTGTTTGTGTGCTATGGAGAGGGAGTGGCTGGTAAAGCCCTATCCAAGAAGCACCTGGCTAGTTGGCTTTGTGAGTGCATCTCCCAAGCTTACAGGCAGGCAGGTGAGGACCCCCCCACTGTGGTCCGAGTGCATTACACATGTGGTGTAGCAGCGTCTACAGCCTTATTCAGTGGGGTGAGTGTTGAGGATATATGCACGGCGGCGTCCTGGTCTATGCCTTCTCTGTTCATAAGGTTCTATCTCTTTGACATGACGGGCTCCTTTTCAGGGTCCTTTTCATTCTCCTGTGATCCAAGATGACTCAGGGATTGGGGTGTGCAGGGTGTCTGCTGTATGACCTGTGACCCCTGCAAGGTTAGGCCATGGTTTCACCCAGTTTATGTCCATGTTGACTGGTCTGGGTTGGGCCCCCTACTGCTTTGCTAAGTGGCTGGGATTATAAAGTAGTAGGAGGGCTGTGGCGACTAATGTATAGCCAGCCAGGCTCATTGAGGCAGTCTGATGACATGTCGCGGCAGGGCAAACATTCATCATGTCATGGTTCTGTCATTGACTCTAGAGACTCTTGTGAATCTGTCTTTGAATTCCTTGGTTGCCATTGTCCACCAGATGCCTTCAGACTTTTTCTTTTTTGTGAGGATTGGACTATGTGGGATAGAGCTTGTTTTGAGTCGGACCTTTTGAAGGACTTACGGGCATGGTGTTATTTGGGTTGCCTTTATTGGTTGGGCTGTGCTCATTGTGTTTCTGTGTTTTTGATTTTCTGGGTTTTTTCCTCCTGTGTTCATGTGCTCCTCCTCACACCTGCCCTGCATTCATCCTCGTTAGCCCTGCCCTTGTCTCAGTGTTCTTCCCCAGTCTGCTTTCCCTTCACACCTGCCCTGCATTATCCTCATTAGCCCTGCCTTGCTCCCAATAGTCTTTCCCAGCCAATCACTCCCAGCCTGCCCTTATGTCTAGTCACCTGTTTCCCATTCCCTTATTAGTTCAGTTAGTATTTAAGTCTTGGTTTGGGAGTCAGTCTTTGTTGGATCTTTCCTTCCTTTGGATTTTTTTTTTTTTTTTTTCCTGTTTCATTCTGTCTGCTCAGTTGTCTCTTCAGTTAAGTTCTGCTTTGCCAGCTATATTGTCTGGAATAAAGAGTATTCTTGAGTACCTGCTGCCTCCAGTGTTCTGTGTTTGGTTTCACCTCCTGCTACTTTCATGACACATCAGGCTCCATCTACTGTACCCATAGAGTCTAGTAGAGGGCAGAGCCTGTGTGAAATAGAACGAAGGTTACAATATTGTAACCCTAGGTCTATAAGCACAGGTGGATCCCTCTACCTAAGGACCCTGCTGCTCCCATGACATCCACTGAAGTGGTTTCGGGATAAGAAGTGCAACAAGGTGACACACAAAATCAGTAGATGCGTCCTGATTGGCCGGCTATGTACATGCAAATTTCAGTGGGCAGTTGCATGTGTGTGATTGGAGGAGAGTATTACCCATAGAGTGCAGTGGAACGCTCTGCCTGTGTTCATAGGAATAGGGTTACAATATTGTGACCTTCGATTTTTGACTTTGTTGGCTTCGTGGATGTAATACTTGTTACAGTATTTCAAAGAGCATTTGCAGGCCACAGTAAGATAAAGCACAGTAGGATATTCATCTCTATCATTTGTGCTGATTGAGGAGGCCCTGTTCTCCAGGGACGGTCACCATATGTGATGCTTTTATCCTTCTCACACTGTTCCTGAACATGTCCCTCTAAGCCCTCTATGTTTCAAATTAAAATATCCTATATTAGAGGGGTTTAAACCCAAAGAAGCCTTCTCTTATAGGTAATTTCAGACTCCATTTTTATTTTTTTTTAATTTTAAAATTTGTATTTCCTTATCAGAAATGTAAGATGTCAATGAGTATGCAGTGTGTGTGTGTGTGTGTGAAGATATTGCAGACTGTAAAGGACACTTGATTTTGCTACTAATTACATAGAATGGTCTGTTTTGTGGTGGGAGAATCAGGGGAGGAATCACTGCCAAGAGTTCTGTTTTACAGCAAGAAACATGTTGGAGGCCTGTTTTAACAAGCTACATCTTCGCACACAGCACACCAAAGGTCTCCCACATCCCACATTTATTACATTTTGTAAAAGAAAAAAGAATTAGGAAACAAGCTCATTCCTCAGTTTCCTAGACTCAAGTATTAAATAGCAGAAATGCAAAGTGTAATGAAACAGGTACATCAAGGTAAGCTGGTCACCACAGAAACCCCACAATGAGGTAGAGGGCACACATTTGGCTACACTGATTCTCTAAACATTTTCCAAACATTTACAGATTAAATAAACAAGATATGATGTGTTAATTAATGAGCTTTAGGGGTGTTGGTGGGTGGATTTTGTTACCTTTGGACAGAGTGAGGCTAGCTGTTCCCCCCTTTTATGAGTCCTTGGACAAAGCTAAGCTATCTGGCTGCTGGTGATAACATTTACTGTGCAAACATACGAGTGATGTCAATCTTCTCATCTAACTCTCAGCAAGAAAGAAAATAAGAAAATTTCCCAAACTGCGTAAGTATTCTTTTAATTATTTGTATCCAAATGATAGAAATTAGTTTGTACAGTATGTAGCTATTTCAGCCATTCAGTAGCTTAAATTCTTACTTTCACATTTATTTGTGACAATGCAGTAATTCTTGTACAACTGGGGACCATTATGATTTCTAGGTGAAACTGCACTGAACTGATGAAAGTGAAGTAGCTAGTCTAGTCTGACATGCAATTTAGAAATGATTAAATGTTCTGAACAAATACAAGCATACAGTTAATAATATAGAACAAAACCCTGGGTTTTACGTTACTAGGTACAGTAGTTCATTTCTCATTGTGCGTTGATGTCGCAAATTTGGTTGTTTTTTCAGTCACTGTAACTATATATCTTTTTTTTTTTCCTTGCACCAGTAAAGGAAGAGGACATGTGTCACTGCTGACCACTGTAAGCTCTTGAAAACAGATAAAGACAGATAATGACATGGGTGCCAGGATTAAAAAAACCTATGTAGCATAGATATTGCTGTTCAGACTGGTTAGCTTACTTTCTGAGGTGATCAGTGTTAGCAATGCCCCTTCAGAAACTATCTCGATCTGAATCACCAAATTACAATAATAATTCATAAAGAATACACTCATAAAAATAAATGAGTTATTAATCAGTATCCCCCCACTGGACTAGTACCTGCAGAAATTTTATTAACTTTATTTTGAGCACATTAGTCTCCTATCACCTCTTTGGAGTACACCATATTCAGAGGTGCAGCTTAATTGCCTCCATATTTCTAGTTTGCCACTGAAAGACATTGATGAGGGGGTTTAGTGTGTCTCTTAATAGAACTTTCCTCTGTGCACTGTCATTTTCAGAGATTAACAGATGTGTTTGATACATTCATTACCTTACTGGCTCAGGGAAACTCTGTGCTTGGTGGTGTTTTGCACGACAACCACACCAGACAAGTCTTTGGATACCGCTGAAAACATTTAACCGGGGGAAATTGATGCTGTAAGCAGAGCCACTGCTGCCAGATGGCAATAGGGGAATGAAAGCAGGTAGTAAATGCCGCAGGTCATGATTAAGCGGACTGCTGGATAAAGCACACTGCTGCAAATGCATGTTGCATAGTGATCAACAAATTCCGGGCAGCACAGGAAGCATCCGTTCCTTTCGAACAGCTTTCAGGATAGTGCGGATAAATACTGAGGATTTGTAAGACTGAATAGATGTGTATTTGATGACTGCTATAACCTAACAGAAAACAGACTTTAAAGACATCCTGGTAAATTCTGTAAGTAAACATGCCAGTAATCTTTACCTTTGACCAATGTGTTGGTAGCTGGTAGACGCGCTGGAGCTTTATCTCGCTCGGTAAAACAACACAAACAGTGCTTGGCCTAGAGCAAACTAGAGTCATCCACTGTGAAGACACAGTTCTATCATCTTCTGAAATGGAAATCCTATTTCAGGCAGATGAATGACTGAGCACGAATGAAAGGAGACAGATTTCGAAACTAAGGCTGAGTTTTTTTCTGCAAATTTATCATACAGGTCAGCATGACTCCAACTCATATTCCAATTGTTGCCAAGGAGAAGAAGAATGAGAAAAGAAAGAGGTATTCTAACGCTACCGGCAACACTGCTCTTAGGGTTGTGGTGAGGTATGTTAATTAATACATAAATCGCAAATTATCGCTATCCCATAGACTGGAGAACAAGAGCTTCAGACTGTGTGTGTATGTGTGTGTGTGTGTGTACCAATATGTGTGTGTGTGCATGTGTGTGATTTTTGGATGACTCTGACTTTGGAATTGAAGGAGGGGGAAAAAAAAAACAACCTGCTGGTCTCCTCCCGTTCCTTGCCCTCCCTGCCCACACCAGCCCCCCGAGGAGGTGATCGGACGCGTCTGTTTCCCGGAGATAAAGGGCTGCTCACCACATCCCCAGAGCTGGGAGAAGTTGGCACTGAGCACGCTGGCAGTCTGCTCATGTAACAGACCCTGTCACTGACACTGAGAGAGACAGAGAGAGAGTGAGGGTGAGACAGAGGGGTGGGTGAAAGGGGGTGAATTAGAGTGGAAAGGGTAGGTGAGATGTTAAAAGGGCGCAGCCTGGCGCTGCACCAAAAAAATTAATTCATGAGTGTTAAACAAAACAGAATCCTCACACTGGTATTCCATTGGAAAGTAAAATGTTTTTATTTTATTTCCAAAAACATTGTTTCATATCACAGACATACTGTATATGCAAGCTCTGTCATAGATACATACACACAGGCTGTTTATGTGGACCATAGCCTGCTGGTACAAAATCAATGTGCCTTCAGGGATAAAGTGTTTCCACTGGAGAAGGTTGAAGTTGTTCTCCTGAATCGATTGCAACTTTTTTTTTTTTTTTTTTTTTTTACAATGTCCATTACATGTAATTTTGGATAATTCACTAAATTTGACAACACAGGGCAGCTCAATAGCCTGACAAGCCCACAACCCAAACAACAAAATATGTGTCAGTGTCTTTCAAAACAATCCATATGCCCATTTCAAGAATGACTCAGCTTTTTCTGAACTACCAGTTTTATGATTAAGTCACGGTTAAAGGAATTGTTCAACATTTTAGAAAATGCACTTTTGTTTACATGAGTAAGATGAGAAGATTGACGGTTTCAATCTTCTCATCTAACTCTGAAGATGCAAGAAAGTGAATAATCATACTTCCCAAAATGTTTAAGTATTCCTTTAAGCAAAGCAACTAGACTAAATCTATGGGGTTAAGGTTAGGGATTGGGGTCTTCCTCATGGCTAGAAAATCATCATTAACTGCTTGTATTGAGACAACACGCTTACTATGGTGTTTAAAGCATTTGAACAAACAACGGAAACTTTTTTTTCTAGTGAGGGAAGTCTCGGATAGCCATATGCAAAACAGAAGGAAACAAGACTAGGTCAAAACTTAGTATATGGCTGGACCATGTATGAAACACTAGAGGGCTTTTAATTTGAAACAAATATATATATATATATATATATATATATATATATATATATATATATATATACAGAAAGTGGCGAAACATGGCAACCAAGCCCCCAAGAAGTGCGCCGGGCTTTGACTGAAGTCAATTTGACAGGGCCTTTCTCAATACCAAGTACACCAACTTCAGACACACGTTCTGGCTAGATCGGGCATGGCATGTTCAGCTCTGGAGTACAAACTTCTGAGGACAGGTGGACACAGTACGATCATTCTGCAATTTGAACAGCAGCATACTTGCTGACAGCAGCAGCTCAGCTTCAGCACAACTACCTGACTGTACTGTGACAAAATAATCTCAACTCAAAGCTCCACTAACACTCTTTTTCTCACAAAACCTCATTGACAGACGCAATAAATTATATTATTGAGTCTGTAATGTAGCTATAATAAAAATCCAAACTGTTATGTAGATTAATAAAATTAAATTTAATATAGACTGATCTGTTCATTTTAATATATTTATATTTATTTAAATGTGATATCTGTACATATAGAGCCCCAGAGGCTGCGTTGTTCTGTTCAGTAAAAACATAAAGCTTCACTTTACATGTAGACACACTAATGTGGCAGCTACAATTGTTAGATTTCATCTGAGACCAACATTTATCCTCCAAAAGGAATTATATCATATATCAAAATGCTACAGAGTAATTAGAGCCAGTGGTAAATTACCATTAAGAGCAGTTCATAGGATCATTTTCTCCCTGGGATGGCAACAGACGTTGACTGGCCAATCATCTCAGGAGTCAAGCTGCTGGCAGCTGAGATGACCGGCTGCTTTCACCCAGCCAGCAGCTACTTACAACTCTGAAAACGTTGGAGCAAATTTCCAAATAGGTGTTATTTGAATAAACTGACCATATACTGGGAATCTAAATGGCTTTCTCACCTGAAAAAATTAAAACTTAGTGACATTAACAGTCCTACAGCAAAAATTATAACAGCTTAATCTCCACCATTGTGCTGGTTGGTGCGAAATGCATTCTGGGATACTTAGATTGGGGTAACATCATCACTCATTCACTCACTCACTCACTCATTCACTCACTCACTTGGGGACAGACATTCACGTTAATAGGGCTGGTACTGCTGTTTTGGTCCAACCTAAAAAAATCTATATTGATTACTAAAATAAAGTGTAAGTAGCATACAGTGCAGATTTTTTTAGCGCAAATTCAAGACATTAAAGTGTAATGGTATTACCATTTTTCTTTTCTTTGTAAAGGTTTCTAAAAACACATTTTTTCAAAAACATTTTTGCATCTATCCTTAATATCTGCTCTCTAATTAATTTGTTAGGGGAGTTTTAGTCCATTTCTTCACACATGAATGAATGATGGAGGCACATGAATCAAAATACAGATGTACACAGACATGCCCTTGTGGTTCTTCACACACACACACATACATAAACCCACTGAGACCAGGCTCAATATCAGGCTGTGTACAATGCTTATGCTTTCCACTACAGCCTCTCTACTTTCATTTTCCCAAATGTAGACTGTCCTATATGCTCCACCACAGGGAATATCAATAGACCAACTATAGTATTCAAAGAGATCAATAATGAGGAATATTGTTTCTCTCATTCTCTCTCTCTCTCTCTCTCTCTCTCTCTCTCTCTCTCTCTCTCTCTCTCTCTATCTCTCTCTCTTTCTCCTTAGATCATTGGAGCCTTTTTATATAGAGTCACTGTGACACAAATCCTCCATGCTGCCATTCCTCAAAACACTAAATTAGAAGTTTGGTGAGCAATGGCCTGTGTGACCCAAATAAGAAAGATGCCCTTGTGTTTGGGTTGATGTGATTGGAGCTTTCATATGTATGAAAATTGAATTCCTCCTCATAGTTGTATACTAAATGTTGATGACTTTCAACCCTTAATAATAAACGGTTTGACTGCATTCTTAACTTTTGTTTTCATGTGTGTGTGTGTGTGTGTGTGTGATTCTCAGGAATTGGCTCCGTTAATGAGCTCTTGAGAAAACAGTGGAAAGAGGCACAGCTACATGCTAATCAAGGCTAAAAACAGTAGAATTTTCAATTTGGTGAATAAACTATTCATTACATTAGTTTTCAGATACATCAAAGATGCATTACCAATTGCACATACATATATGTTTAGAGTATGTGTGAGGAGGAGTGGATGTATTTAAAAATGTAACATTGTGTATATTGTGTGTAGAACTATTGTGAGGTCAGGCAGATCAACACAAAAATACATGCAAATATAATGCAAGGAAAACCAACATGCAAAGCAAATCAAACGATAACCAGGCAAAAGAGGTAACTCAAAATGCATGCAAATAATGCAAATTGCCAAAATCAAGTTAATGTCTGCCGTGTTACATATACCTACAAAAATATGTAAAGATGGTTGACTTAAATACACGATATTGTAATACAAACTAAATAACATAACAGTTTCCATTTTGTGGAATGAGGTCTTTAACAGAGAGAGTTCATTGGGAGTCAAATTTACTGTAGTTCTGCCACTATGTGACCATATGATGCTAAAAATGAGTAAATATAACTTACAGTGCATTACCTATCACTTGCTGAATATGCAATGCTAAATGGTCACTGTCACTTTTAAAATATAATCTAGGTTCTGTTCCGTTGCATTTTCTTGGGTTTTGGAGTGTTTTGCTCAGGTGCTACAAGCTGGTGTAACGATAAGGGTATCTGACAAGAATTTTTTAAACTAAGTTTTAGTAATGTTGATTTTTTTCTAATCCTAACTTTGTTCCATTAACTTAAATCAATCATGGAAGAAAATGGAATTACATGCCTATTAAACATCACCTAATAATTTCATGTGACAAACAAATGTTATGTGTAATGTATTGTAAACATATAATCTAATTATCAGATAATCCAGTTTTTGTTCCAGTTCATTAATTCACATATTTTGTGTCCACTATATGCAATTTTCATTTCAAACCATGTGTATGTTTGTTGAAATTTTGTGAGATTTTGTTAATGAAGGAACAAATCCCCAGTTCACGGTTCATTAGGTTAGGAATCATTACATGAGATGCCACTAAGCATGTTCAGTCCACATGGCAATATCACTAACATGCTGGACATACAAAGTTATTATCGTTAATGGAAACTGATACAATAAACAAATAATATATAAAATCAGATTTGTAAATTAAAACAAAAATTAAGCTGAAAGCTTTGTCATTTCCATAATGTAACAAATTCCATGTAAATTGATTGTCTCTAGTGTTCTATATCCATTTGACTCTGTATCAATTTGACTGTTATCTATGTGCAATTAATTTTGAGCATAATCATTCAATACACAGCAGATCAAAGGATCTCCGTGGAGCCACTGATACAAGGGATACCAGCTAATTATTGATTGGTTACAACACACTGTAAGTGGGTGTTGTTTGAGCAGAACAGCGATTATGGCCAAGGAATTGTTATCACTATGTAGACATTCTCAGTGAGTATTTAATGACTTTGTTATGATAATTTATCAGTTTGTTTCTCTGTTGTTGTGTCTCTTGTTAAAATGTTCTGTCTAATGATTTAGATAGTGCACCAATTGGCATTTCATAATTTAACTTTCTGCTTTGGTTTGAATCAATACCCCATTATTTGAAGTTCATTAGGAACCTATTATAGTTTGACAGTAGACTCATTAAAATGGTGACTGGGTTGGATAATTGATTTGCATAGGTCTTACAGGAGATGTATAGAATTGTAATTGTATTTATTTATTCAGTTGTTCATGGTGTTGTTCTGTAGCTGTGCATAATACATATTATATATATTATAATTATAAATTTAAACTTCAGAAATTAAATTGCAGTTACTAATCATTATTGACATTTTGGGAAACTGGTTGTTCACTGTTTTAATAGGAGTTTGATGGCAGGTTGATTTTAAGGTGGTCTCTCTGTGTCAGTGGATAGACTGGTCTGGGATGTGTTAGCTTGCCACAGGGGCTAGAAGTGTATGAAGGTGGTTAGTTATGAACCTGGTTTTGCTTAGAGTTAAAGGGCAGGTATTGTGGAAAACAAAGGTTACAATATTGTAACCCTAGTTCTAAAAGCACAGACGGAGCCCTCTACTGGACTCTATGGGTAATATTCTCCTCCAATCACACACGCAATCATCCACTGAAATTTGCATGTACATAGCCAGCCAATCATAACATGCCTACCAATTATGTGTCTCACACAGTACATAAGGCAGTGTCTCCCTGCTTTTCACATCCGGAAACCACTTCAGTGGAAAGCGTAGGCAGGGTCCACAGGTAGAGGGCTCCTCATGTGCTTATAGAACTAAGGTGACAATATCATAACCTTCATTCTATCTCACATATACTGCACCCTCTACTGGACACTATGGGTAATACTCTCCTCCAATCACACGCATGCAATCGCCCACTGAAATTTGCATGTACATAGCCAGTCAATCAAAACTTGCCTACCAATTATGTGTGTCTCACACAGTACATGAGGCAGCATCTCCAGAAACCACTTCAGCGGACGGTGTGGAAGTGGCAGGGTCCATAGAAAGAGGGCTCCACATGTGCTTATAGAACTAGAGTTACAATATTGTAACCTTCATTCTATCTCACTCAGGCTCCATGTCATCAGACTGCCTCACTGAGACTGACTGGCTATAGTTTAGTCGCCGGGCCAGGGCCCTCCTACTAGTTTATAAATCAAACCGCTTCAGCGGAGCAGTAGGGGGCCCAATCCAGACCAGTAAACATGGACATGAACTGAGTGAAACCATGACCTACCTTGCAGGGGTCACAGGTCATACAACAGACACCCTGCACACCCCAATCCCTAAGTCATCTTGGATCACGGGAGAATGCAGGTGTATAATTTGCTGGGGGGGTCAAGTGTACCACAGCTGACATTCACACCACCCTTTTCACAAGTCCTGAGTCGCACCTGCGAGCATGGACCTTGAAAAGGAGCCCATCATGTCCAAGAGATAGAACCTTATGAATAGACAAGGCATAGACCAAGACGCTGCTGTGCATATGTCCTCATATGACAATCATCCCACTGAACAAGGCTGTTGACACTGCTACACCACATGTGGAATGTGCTCGGACCATGGTGAGGGGGTCTTTACCTGCCTGCCTGAAGGCTTGGGAGATGCACTCACAAAGCCACCTAGCAACGTGCTTTTTGAATAAGGCTTTACCGGCCACTCCCTCTCCATAGCACACCAACAGTTGTTCAGTGCGTGGCCGTGTATTCAACATAACATGCCAATGCACATACTGGGCACAATAGATGCAGTTTTGCCTCCCTGACGTGCCCATGAGATGGAGGACAAAATGCCTCTAGCTGAACAGCTCTCGACCTAAATGAACTCCTTATGATCTTGGGATAGGCGGGGGCAGTGAGAGCCCAGCCAATCAGGGTAGGTCGTCATTAATAATATAGATTTTATGTAAATTGCTTCCGAACAGCCTGCCGGGAGACAGAGGGGAATCTGGGATGTAAGGAAGGACGGATTTAGAGAAATCAGCTTTTGCTGAATAAAATGTCACAGATATGTTTAAAATACACCTTGTATTAATAAAAAGAAATGTCAAAAAAGGCCATAATACCAGATCTTTAAAGGGTGTGATCCCTGTACCATTGCAGTGAAGACAGGACTTCTGTAGTGCTGTGTGGGGTCACCACGGCTAACGTTAAGTTATCTGTTGATAAAGACCTCCAAAATATAGGGGGCTGCTTTTTAAATATGTTACATGTAGGTATGGAAGATTTGCAAAAATAATGTAATAAGTCATGAAACTAACTACTTTTGCTGTTGAGTAATTAGTTATGTACTTTTTCTACAACAATATGTAATGAGTAATTGATTACATTTTTCAAATAACTTGTTTGACACTGATCATTTACTCAATTAAATGCTTTTGAATCTTTCATAATACCTTATAATAATAATAATGTAATTTCTGTTTTAAACACATCTTTACATTACAAGAAGAAGAAGAAGAAATATGGCAAGTTACATACAATGGACTAGCTTTTTAATTACGTCTGAGAGTGCTTTGTAGCTTTCATGCCAGGTGGCTATATATTGCTTGTTTCACTCTGCCTCTTCGGTCCTTGTCTAACACAGACACTGAGCCCGTGATGCTCTGTGCTTTAGTAAAGTGTGACAGTATTGTAAGAGATATTTGTCTCGTTCCTCTTTTTCAGAGTGGAATTGCAAAATTGCCACGACAAACAGTTCCTTACCTTTGATTCACCAATTGAATCTACAATCTTTTTCAGACAGACAGTATCAAAATCTCAGGTCAGGGTCAGAATTAGGATGAACTTTACTTTGACTCAGTTTTGGTCCACTGTCTAATTGTGTGTAATAACATAATTGAAAATGAGCTACTCTTTCATGCATCTGTACCCACACCTACACTTTGATTAGGATTAAATTAAATCTGATTTCTGTGCAAAAAAAAGAAAAGGATTGTATATTGTTATTATCCTAAGAAAGTGTAACCTGGAACACTTAGAACTGACATTCAATGTTTACAACAATTAAGTTTGCAGTTTTATTTCTATTTTGATATGTGATATTGCACTTACAGAATGACTCAAGAGTTTAAAGAGAATCTCCAAACTTAAATAATAGCTGCATAGCCGGCATGTTGTTAGCTAGCTGGCCATTGTTGTTCCCAGTCTAGCTATCTAAAGGGCAACACACACAGGCAACATTAGACCTGCTTATTTGTTTTCTATGTGAGGCCACACTCTGGTGGCATCAAGATATGCAGTTTTCGACAGCATTTTTAACAATGTTTTGGCACATCCAGGCTGTTTCTTGCCACTCAGGACTTGCTGCCGGAGATGTTGAGGAATACAAGGCTACATCCTACATCTCAGACATGCAGTCAAAGATGCTCTATCCTAATTATTATTATTGTTGTACATAAACCTTTCACATCCTCTAGAGTTTGCCTGCATTTCCCTGCACAAATTAGAGATATCTGGGTATGTGACAAATAAATTGAATCTTGAAATCTTCAATCTTGCTATTGGCATCAAATAACTGATTCATCAGATCTGTGATGGATTACTTCATTTTTTCAGATCGAACGCACAAGAGCAAACAGTTTGAACGAGATAGTGTGCAGAAGGAAGAGCAGCAAAGCAGCCAACTAGGATGCTAATGACTACAGCATAACATAAATAATGAATATATAATTTTTTTTTTTAATATAGTTTCCCCCGTCTGATATTTTCTGCCATGCTTGATACTTTTTACTCTCAGTAGGATCATAGAGTACAGTTAAATACAGATACAAAATTAACTTCCCCACCATTCTTCTCTGCAGTGAAATCTAGCCACCATATACTCCACCTCCATCAATGCCAGAAATTTAACTGACAGTGTAAATGTCCTCCCTACATGTTTGTGAGTAGTGGAACATAGATTGACAACCAGCCAAACTCCTTCAAGAACAACATGTGAGTCAGGAAGTTAGCTTAGTCTTAGCTCTTGAGTTTAATGATGTTCATGTTGCTATCACATTCTTTGATTCATTTTTCATTCATTGAAAAAGAGTGAAACTGTAAAGAATTACTGACTTTTACAGAACCACCATGGACAGAGCTAACCTACTAGCCTTACAACAGGTGCTATAAACAAATGTAGATAGAAATAAACAAATTTGATAAAGTAAAACATATAGGGCAAAATATACAAACAATACACTTGGACCCAGCTAGTGCTACTGCAAATCCAATTCACTATATGCTATCTCTTCTGCAACACAACTACATGCTGGCAAACTGAACATTCACAATTACCACAGTGTCAAACGTCACCCACCATAAAAACTCTTCAATATAGATTTCTATGAATAATACAGCCATTGCTTTCTCAAGCATAACAAGCCAGAGGGGTATTCCAACAACGCAGCTAAAGAAAGCTGCGCTTACTCGAAAAAGCCTGGCTAGAATAAACATCAACTTTCACTTGAGGCTCAAGCTGTTCCACAAACACAGCTTAGACATGTCTAACTCTAGCCAGGCTTGAATTAGCTTGTAGTGTGTACATGCACGGAGTACATGCACGGAGTACATAAGCAGCCCAGTAGATTGTCGAAAATAAGATACTATGTCACAAAAAGACGGGAAAATCAGAGCGGTGTTCTTCTCAGCAGTGGAACAAACCCGTGGATATAGCTTTGACAGGCATATCTTGGAGCAAGAACAAGCTGAAAGACCTGGGCCACATACCTCAGTATAATAGGAAGTAATGGTGGCTGGAAGCTTGAGATTTTCTTTTTCCTGTGCTGTAGGATCTGGCTCTTGGGTGGGAGGCTTGGAGGTCCAGGGGGCAGGGCCTGAATGCATTGCTGTGCTGTGGTGGTCACTTTTGCAATTCTCTGCATTTGAGAACTTTTTACAGTCTTTGGCGAAGTGGGATGATGAGGCACAACACCTAAAGCGTATGCTGTTCTCCTTAAAGTGGGTTTTACGCTTCTCTATGGGCTTGGCTCTAAAACCTCTTCTTTTGGCAAGGGAATGAGGTTTGCTGTGTATGGGGCAATTCTTCATCAGATCATTCCTGTGTGTTGCTTTGTACTGGTATCAGCTATTGTAGTGAGGTTGGTCTTGTGCACGTATATGGGAATTCTTGAATTACTCCATCTGTGTGAAGGCTTCTCAAACTTGGCAAGACTACTGACACTGAAAAGGCAAAACTTGGGTCATTTCTAGTTATTGCCTCGCTACAGATGAACCGTGTGCAGAAAGAGAATGGTGGGAAGCATGCTCCATGTTCCTATTTGAATTTTGAACTCAACAAAATCCATTTTTCCTGGAGGCCATGGGGGAGTTTCTCCACAATTGTGTTGATGTCGAGCCATGACAAGGTAAGCTAAACCAGGAAAGTATCCATCTTCTTTAGCAGACTGCAACTTCATGTGCAAATCTCTGACTTTTCTAAGTTTGGTGTGATCCTTACTGGTTATGCGGAGGAAACTATCAAACATTCTGAATAGAGCGCTCTCTGTTACCTCTGGAGCAGTGTAACATTCTAGGAGCCTGTCCCATACCAGGTCAGTGACATGCACAAAACAAATTCTTCTGACATGCTCTGACGATTCTTTGCCTAACCACTTTACTAAGAGATCTAGCTCTTCACTAGTGGTGAGATCTAAGCCATGGATGGCATTAGTAAAAGATGATTGCCATGCTCTGAAGCTCTCAGGTCTATCATCAAACTTAGTGAGTCCAGTGGTCACAAGTTCTCTTCATGCTAAGTACATGGCAAAGTCAATCATACTGGTAGCTTTCATCTTAGGCGCATAGTGTTGGTTACAATTGGAAGGGTGTTCATCATATGTCCTATGACTTAATAAAGGTTTCTCTTCAGCAAGAGAGGTTTTGTGAGAAGGGCTTTGCTCAGGCTGGTATGTATGAGACGGGGAAGCATGATGCCTTGACGCTTTAGTAGTTTCAACTCTGTAAACCTGCCTACCTGTTTTACTGGTGATGGTAATTGGCTAATTTTTGGCAAACTGATAATTTGGCTTGCTGGTAACAATACTTGCTCTGATAGGCTGTACTGTTTCTCCAACAAGGGAAATAGTGATTCACAAAAGCAAAACCAGGCATATTTTGAAACACATGACCAGTTTTGAGATGTGGTGTGGTGGAGATTCAGATAAACAGTGGCTTGTCTCACACTGAAAAGAAAGAAACATGACAGATGCTGTACATGGAAAAATGTCTGTTTAATTCAGCTGGGTAAATATGTGTGCTGCACCTCTTATTGTACACACAAAGTACTTTTGAAGCCAACTGATGCTTCCTCAGAAATCTTCGTAGAACTAATCAGTTCAAATCACAGTGATTGCTCTCAGCAGAAAATTAATCTAATTTTCTGTCAAAGTGGCTGCCAGTTACTTAAGATCTGATCTCTTTCATTCTTTCACTCTCATTCCTCCCCTCCCTCACTTTGCCATCACTCTCTCTTTAGGCCTTGGATAATTAAAATGGAAGGGAAAGGATTTGAAGTTAGTAATTCAGGACAACTTATAGTGGAAGTTAATTATAGAGCCCAATGAATCATATAAAGAACATTTTCAACTAGTGGTGATTTTTTTTTTTCTTTTTCAAAAAACAACCTGTTAGACAGCCACTAGACAGCTGTTCAAACAACACTAATAGCAGATGCCGAAAGTGCAAATATGTCAACATATTTCCACTGAACTGACCCGTTGCTCTTACAGACCAAATGTCATCAGATCAGCTGTCTGTAGATCATATAGAGAATGTTGACGCTAAAAGACTTCTTCAAACATTTATCCACAGATAGAGAGTTGGATACAAATAGAAGCTGAGATTCAGACCTTCTTGCATTTGGGTTGTTACTTTCCTTGCCCCTCTTTCACAACTGTGTGTTCTCGCTGCCACTTTAACCCCCTAAACACACCTACACAGTCACTCACACACACACACCACTACTACATTCAGCAGCAATATTGTCTTTTAGGAGGTAGATACAGTATTTGATTATTTCAATCAATGGAAAAAATAAAGCATTAACAATCAATATAAATTCCTGTTCAATAGTTTAGAAATAGATTATAATGAAATCAAAGTCGATATTATTAGAAATGTCACAGTGAGAAATGTTCTATTTAATCAAGCCTTATGTGGGGTTTTCTTAGTAATTTTACTTCTGTAGCCATCATGACTACACTATATACTAAGGCATTGTTTTCATCTATGACTTTTATGTTTTGTCTTGTGTTCTGTATGTCATCTTTGAAAATGTGTCTGTGCATATTTATTTTTAAATGTATAAAGGGTTTTGTTTAATGCCAAAGATAGCAATGAAAATATGTTTTGTGGTTATTATGTATTTGCGACAATAATGTCCATGGGACTATCAAACTGACATTTAAAAGGAAGAATAAAATGCAGGTAAAACACACATTTACATTTTTCAAGGGAACAGTAGTCAATTCCAATTTAAATCAACATTTTAGACTATTTGGATTTGCATTTTACAGTGTAGAAGCGATTTGCTGTTTTAATAGTGAACAAGATAAAAACAAAAAGAATGATAACCAAACAATAATGGAAAAATAATAAAGCAAATGTAATAGACACTGATGTAAATGTGCTCAATAGTACGTCATTTCTCTATGGAATTATCAGAGAAAATAGAGGCATAGAGTCATAGAGCATAAAGTTAATTTATAGCCACCTACCATGATCAACAATTTTGCTTACCTGAACTTATGTGCTTGAGATATTTCTATGCAGTACCTTGATTTTAGATCATCCAGTTCAGTTGCTGACACCAGAGCATGTTAGAAAGAAATTCCATGGTTCATAACTTGGTATACATTTTGAAAATGTAGAGAGCAACTTTTCAGGTATTACACTCTGGGAGAGGGCTATCAAAGATTTACTGAACTGTTAGAAGACCACACAAAGACAGATGGATCTGTCATATGGAAGTGGCCAAACAAATGCAAAATTGCAAAGCTCTTCATCTGACCAAAGTCAGCTTTGTCAGAAACCAAGATCCAGTTCACCACAACAGAGTTTCTTGAGATGTTCAAGTAAATAAATATTTACAATAGGTAAATATTGACTTTTGCAAACCAGAACTCTTGTCATAATGCCCAGTGCCCTGTCTGGAATCACTCACCTTAAGTGGTGTCTGGCTCTGGGGAGAGTCAGAAGCAGAAAATGGGACAATAATAATCATAGTGGCCGTAGTGAATGGAGCCAAATTCAGGTAAATTTGTGACAATGAGGTAATGAGTGTCCCCTCGCATAGTATAGGAAGGTATCTGTATTAGTTATGATTCCCACTCATTCATTCAAGTTTTTCCCTTATTTAATTCTTTACAGTATCTGCATCACTCAGTTTGATGGAGTGTCTATGAAATTTTTAGGGAGTGATGAGACAACAATATCGGTTTAGTTAGTTTTTGTTGTTGCTGTTGTTGTTTTCAGACCCCAACTTTCCACAACAAGGAACGGTCTTTCATGTGTCTTCCATTTTTTTCCCACTTTTGTTTTTTCTTCTAAAACTATTCATTCCACCATTTTTATTTAAGTGATTCATTTTTATGTAAAGTCAGACAGATGGAATGTGGAGACAGATGGTTATCATGCCTTGCAATGGACATTAACCATTGTTAGTATATCTCTGAAAATATATGAAAATATATACATGCCTCTCTTAGTAGACGTAGCCCTTAATCCCATTGTTCGCAGCACAAAATCCAATTTGCACCAATTTCATACATGCTGCACTGAATTTACACCAATTTACAGTATCTACTTTCAGCATTTGAATCAATTCTGCACTGTAGGTCCTAGACCTTAGATGAAATACCGCTGGCAGCTATATATATTTTTTTCTTCCTCTTTCTTTTCGGACTGCACATACAATCATCACTGTTATCACACTTGTATTTCTGATTACAGAAGTATGAACCAAACCTGATACTGAGTGTTAATATTCCATTTGTCAACTCAGCATCCACATAATTTGGTCGCCTCACCAAACTGTCATAAAACGACATTGCATTGCTTTTTCCAATTATCAGAACAACATAAGAAATTTAGATTGAATGTGAGAGCATAGAAAGAGAGAAGGAAAATATTAACACAGAAATATAATTAAATGCCAGTCACACAGATGGAAAAAAATATATTACAACATAATTGTTAGTGCAGAGAATACAGTGGAAGAGTTGGTTTCAAATAGATTTATAGGGCACTAGCAGTGACAAAAGATGTGTATCATCCAAGCCATTCAAAGAGGCCTAATGAGTTTCCTTATTATTGCAGCATGCCACTGTTTCATCTTCTGTGCACTTACATTATTGATGTTGCTGAAGTTATTCAGAAGATCATGTCTATGTGACATTTCATTATTTGATAAGCATTTGAATATTCATTCAGATAATCATTCAGATAATCAGTGCAACCAACAAGCTTTATTGCCTCCTCTATGCACTGCTGATACTAACCACAAATAGCTGCAATGTGGAAGTCAAGCAAAAAAGAAAAGCAGATGTGTGCTTTTCAAATAGGCGGGAATGTAAAAACATGTTTAACATTCATTCAGTCATTTATGCAAGGGAAATCAGTGCATGTTTCAATGTGATGACGCACTCTTCCAGCTTTCATTGATTCATTGAAGAAACTGCTTGTGGATGCAGTTGGGGTCCATTAACTGCAGTACTTTTCCAGGATGCTCATTGTGTGGACCATTATTATACTCCAGTTAACAGCTGTAGAAGGCCATATTAACCTAACAGAGAATTTTTTGTTCATGACACACCCCCATATCCCAACGCAGCAAGAGCACTAAGAGAATTTCTGCCATTGTCAGACATCTGCTTTCAAACATTGACAATGCTTCAAAGCCTATAATGGAGTCCTCAGGGTAAATATGTCCATTTCTGAGAAGTGTAACATGCTAACTTCTCTACATTTTATTCTTTCTTTATTTTAGTTCTTTTTAGATCATTTTAATACTTTGATTTTTGATATGTGCATGGTGGTGAGGCATTCTTATAAACATGTCAGAAAAATCCATACATCAAGTAAGCATGTACTTATTGGCTATGAGTAGCACTCTCACTTCTAAGCTTCCAAATGAGGACACACGCAATAATGAGGATGAAATACTGATGGCAAAATGCTCATTATCTATCCAGCGTATGTTACATTGTAATTCTTACCCAAACTGTGAAGTGACAAGTTTCTCTTGAATGTGATTTTTGTTCTCTTTTGTCAGATGCTTCTTTTCAGCAATCAGCCAATATGTGCAATCACCTATATATCCACCAGTCCTGCCAGCACAAAGACAAAGGAAGCGAAAAATCAATATTATCATGGCAGTACTGTGTTACATGAGCGCATGTACGTATTCACTCTCCACCATATGTCTCCCTTTATTGCAGGACCAGCACATGCTGAATCTCCTTGCAGTAACTAATATGGGATTTTTCTCATTACAGGCTTTGTGATCACAAGACTGAAGCAGGAGCTATAAGTAGGAAAAGGAAGAGAAGCAGGTGCAACACTGAGAGCCAGATGAGTTGGCCTTGATCAATACGTTCAAATTCTAATAAGATTGACCCCCTTGGCAAATTATATTGATCTAAGGAAGAAGATGCAAGAAATACATCAATGGACACTAGATTATGGTTACCCTTTACATTAATGTCCCTCTCTTAGTGAGAGTCAGCAATCACTTTGTGTTGCCATACAGTCAGACTGTTTTTACTATACAAGTTTCCTCCTGTGCATGTAGTACTTAGTGTGTGGCAGTACCATAGCAGTGTTTCATGAGGTCTGACATGGTACTGTAATATGGGGAGTGTAATGTGCATAATGCAATGTTTCCATTGTTTTATAATGTGTTTTTTTTCTCTACAGCACTTCTGAAAAACCATAATGAGTCATTTAATACATAACATTAAATAATGTGCAGCAGTCACCGACTCTTTACCGAATCAAATTCTACATGCTACACATAATTCAACCCTGATTCATATTTCCCCAACACATTTATAGGCATGAGTGTAAATGTAGCATATGTGCAGTCATAGTTTTGCACTAGAGCAAGGTTTTATGACATCTTAAAGTTTTTTTTTTTTTTTTTTTTTTCAATACAACAGGAAAAACTGCAAGCACTTTCTAGATTAGGGAATTCTACATCAATCAAATTCGGTGGATACGTTTTGAGACTAACCTTTAAAGTCACCCTGTTCTGCGCAGTTAATTACAGAGCTGGCAAACTCCAGTAGGGCCAATAATTATCAAGGTCAGGCCACAGGTCATTGGCTTCAAATAGTTGAGTCAGTATACTTGTTCATCACTTTATGGCTGGTCTCTTCCGCTATAGATGAATATGTTACTTGGATGAGACAATGTAAAGGCATGGCAGGAAACTGAAGACAGTTTCTCAATAATCACATGAGCATAAACACTCACAGTCTTTGAATGCCTATATTGTACAGATCCCGTTTACTTATATATACAGATTGTTAGATGAAATGCCAGACCTATTCGTTAACCAAGGAAAGACATGAGACAGTCCAATTTGGTACTTTCACTTCAGTTCTGGCCATCATTTATAAATTTTATTCCTTACTGAGTGTTGAAAGTCATTTCGTGCAGCACAATGAACTGTGCAGTATGACATATTGACAAATTAAAGTTAAAGAGTCAGAGTGAAAATGAGTTTCAAACCAACTCTTTATTCTTTTGCCAATGTTACATATAAGCCTGCAGTGTATTGTAATGCCCGTATTTAAAACAGCAATGTTTTTCTTTATAACATCTCCTTTATGCCTTTATTTTTTTTCAATATTAATGTATCAGTGTGTTATTTTAGCATATCCCTATATTTTGATTGTATGCAGTAATCTTTTCTAAATAGTTCTACTAAAACATAAGTATTCAAGCATGTAAAGTCCCCCAGTCCTTGACAAGACAAGATACAACATTTAGACAACACATAAAACTCTATGGAACACTTGCTCACTTTATAGTCTTCTCCTGAAAGCACCTTTGAGTGCAGTGGTGCCATAAACAATGACCATTATTTGAGCGATAAGAAAGGATGGCATGGAAAAAGCAATGTCTCTCAGTGGCTGTGCGCACTTGGCTCATTTATTAATTTATTTCAGTATAGAAGAAAGCCCCAGGGAGCAGAATGTTTTAAAAATCCATGATTAATGAAACATTAATCATGAATTTTGTAGAGGAACAGGAAGAGTTGTCACTCTCTATTTGGGCCCATTAGGAGTTGGATGGAAGGAGGAGACAGGCAAAGGGAATAAGGCTGGCAGATTGTGTGGTGGAAGAAGATGATTTGGGGGTGGATGTCAAGGAGGGAGAGGAGGGAGGGGGGGCAGCAAATGAAAATGATGAGGGAAAGCTCTTTGGAATTCATAAGAAGTTGACATAGCAAGAATCCTTTGATGACGCTAGGCCTTTATTTTAAGCCCCCATATAATCAGCTGTAACACTGTGTGGGCAGTGCTATTAAAGGTGCAGCATGTAGAATTTAGTTGCATCTAGCAGAATGGACTCACCAAAAATGGAATGTAATATTCATAAGTCTGTTTTATTTGTTGTATAATCACCTGAAAATAAGAACTGTTATTTTTTATTACCTTAGAATGAGCCCTTTACATCTACATAGGGAGCGAGTCCTCTTCCATGGAGCCCGCCATGTTGCACCACCATGTTTCTACAGTAGCCCAGAATGGACAAACCAAACAGTGGCTCTAGAGAGGGCCTTTCACGTTTTTTGCGAGTTTCGTGGCCACTGTAGTTTGTCCTACATGCTTGGAAGGGGAGGGTGAGGGGGGTGGGGGGTATCATATCATAAATCACTTTTGTAATCTAACAATTATTGTCTGTGGGAAAAAAAGGGCTGATAATGTCACAATAGTTACCATATAGCTTTGAAAATAATAGTACAAGGATACAGCATATGTGGTAAAATCAACTTGCCTTTAACCTATTGGAAATGTGCATGAAAAAAACAACAACAAACACTTGTGTCACTCTGTCCCTGAAATGAATTCATTTTGGCGTCCTTGCCTTTGTGTTCTGTCTGTAATATATCCTCTTGTGTATTCAAATCATGGCTTATAGAACTACAATAGCACTTGTCAATATTTGTGCCAGGTACAACAATTCCCTCTTGCCTAACCTTCTACTGAATGCTAAGTGCCCAAATCGAAGTGAGAGACAGCAGAAACAGGAGACTTTTCAACAGTGATGCCTTTGAGGCAAACATTTCTGTATAGAATAGATGGGTAGGGATGGGTGGAGTGAAGGGATACAATGAAATAAACATGGCAGCTGCTTCTGTTATGAACTTCCAGTGATTTCACAGCTCTTGGAATTTGAGAGTTGTGGCACCATTGAGTGACTGCTGATAACAGCGGTGGGGGCTTTGAGTGAACAACAAAACTCAGCTGTGTTAACCCTGCATATTAATTCAGCCTGCAGACAGTCTGTAGATCCTTCTTACTGAGGGCTGGATGTAGATGATTCACCGTTCAATACACCATTAGACTGAACTACAGTACACTCACAAAGATAAGCTAATTACATAGAGGGAGGTAGACAAAGTAATTTAAACACCATATAGAAAATACTTTACTCTACAGTGGGTTATACTAGATTTCACCACGATTGAAGCACTTTGGTGAGTTTCAAAAGCAGTGCAAGACGACTAACAGAAATGAGGAACAGCAGTTGCAAGTTGAAACTAACCAGGGATAATATATACATACCAAATCTAGCTCTCAGAAATTATATTTATAGACTACCAATTAGTCATATCAAATATGTTTTGAGAAAAACATAATGTATCCAATGTTATTTTTTGTTGTTTTGTTTTGTATTTTTTTCATTAGGAAACATACAGTATTTGTAAAGGAACAGGATACAGAGCGAATCTGCAAAACCTGCACTGACAACGTATTTGATTTGTTTTCCTCAGTATATCTGTTCATGCAATGGATTATCTGCTTGTAGAAACATGATTCAGGTTTTTATGGTTATTCAGGCACTCAAAGCACTGCAGTTTATGGAAAGTATAATATGGTTAAACACTGAAAAGAGAAAAGTGACCTGAAGCCCAAGACAGGATTTTAACAAAACTCAGATCCTTCCCTAACCTTCTCATTTTTAAAGATCTTTATTGAATTTTAATACAAATTCAGTGTATCAAGCAATAAAGTTCAACCAGTGCCAAAGTGCATAGAATTCAGGGATCTTGTACAGTGCTGTAAACTCACTATGTCCTAGGGAAGGCGTTGAGATTTGTCCAGATTTCTCTCTCAAGTACCTGTTTGGTTACGATGTTGCTGTTGATTACAGTCTTTTGTATGACCATAGCACATCTTGTTTTCCACTATTTAAACATACATAAATACATACATTTGTAATTTACGTAATTTACATAATATGTCTAGATGACAATTTATCTTCCATAATGTAATGCATGACAGATTTATAACATAAATCAAAATGTGCACCAAGTGCTTTCAGTTTATTCAAGACTTCCTGAGCTCTGTAACAGTCCATCAGAAGATGCTGCTGTGTCTCATCACCATTGCAGTAAATCATTGGACAATCTTTTGTTGTTACATAACAACTCAAAGACATAACAGCTCTAAGGAAGGAAGGAAGGAAGGAAGGAAGGAAGTCTTCCCACAGATATTAGCCGCTGAACATCCCTAATGCTCTCTGACAGATTCTTATTTTTTAAAATTTTTATCACCTCTGTGAATTCATTATAAGTTAAGTTTTTATAATTAATTAATTAATCCCCCATATTCAAAATCATTTATTTTATTATAAATCATTCATTATCTATTTGCAAATGTTGGTGTTGTGTAATAAAATCTACATATAACAATTTATGATGAGGGCCATGTCTTGTTTTGCCTCTCCTTTTTTTCCACTTTGAAAGATCTCTGACCCAGAGAGCATTTCTGGTGATGGCAGCAGATATGTTTTTTTTTTTTTTGTTTTGTTTTTTTTACAAAAATAATTTTTAATCTGTCACCAAGCTCTATGTCACCCAAACCACCATAGTCTTTGCTTTTGTACATTAATTCTTTTTTGGTGACTTGCCTGGTTGTTCCCCAGATAAAGTTGACACACTGTTGAGTTGGATTATTAGTTTATTGAGTGGAGAAAAACATATTTGCTATAAAAAGGAGCTTGGATAAGGCTTTGACAATATTTACTCTTGTTTTGTAATTAGTTTCTCTGTGTTCCTATTTCTGCACTTCTTCAATTTGACACATCTTTCCCAGTTTCTTTCATTCACTGTTACAAATGTACAAACTGAGTATTTTAATTTCTTGTTTGACTTCGTAATATATATTAAAATATTAATGTCTGTCACTTTACACTCACATCCAAACTCCTTCTGTTTTATTTTGATTCAGTTTTGCTCCAGATGTATTTTCATATAAGATTAAACGATTAGTTAAAACATCCATCTCTGCCTGGTTTTTTTTTATAATGACGGTCATGTCATCAGCGTAAGCGATAGCAGTGACTTTGTGCGTATGGTCGACACATGTTCCAGCAATACAACTGTCATTGTTTAAATGTTTGATTAGAGAGCTGATGGCTAAAATAAGAGCTGTGCTAAATGGAAGGCCCTGCTTCACACCTCTCTCCAGTTAAAAACCCATTGACATTTACACAGACACATGATTTAAAGTACAAACATCTAACCATGTGAATCAAGCCATCAGGAAAGCTGTATGCTTTCATCACATCCCAGCGGTAATCTCTGCAAATGTAAGCAAATGTAAGCAAATGTTTTGTTTTGTTTTGTTTTGTTTTGTTTTTTGGATTAAGACCAATAATGTAATAACCTTATGATTCATCAGGTTTATGTAATATTTCGCTTAAAATGCTAAGGATGTCCCACATTATCTGTCCTTAAATTGCACATTTGTTCTTTATCTATAATGTCCTCTAATATATCATTAAATCTATTCATAATTGTCTTAGGAAATGTTTCATAGCCAGTATTCATAATGATAAGATGTATATAATTATCTATATTAGATTCATCACCTTTTATATACAATAAGCAAAGAACACTATCATAAAAGGAGTCCCTCATGCAGCCACTGTGCAGACCCTCATTATACATGGAAATGAGCAGGTTTGACTTCATCAATATCTAACTGATAAAACTCAGTTGGCAGGCCGTCTGGACCAGGGCTTTTCCAAACATTTAACTGTTTGATGCCCTGTACTACTTCTTCTTTTCTTATCTCACCAATAAGTGAAGTAAAAGTTGATTGGCTGTATGAAGGGATAGTCCCCCAAAAAGTGTTCACAGTTGTGGTGTCAGTTTCTATTTTCTCATATGCAGTTGGACATAAATCTCTTTTCATATTTTCACAGAAAACAGCTTCACCATTTTGTTTTTTGCATGAATTTAACAAACTTGCTTTTAAGTTTTGTTTTTTTTTGTCCAAATTTAATAGCATGAACAAGGTTTCCTCTTTTATCTATTTCTGATTGTTTATATAATAATAAAATAATAATAATAATAATAATAATAATAATAATAATAATAATAATAATAATAATAATAATAATAATAACAATGATCCATAACCTACCCTTAACCAAAGTGCTTTTGTTGCCTTAAACACGATCCAAACATATTATGCAAAACAAACTAGTAGTATGGTATGTGAATGTGATTAATATGAGACAAATATATATGACAAATAATACTAAATTGACATGTAACTTAGTATGACACTTTCCTAGCAGTGTTTGGCAATTCAGTGTTGATTTAGTTACTTCAAAATTATAAGTTATTATATGAAAGTTATTTTATGAATGCATATGTTATTCTGTGCACCACACACAGAGTACACACCCATACTATGGCTATCTAGCACAATGCAAGGATCAGCAGGAATAGAAAATAGTTGGATGGACAGATGGATGCTATATTCCATACTATTACAAAAAATGTGATGTATTGTATTTTCAACAAATATAACATCAACAAATGTAATGTGATGTAGCCATGTTGTTTCAAATTCAAATTATAATCTGAAAATAAGATGTAACTGTAAACTTTCACACCTGCATGTGAATAAACATACACACACATGCAAATGCTCCAAATTGTGAATATATGCACAATATCACCCCAGAAATGGGTTGTTTAAGACTTCCACCTCATATCTGGTGTGAAATTCAAATCAGTAAAAGTAGTCTTGATCTTGCAAATGAAAACGGAATAAGGTCCTGATTCATTACTTTCCTCTGGCCAAGCACAGCAGTGGTTTTGGGTGAAGGAGAGGACATGCCGGGCAACAGCACGGATGGAACTAAAGATGATCTAATGGTCTAGGGTAGCAATCAAGAGGTGCAGAGAGCCTTATGTTGGAATGGATGCAGGGGGGTTGGTGGCATGTGCTAGAGTAGAGTTTTCCTTTCTGTATTCCTGCCATCACTTGCCCTAGGGGCCAGGCTACAAAGACATACTGGGGCCAGGAGAGTCAAGTCATTTCCTCCCTCTGCACCAATCCAGCCCTATGGCATAGCTTGCATCTGACACTGATCCCACCTGCCTGGCTTTTGATAGCAAACCTCTCGCACTCTTTGGCCTTCTCTTGACTGGAGCTCTGGCCATCCTGATGGGCCATGTATAGCTGAGCAACATCAAAGACATGACCTGACTGGTCTCCTCCATTAACCCATATAATTATTCCATTTGTAATTAGCCACATCATGAGCTGGCCTGATCGTGAATATGTTCTGTAAATACTTTAACAATTATGTGGTTCTGGAGTTAATGTATCAGAAATGAATAATCATACATTTCTGGACAGGGAAATGGAGCAGTGCTTGATCCTTGATGTATAGGAACTGAGGTGTTGGGTTGGTGTATCAAAGGCCTTCCTCATGTTTTATTAGAGGTGTTCACAGTCAGATGTATGCCCCCTGCTCCCACTTGCAGCCCCCCTCCATCATGTTGCTCCATTTATCAAAAGCCGAAATAATGTGGCAAGGATTTATTATCTTATTCGGGAGCCAGGCTTCATTTGCACAACAGAGGCCACAATCCTCAATCTGGCATTGATTTCTTTTGATTTATGTGGAACGAGCAGTGTTAGGAGTGCATGTTCATTGAGCCTGGTGCCCCTCCAGTCTCCTTTGTTTACAGTGACAGTGATATGGACTATGATGAAACATGGTAGCAAATCAACATAGCTAGCTTTGCTGCGGATGAGCATTTAGGAATTCTGTGGCTCAATATTAATTTCGAAAATAAACTAAACTTGTCAGCTTTGCATATTGTTAGCTCTACGTAGTACACTACTTAATATTTATTGTTTACATGCGTGTGTATCTTCACAACCCAGTCTCACATCAAAATGTGTAATAGCTACATCCACAGCACAAAATGTATTAGTTTCAAAATAATGGCTCTAAAATTGTCTACCTACATTTTTTTTTTGGCCTCTTCTTTTCTATTGGCCTTCATCCACATCACATGACTGTCAAGTTTCTGTCAATATGCATTTTGCATTTTGATAACATTTCTAGTGAGAAATGTGAATTTATTTCATAATATTCATTCAGTGGATACATATGTTCAGTTGATTCGTTATTATGAAAATTCTTGCAGGCTTTCTATCATTGCTATGGTGGTTGCTATGGACGCTGCCGAATCATTGTTTTTGCATGTGTAATTATCTGAGCTGTTATGTCATTTGTGTTATTTTTTGTAACTGCCTGATGATGTTTTTTCAATTAAAAAAAATGTAGATCCCAGAGCACCCAATGGATGAATTGAGTTTGAAATCCAGAATTTGGATCTTTGTGATTGGCTGACCGGATGACCTGCCAACTGGAAGTATTTTCCTCACTTTCACCATGTTAAGGTTTTCTTCAAATGATTTCTTTAACATTTCTCAACACAAAAACACAAAAGTGTTCTTGATAACTGAATACTATGATAGGTTAATGTTATGGCCAGAAATAGTGCTGTTCCTAGCACTAAATAAGTTTCCCCCATGGTTAACATAGACTTTTGAAAATATTTTGCCATAGAATCCACTCAGAGATCAGCTCTACTTGATAGACAAAGAAATTAAGTGAAACATTGGGGTGCTTTATTAGATGACGTGGCTCAATATTAAGGAAGGAGGAGGAAGTCTCTATATTTTAAGAAAGATGATTTCAAGTTTCAAACCACACATCAAAAAAGTTGTCCAGTCCTGCTTTCTGCAAATAAGAACCATCTCCAGAAGCCAATGCTCTCCTACTCTGACCTGGAAAAAATCATTCATGCTCTCATTTTCTCCAGACTAGACTAGTGTAACTCCCTCTTTTTCGGCTCTCTCTCACCTCCAGCTAGTTCAGAACACAGCAGCTAGGCTTCTTACTGGTTTTAACAGGCAACATCACATCACCCCAATCCTGGCTTCTCTCTGTTGGCTTCCTGTTTGTTTTAGAATTGATTTTAAGATTTTACTGATCACTTTTAAAGTACATCTGGGTCTGGCTCCAAGCTACATAACAGCAATGTCGATCCCGTACGAGCCAGCCCACAGCCTTAGACCCTCAGGTGGGTTGAGGCTTAAATCTAAAGGTGCTTTTGGCATCATGGCCTCTCGGCTTTGGAACGACCTGCCTGAGGAGATAAGAATCAGTAACTTCTTTTAAATCACTTCTTAAAACTAATTTCTACAGACTTGCTTTCATTTGATGTCATCTTTTTTTTTATCATCTTTAATCTTTTTATCATCTCTTTATTGTCTTCTACTGTCACCGACTTAATGTCAGCCTTGTTATTGCTTTCTGTCATGTGTCTTTGCTTTTGTATTATACTGCCTTTTGCTTTGTCT
The DNA here is from genome assembly GCF_963924715.1 of Thunnus thynnus. Lineage (NCBI taxonomy): Eukaryota > Metazoa > Chordata > Actinopteri > Scombriformes > Scombridae > Thunnus > Thunnus thynnus. The sequence goes on from NC_089523.1 coordinate 10,788,259, forward strand.
GTCAAAGTACTTTGACAATCACAGGCTTTAAAACACTTTTTCTTATTAGAGATAGTGGCAACTGGTTTTGGGTTGTGGTGGACCGACGATGATTTCAAATAGAAAGAAGGCCACCGACAGCATACAACCAAAAACAATAGTCAACCGGACCCCAACTCCACCCACAAGACAGTGCTCTTCTGTAGCCTTCCGCTATCAAAAACTGACAAAAAAACTTCTTCTCAGAATCATTGGAGAAATAACTAAAACTGATGGCCTTAACATTAACCTATCATATTGTTGAGTTATCAAGGACGCTTTCGTGCTTTTGTGTTGAGAAGTGTTGAAGATATCATTAAATGAAAACTTTAACATGGTGACAGTGAGGAAAATACTTCAGGGTGGGTCCTCCAGTCAGCCCATCATAAAGCTTCAAGTTCTAGATTTCAAACTCAATTCATCCCTGGGGCGTTCTAAAGTTTAAATTTTTTACTGAAATATCATCAAACAGTTACATAAAATAACACAAATAACATAACAGCTCAGATAACTACACAATGCAAAGACAATGATTCAAAGAACGTGCAACTACGTGGTTCCAGCGATAGCAGCAACCATAGCACAGATAGAAAGCCTGCAAAAATCTTTATAATGACTGAAAAACATGATATACATTCACTGAACAAAGATTATGAAAATAAAATGCACATTTCTCAATAGAAATGTTATCAAAATACATTTTAATGCCAAAACTGGCAGAGTAAAACATTGCATTGTCCGCTAAGAATAAAAAGTATTTCTTCTTTTTGTTTGAGCAGACAGAAACTTGACAGTCAAGTGATAAGGACGCAGGCCAATAGAAAATAATAGGCCAAAAAAACATAGGCATCTCACAATTTTAGAGCCAATATTGTGAAACTAATATGTTTTTGCATTAACAAGGATAGGCATGGATGTGTAGCATTTGAAAGTCAATTTCAAGTATCATATGCAAACTACAAACACTAACACACATTATCAATAATAACTTTTGTCTTAAGTTAAAGCTTAATAATAATAATCAGCTATTTGATGGTAGAGAAGAACCACATGCAGACAGAAAGCAGGCAAAAGCTGATATATTGTGGTAAACTCAAAAGTATGTAAGAAATAGAAGCAGCTGATAGGGAGTGCAGAAAATGCCTACAAAAAGTTGCATCCTAAGTGACAGAATATTCCAGACAAGAGTCCTGTGCCTAGCAGCTCTAAATAAGCTCTTTTGCTAGTTGCATTGTTTTTCGGGGGGTACATTATCAAGTCTGAATGCCTGGTCCCCTCTCAGGCTGCTGGCTGCTAACAGCACTAGCAGGAGTGAGCAGCACTGGAAGAGGTCATAGGTGGTCTCCACCGGCTGTTGTAACTCTCTCACTCTCTCTCTCTGCCTCTACTTTGTCATTTTAACTAGTTTCTGGTTCCTCTGATGAGGTTGTTCTATGGTGAAAGAATGCATGCAAACAGTTTTATGTTATGTCTGTGAAGTTCAGCGTCACTTTACAAAATACATCTTATGTGACGGAGTAATGTGAACTCAAGCAGGTAATTCCAGTGCAGAGGAGGTCACTATGGTAAGTGGGGCTGCTGTTGGACCAGATCACCCATAGAAAATGAGAAGCAGCAGCTGATTAAAGTAAATCAGACGGGAGTTTATATATCATCTGGAAATTTCTACAGTGGGACTATTGTTATTCTCAGTGGTTATATAGCCCCACCACCCTATGCTCAGAAATCATTGAGGACTGACATTATGTGAAGTATGCTGTAAATTAGAATTTAAGAGAAAGCACTCCAGAAGCTATGCGGTTTAAAGTTTCAGTTGGTTCACAGACATAAAGAAGAAAAAGATGTAGCTACATTCAGGTAAAGTGTTTAAATGAAGAGGTGAGGGAGCTTTTTGTTGTTTTGCCAAAACTCAAACTTCCAATACTTAATGAAGATGAGTGAGGCCTTTTCAAGGGAACAACATTGTCTTTATACTTTCTTTTCATCACAAACAAACATCTGCATCACATCCTGAGCAGCACCACAAAGTTGCACCACTGGACTATGTGAAACACCTCACTTCAGAAGAGGCAATTCTGCCACCTTTCAGCTTTAATTTGAGGGTGTTTACATCCACATGCAATGAACTGTGGAGAAACTGCTGCCCTTTATATAAATACACTCCCCAAGGGTAAAAAGGGCTGCAACTCCAGTGCACTGTACACCCAGCGTGGATGTGAACACCATGTGCAGAAATTCAGTAATTTAACCTCATAGTTGTTTAATTTAAAGTCAAGTGTGGTGGAAGACTGAAATAAGACTCAAAATAATGAAAATCATATTACTGTTCTAAAATGTACAAACTGCCAGTAAACTCCTGAAACCCTGCAATTTCTACTGTTATATGGGATTCACAATGTTCAGTAAAACCTACATATATGCAATTTAAAACATATTATCTATGATATAAATCATTTGTCACACATGAGTTTTCTTGCCCAGTGTAATACTGTATCCGTGAAAAATACAGCTTAGCCCCTCTTGTGTGTGTGTAGCCAATTTCCGTCTTTTTTTGTGAAAGCAGTGTATGCCTAATAAAGCTTAGGAAGTCAGAGGTTAGAATAATGAGAGAATATTCTATAACTTGAACAATAGCTTCCTCTTGTTGAAGTCTGTTTCTATTCGGATCTGGTAATCCTCTTGGTGCATGAGTGGGCGACGTGAAGTTGTTACACCTCGTGTGATATGATGGGTAATCAAAGTTTGGACCTACTCGCTTTTCTCCCGGCAGGTCAAGAAGGTTCCTCTTATCCTATTGTCGTCCTCCTACTCTCTTCTGCAGCAACAGCTGTGTCTATACTTGGGAGATCACACCTAACTTTAACAGGCAAATATAGACTGAATCACTGCTTGTGCTTAACACGACTTGTCAGTGTGTTGTCGTGCTTTGATTATACAGATTTAGTGGCTATAATGCAGAGTTTGAATACAAAATTCATTCATTATACTGCAAGATAGTTAATGGTACACCGTCAGAGGGAACGTTGGAATCAACATTGCACGGATCTTGAATCAAGGCTATTGAACTTTGTATTGATTTCAGCCGATGCCGTTAGAGGCAAGATGTTGGGACCCATGCTTTTAAATGCTGTGTGGTTTTTGCCCCTAATTGAATTGCTAATATATGTGGGTGGTGTTACTGTATATTAGTATGTTGTAGGTTTTTGAGGTCACACACACACACACACACACACACACACACACACACACACACACACAAAAAAAAAACTTCATCTCTTGTAAAGTTTGACTGTTTGCCATATCATAGATTTGTCAATCTAAAATGGATTGAAGACCACATTTCCATTGTTCAATGCATATAATGCAACAACTGTTCACCGCGATTTCAAAATATGTTGTAGCAAATGTTGTAATTCTGTATACTCAGAGAGAGATTAAATAAAACATAAATAATACAACATATATAAAGTATATTCTTGGTTAATTAATTTGTCAAGTCTTTGGGTAAAGCTGGTTCATTTCTTATTTAAAAGTGGCAGATTGTAATGTCTCCTGAAAAGTTAATGTTATTCCCTCATAGAAGATAATAGAAATTGTTTTATTAATTAACACTATAACATTGTTTAGTGTGTCCCTGCCTATGTACCAGGTCCATGGATGTGGTAGAAACATTCATTCAATTTCTGTCATGTTATTTTAAACATTTTTATATCAAACAAGAAAATTCACAGTTACTTTCACAGCAAGTACATGACAGGGTCATGAGGGGTCACCAGAATATAAAGATAATTTCCATCCAACCATCTATCCATCCATGCATTTTCTACACCCACTTTTCGTGTTCATGTTTGCTGGTGGGACTGGAACCTATCCAAGCATGCTTATAGTAAGAGACAGGGACAAACTCAGCATAGCAAATTTCATGTTTACAGACTGCATCTGGTCATATTTTTTTTTAAATATATCCACAATACTGTAATCTCATAGCCTGTATTTAACACTGTATCTTTTGTGTCTAAACTATCATTGCATTTTTGTCACTTCTAGTTTGAAAGCAAGCCTGTGCGACTTTTGCTGAATAGCAGCCACTGTGGCCACATGTGGTGATTACATGATGATACTGTTACACATTTAGTTTTCCTACATTTCCCAAGATTCCCTTGAGTTAGTTGCTGAAATGACATCATCAATAAAGTCAATCTATCTATCTATCAATCTATATATCTAGGCAACAGGACCAAAAGCAGAACACAAGGTGTGTTTAGTTCTACTGTTACTCTAAAACCTTTGAAATGTTTACCTGTGATACACTATATTACATTACAAAAATCCCATCCTTAAAATAAATTACTTTTATATTACTTCCCTTTTTATATTATGTTGTTGGCAATATAAAGATACATTAATCAATTAGCAAGAGTCGGGATCGCTTATATGTGTTTATCAATCCATACTGACACTAGAAGATGCATCTCCTGCAGAAAATGTGTGTGAATGCTGACAGCTGAAATAAATCGCAAAGCATTGCTGCAAATGCTACAGACTTGTTCAGCATCCACATCTGTCCAACTCTGCATAATTTGGTCTCCATTTTTCTCATGGAGAACTTCTGTACAAAGTTTCCTTTCATTAAAGACAGCAGAATTGCAGAAATATCATGTTATAATGTTACTTTAACGTACTCTGTGGGTAGAATTGTATGAAATGTTACATACTTGTGCATTGTGACTGCATGCACAACATTTCCAAATTTGGGTGCAATTCAATTTAGTATTGCAGGGTTATAGCCCATTAAGTGCATGAGACCACGCCTTCAAAAGTTTGGTGACCAGTTACAGACAAACAGTAAGTGATACCCAAAAAGGAACTCATAAGTTTTGTTTGGGGTCATCTAAATATGGTATGTACTAAGTTTGGTGAAGATTAGATGAAATATGTGCCAATAGAAGCAAAAAATGTCCTTACCAAAAAATCTAAAATGGTGGAAATTTTTTCCAGGCACAAAAGGCCTTATGAGTTAAGTTCATGAGTTATTAGCCAAAACGTAAAACACATAATAATTGACCACATGGTGGTGCTTTTAGTGCCATGTTTTAATATGTTAAGCATTTCCACATGGGACACCTGTCCATGAAGTATCAATACTTTTGCACTTTTAGTTTTTGAGATATCAACTTTCAAACATTCCTCCCATAGATGTTCCATTATAAACATTATAAACAACAACATATTACAAACAATATATATATATATATTATGCTTGAAAGAAGAAAAGTAACTACATAAATGTCCTTAAAGAGCTGAACATTTTGATATTTGAATGGTTTCTGTTGCTGAAAGTATGGAGAGGTAGAAAGCAAAAAACATACAGAAGAAGAATAAAGATCTGAAGAACAAAAGTGTGAATGCTTTCAACATTCACTCTAATAACATTTCTCCAGAATTAGCACCCACACCCATCCACTTGGAATTAAATCACCCAGGTACCTAAAGACACCACAGTGAATACTACTTGAGTATAAAGACTTGACATTTGCAACTCCTCCCTCTCAGTGCTGCACACACAACAGATAAAAGAGGGTATTAAATTCACTGTGTCTTGCGATGTGCGGGCGAAACTAAAAGAGATTGTGTGAACTCCCTGCCACACCTCCCAATTCTATTCCTCCTCCTCCACTATCTTCAAAGAGGGAAGCAAACTACCAAGAACAGGGTTTAGGTCCCAGGAGACACTCAGAGAATGGGATCTTCTGACTACTGCATGTAATATTTCACAATTTAACCTCCTTGGATGATAGTTGAAGGTGGATTAGAGAACATCATTATTAGAAAGATAGTGATTTTCGATTTAAATGTAAATCAGTCTCTTTTTTCAATTATTATTATGCTGCATAAGTTAAAGTGTGAGAGCAAGAATTGATAGGTCTCAAACTTAAAGGGGACCCCTGAAAAAATTAGGACAAGTCTGTAAAGAACCATGTTGGGGATTCACTGACAACTTGTACTGATTAATGAATCAGGATATATTGTCCTGGAATCCTTATCCGACATGTAGACACATGGGAAAGATGCCTCAAAGAAACTGCCTCATATTGGTATTTTTTACAACAAGTTTCGATTCAGCAAAGAGCATTTATGAAATCAGAAGGCTGCACTTATGCATTGCTAATAATTGCTTTCAGAACACAAGATTTCACCAAGACCTTTGTAGAGCAAAGTAAGGCCCAACATACAGGATTAAATCTTCTGACAAGTTTCAGAAGTCACAGTGTTTTCTTGGCAAACTTTTATCAATCAGCCCTGTTATCACAAAGCTGATTTTACTGAAGAACTTCTATTGTTGTGCCCATCCAGCAAGCCCCTACTATTTTGATGAACAATTCTGACAGGAGATGTTATCGTCGAATTGCCCACAGCAAGGCAGAGCCTGCTTAATGTGTGGTGACTGTTATATGAGTTTTCAGTGATGGAAGACATCCAAAAATACTTTAGATGCATTTTTTGATTGCACAAATGACAACAGCACTGTCTCAGGAATCACTTGTGAATGCAATTGGACTCAAACACTGAGCACCACATTTTTGACTTCGCTGTGAGTGGATGAAACATCTGCCCCAGTTTACAGACTCCCTACTGCTCCCTGATGGTCCAGTCTTATCACAAATTAAGTTTGATGGTTGGGTTAATTGCACACACACACACACACACACACACACACACACAAATTACCCTATACACACATCACCCATCCAGACAGCATCCAGTGAGTCCTCAGCTAACACCTTGCACAACAGTAATATAACCTAGATACACAAAACAGATTTTCTCAGGGATGATTTAAACATGACCTCTATTAGTGCGATCACATCTGACTAAAGGTCCATATAGAGCTTATATAATATTTACATTTTGTGTGTATGACCAGTTACCAGAAAACAAACAAACAAACCAATATAAGCACCATATAGCCTATTCAGGCCATTATCTGTCAGATTTGACAGGTTTTGCCTGCTGTCTGTAAAATACATTTTTGTTTGGGAATATATTAGTGGCTACACAATAGCAATAGCAACACAGCCTGTTCTTGTGGGTGGCTATCAAGCAGCAACTACCACAGCCAATGTACCATAAGATGTAATACCATTGATAGCCACTATTTCGAAAACATCAATTTCTAAATACAAAGTCTTTTTTTTTCCCCCAACCACTAAATTTAGGTCCTGTAGTATGCTGATGATCATTCTGGTAGTTATAGCTCAGTTAATAAGATTTTAAGGTGTACATAAGGCTTTGATGTCTGCCTTGTGGGCGTTGATTGACAGGTTTGATTGGCAGTTCGCTAGCTTGATGCTCTCCCTGGCTTCTAGAGCCACTCTGAGTCAGACTTTTCTGAGCTTCTGTTTATTTTTGTCCAGCCAGATGGTTCTACTGTGGTTGTGGTTATGAAGTTACACTAACAAGACCCTCAAAGGTTGCTGTCACACAATATTTTGGTAAATTTGATGTTACTTGATTACAATAACGGTCCTGTTAGCACTATCTAGCTAACGTTAGTCTGTATGTAGCGTGTGCAGCCGTGTCTGAGTGATACTATAAGGTGTATCTAATGATTTGGATCAACACCACTCTACAACCTTTGAGACTGTGTCAAAGTCATAGTATTGATACAAATTGAAAAACAGTAACTAATATTACATTTGCCATGCTGACATTACTGAAAACATATCAGCTATGCACCTCAAGAGAAACTGCTGGTTGTAAAATTGGCTAGTTTTTCTGTGGATGCAACAGTGTTTCAGTGATGTGTACTGAGGATAATGAAATTGACAAAGTAAAACCTGATGACATTATTTACACACTATTAGTCACATCATATTCAGATTGCAGTAATTAGGAGCTCGTAGGAGCTACACATCTGCCGAACATGTTGATAAAGATGACATAAAAAAATACATATATCTAATCCATATTCTATTTTCAACTGCTTTTTCTTATTAGGCTATACCAAGGATAGAAATTCCTCTAAAACTAGGCCTATCAATGTAGCACTGAAACTGACACCATGTCCTGATTGTTTGCTAACTGAAAGCAACATAGAATTAGACACCATAAACTTAAGTATTTCAGAAAAATACTGGCAGTTAATAGAATATTATGATATACAGGAGTATAGCGTGTCTTTCAACAGACAATTAGCATTAGCATGTTGGCTAAAAGTCAATAGTTGACGCAAAGGTTGTGTCACATGTTACTAGTACAAGAGTTTATGTTTATTCATGACCTGTACTTGAAGTAGCTCTAGTTAGGTATCTAGCAGGTAGGCTGTTGACCAGTGTTTTCGGTAAGTCAGTGTTTGGTCAAAGGTGGGGCTGCAATACAAACCAATGGGTCACATCACATCTTGCTACATCAGTCTTTACATCTACAGTACATATAATATATGGTGTATATGCAGACAGTGGTTGGCGGTGTTGAAGAAATTACTTTTATGCTGGTTAAATGAAGCTAAACTGACTGGTCGGTCTGCTTTTTGTCTGTTCACACCAGTCAACAGGACAAAAACAGGCTTCACAAATGAAGATGAGGGATCACACACAACCCAATTCTGTCACTCAAAATTATTCTCCCATTGTTACAGAATAGCTCACTGTTCATACTGTTAAATGGTGCTTCATTGCACAGAACATTTACACTACCCTACAGAAATATTTTTGACATTAATAGGATAACTTTCACTGTGGGCATATTGTTGAAGGTGTATTGACTGTTGCCATTGTTACTCATTTTCAGCCGAGGACTGCTTCAAACTACAGGACTTGGCTCGACAAGATCAAACCAACTTCATACTACAATATATAGTTTACTACTCTTGAAGGTTAACTGACTGTAAATGGTATTCTGGCTGACATTGGGGTAAATATAATTTTTATCTTGAATTAGTTTATTTATTCAAAGTATGTAAGACTGTTAAATACAATGCAACAAAGTCTGCTTTTAAAGCATTACTGCAGCACATAGAGCACAAGCTAATCATGAGTTTTTCTTTTCCGGTGTCGACATCAATTGTTTGATAATTTCAACAAATCTCTGGTTATCATAACGCTGTGCCTACGTAATTTGGTTATCTGGGTCCGCAGCGTCATCACACTGAAGAGCACTGAATGGAATAGATGAGGGCCCCTGCGAGGGGCCTGGCAATTGAAGAAGAGCTGAACGAAATTAGAGGGCACATAAAGTGTTCCCGACACTGGTGAATCAGTTTTCCTCAGCAATTACAGCAAGATAGGTTTTATTTCATTTGGGGAGGGCAAGGGGGGGATGTAGCACTAGGGCTGTCAGCAAATACAAGCAAAATCCACTGCCTACAGTAAATCTTGTGGATTTTTGAGGATATTTTAATGACCTGCCTTGTCCTTTACACGGTTCACAATCTGATTATTAGTGGTTGAGGACAAGAGGCTAATTGAAATGTCACTCAGCGCTAAAGTGTCTTTCTTTTTCCCTTTTTGTGCTGAGAGAGGAGAATCATCTATTTAAATAAGTTATCAGCACTTGAAATATAGAGATGGGCACTGATTATTTCCTTAAGTATAGACTCTTAAAAAAAACAATATTCTGTAAAGCAGAGCAGACAAATCAGATATTGTGTATAATAATTGAAAAGGCATAATGCAGGATAAAATCCATATTTATTATATATGTATGTTTCTTAAATTTGCTTCAGCTCATGATGCAGTTAGAAACTCTTGCATACTTCTTTCCTCTTTTATTCTTCCTCTTGTGCTTGCAGAGAGAGATCTTTAAGGTGTCATTTATATTAACATTTGTTTTTCTGTCTTTTTTTGTGAGGGGATGGATGTCACAGAAGAGAAAAAACACTGGATTGTGCAGTTTGTTTCTGTCTGTGACAGCAATGAACACCCTCCATCTCAGGTCAGTGTGACACTCTCTGGCCCATTAATCAAGACTGCAGCAGAACAGCAGTGTTCAGAGGTTGTCAAAGGAAAACACAGTCTGACCTACATAAAGACATAAAGCTCTCATTCAACGAAAATAGCCCCATTAACACCCATAGGATTTGCATGAAGAAAAGGTAGTTGAGAAAAAACGTATTGCTACAACTATTAATATAGATGATAATCTAAGGTATAAATCCTAATGGTAATTTTGTGTTTACATTACATTTATATGTGTTGCATTAGGGACAATGGCTTTTGATTTTAGTTTATAATTTATTTTACAATACTTAAACATATTAACTGCAAAAATACTGATGTCATTATGTATTTTTTTACCTCAATACCTAATTATTCTATCTATTTGTTTTGTTAATTGTTTAAAAGTTAATTTGAGTGTTATTTTTTCTTTCCTTATGACTATTGGACATATATTTTGGACCAATATGCAAACAACTAAGAAACCAATTAAATTTTCACAAATGCACGAGCAGAAATGAATATACTACTTATAATTTAGGGCATCACCTCCCTCTCCTCTGTGTTAATTCCCTCCCCTCAGCGCTGCTAAGTACTTGGCTAAAGACCAGCAATTTCAGCCTTACCTTTTTCTTAACTCTTGCATAATTTATGACAACGTTCAAGCATCATATTAGTGTTGTTTTAGCATGCTTTATTGCAACTGGTTGAAAAAAGACAGCTGCAGGCTTCTCTCTGTAGTTGTGCTTTTATGCACTGATGTACTGTGCTGTATTCTATTCTGTTCTATAAGTAATTTTACTGCATACCGCTAACATACTGTCTGAATACTGTTTGCTTCTGCAATGGACAATTTTCTTGTGAGAGTAGAGTTTTACTTCTAAAGAATATTCACTATATGTTTACTTGCATACCATTGGAAGATAAATGTGTGCAAGGAAACAAGGGAAATTAATATACACAGCAATATGGCCATGTATTGAACAGAAGTGTTGTGTGTTTCATTTCTTGAAACCAAATAAAATGTGCATGCATTCAAAGATAGCACCAGAGTGCCCTCTCCTCATGCCCATACTATATATTTAAATCTCCTTGGCAGAAAGGTTTCAGTTTGGGAAGCTGTACAAACAAAAGATAGATTTACTGGAAAAAGAGGTTAAGGTGTAACACAAACACCATCTCTAACAGGATTGTCCACACCTGCCAAAGGAACCTTTGGCATCCTTCAAACTGGAGAGTGCCTCTGCTTTGAAAATATGATTAACACAGTCACAGCATCAACAAAGACTTAATCCAAACAATAAGAACAGTTAAGTTTAAAGGCAAATATACTAGGTTGTACATTGAATGTACTGACTGCTACTGCTAGCATAGACAAATATGAAAAATGACAATGTCACACAAACTGACATGTTTTAAGAAAACAGTCGACTACCATATTTGGTTTGCCAGTGTCAAATATAATAAGTATCTGAACATGTGTGCCTAGTATTAAATTACTGCATGTGCTGTATGTGTGAAAACATTGCCAGTACCCTGATGCTCTGGATTTTCAGCCTTTATCTCTGGTACTCACTGGATTTAGTAAAATTCATACCTCTCCTATTTAAAAGTTTATTTTACACACTTTAATAGTTTAGCTTTAACCAGTGGTTTAAGATGGGATTTAGTGTTACAGAATTATTTGTACATGTACTGAACAACTCTTCAACTTCAGCTTAAAGACTAGAAGCATGGGGGAACAGCTAGCCTCGCTCCATCAAAGCAGACTTTCAGCACTTCCAGATTGCCTTATTTACACATTGCATCTTGTTTAGTTGACTGTATTTCCCGACCAGCAACAGCAGGGCTTTGTGACTGCTGTTTTGTCTGAGTGTCAGAGGTCCTTACCTCTCAATGAGGCTGCCACTCTTGGACTCTTGGATGTATTGGTAGCTTATCCAGGTTTTATAATCATTGTCTGCCATGGGCGCAGGTACATCCTCAACGTCATTTAAAACAAACAAACAAACAGACAAAAAATTATGATACTGTAGAAGTGATACATAGACGTGAAGTCTGACAGTAAGCTAACAGTAAGGTTCCCACTAGTGACAGTATTAATGCCAATCTGGCAAGTGATGAATCACAGACAGCTGAGAACTAACCACTGTGGTCTATAGTATCTAAATGTAAGAATATATATGGTCTCATTTGGAGAGAGTCCTGTCTCTAGTTGCTCACTGGTTAGTGTTAGCCTTCAATTATTGTTTTGAATGCCAGTGCAGTGGTTTTAAATGAGCATGAACATACTTTGTGTAAATTATCTCCAGTTAAAACTGACTAAGACAAGTGACAAGATGTGTTTTTATCCATATGGTTGTGGGTTTTCATACTGTATTGCTTTACCTGTATACCTGAGTAATTATTGTGTGAATCTGGTGTTGGATCAGATGGTCTCTTCTGAGATGTAAACACATAATTGGATTGTGTGAATTGTGTTAATTGGCCACAGCAAGAGCTGTTGACACTCCCACCAACAACTGTTGAGCACAGAAACTGCTGTGAAAGCAAGCTGGATTGCAGTTCAAAAATTGTAGTCCTTGCTATTTGTTTGTATTGAATTGATTTTGTACATATATATAGCCATGGAAACTAGTACACTTGCTTAACACATTGCAGCTTAAAATGCTGTGGATAGTTTCCATATAGTGTAACGTGCAGTGGATAAATAAACTCAATTTAATAACATCTGTCTACGTCTATAAAGAAGAGAATAATTAATATGGACTTATATTTTATTGAAATTTATTGAGGATTTTCTGGTACAGGATACAAATCCTCCACACCAGACTCTACAAAAAAACCAACAACAAACAATGATAATAATAATAATAATAATAAAGAATAATAATTCCACAAATAATCACAAATCAACTGTATAATTTTATAAAATGTCCTTTTTTTGGCCAGCATGTATACTTTCTAGTCTAGTTTTATAATATGATCAGAACAATACTGACTATAATGACTTAATTCCAATCAACCTCCTTGTCTTTTTTCATGTGAAGCACTTGCTGCACAAACTGTCAGATGACTTGTTAAATACAGCAAAATAAAATAATTGAATAGAAACAAGACACTTCAAATGTTATTGTGTTATAATAGAGTCTCTTAGTCAGTCCATGACTTGACACACAGGGTTGTTTATCTCACGAGAATCGTACGTTCTCAAACACATCTAAAAAGCTGCCAGTGCTGTGCTGCAGTTTGAAATAAATTCAAATTTGAAGCAACATCCCTTGCATATGATTTTCTTGTGGGCTTCGCATTTTCTCAACAGTAATTTGTGTATGATGCGAAAGGCTTGGCTTTGGGCATCTTGGATGCTCAGACTTAGCAGCTCGTTCTGCATTTCCAATTAAGACCACTGGCAAAAGACTTACAGTAGGGTTAACTGAATATTATCAGTGCAGACTAGTAATGGGCTGAATCAGTATATTTTGTTATGTTTTTTTTTTTCTGTACATCAGCATTTTTCCCCCTTTTTTTTTTTTTTTTTTTTTTTTTTTAAGAAATGCTCCATGTTTATGCAATCCCAATGCAGTGCAACATATCCTCCACTGGAATGCTTCCCTTGGAGATGTACCCAGAAGCACTTTAAATGTCTGCCTGCAATTAGAAAGGGAAAATCACTAATTTCTCAAGCTTGTGTGTTAGAAAACAAACATTCCCATATTTTACTATGAAGTCAAAAAAAAAAAAGTTTTAAAATAAATTTAGATGTTTTTAAGGAACAATTTAAATTGAAAAGTAAAGACTTAATGTTATTATTACTGATTTCTTTTTCTTTAATTTGAATTCATTTCTCTTGATTCAGATGAATTTCCCTAAGACATTTGTTTTGCTAGAATTGACCTTTAGTCCCTGGGTTTGGACCTGAAGGCATTATAGTATCAATTCAGACACCTCTGCTAAGGCTGCCAAAGACCTCATAAATGTTCATAAAGACAGACTTTTTTACCGAAACTGGTTGGAATAACATACTTCCTTTGGCTGATATTTTCCTCTTTGCTGATGTATTCACTTCTCTTCCACTGACATACAGCGAGTCCTCTTCAAGCCTCAGGGCAAATCCATAGTTCAACATACTGCTTTTATTTACGACACATTGTGTCAGGGAAGAGAAGCAGCTGGGGTAATGCATGCAATGAAGATGTCGATGGTCAGTCTGTCAGATGAAAAACAACATGTACCCATTTCCCACTCACGAAAGAAGGGAATGCAGCTTGACTTATGCAAAGCCCTGTGATCCCTGACAAGCTTTCTTGAGATGCATACTGCTGACCATTGCTCCTTACCTATCTCCAGATGAGACGGCAAACAAATCTATACCACTATTTTGCATACCACGTTAAAAGAAAAAAAAAAACAAAAACAACCTGATTTCCACGGTGCAATGAAGATGAAATTCAAATCAGGAGAGTCAAATGACCTGTCCACCCTGTAGCAGTGGGAACTTGACTGAGTCAGAGAAATGCTTCAGGCGTAAGCAGGCTGTGTATTTGCTTTGGAAATCAAATTTGTTCAGTTTACATGACCAAAGGGACATGTTTGGATAGAAATGCTGCATTGACTTTGATGTGAATGGGCCCGCCAACTGTGACATAGTAGGATCCTTAGCATACTAGCTCCCAGTTTGTGATCAAAATGTAGTCAACATGTTGTCTAAAATATCACAGTTTTGGTTGTTTCTTTTTGGATTACATCTACAGTTAATTATTTTGAGGTTATTTGAAGTTTGAAGGATAGGTTGTCATTTTTAAGAACTATCTTAAATCAATACTTACATGCTCATATGTATATTGAAGGAAGATGCGGTTGCTGTAATTGTTTCTCCATGAAGAGATCCCTTCCTAACACAATTTCAATGTAATTGATAGGGGACAAAATCTGCAGTCTCCGTTCTGTGCAAAAATGCATTCTAAACTGAGGCTTCAACAGTCTTGAGCTATGTCAAATCAATCTTCCAAAGTTACAATGTTTTTGGTTCCAAATTCCTTCTGTGTTTGTGGTTCCTTGTTGAGCTGTGGTGGAAGGACAGTAAAAGACTTTGGAAGATACCCACTTGATTTGGCTAACTTAGACTGCTGAAGCCTCATATCAGCTTTGGCTGAACTTCAGAATATATTTTTACACCAAACAAGGACTGTGGATTTTGTTCCAGATCATTTACATTGGAATCACATTAAGAAAGGATCTCCTTACGGCCAATGTGGACAGGAGGAATGATTACATTTTTTTTTTCAATGTACATTTGAACATGTAAGTATTGTTTTAAGACAGCCTCTCAAAATGTGAACACATCCTTTAACTATGGCCAGATTGGAGTTGCAAGCAACAATAAGAAAACAATACAACAAGCAGAATAGAATAGAAAGGAATAGGACTGTATTGCCAGACAAATCCCTCATCTGTTCATATTATAGAGAAAAAAAAACATACAAAGAAAAACAGATGATGACAATTTTATACACAATTACTTTATTCAGCAACCATGTTAGTCCAGCACGTAGTCAGCAGACTGACATCCCAAGCAGAGCAAGTAATCTTGCCAGTGAGACATCATTAGAGCCAAAGCATTCAGATAAAGAAGCACAGTGCAGCATAAGTTTATGGTCTTGACTTTGCAAGGTGTGCATTCATGTATCCATTATTATTTATTATTTGCTGTCAATGCCTGCATTAGCAACAGTAATTACTAAGCAATAAGTCAGGGTTAGTTCTAAACAATGAGTGAAGAAAATGAAGAAAAATGTCATTTAAAATATAAATGTATATCTATACTATACAATAATAACAACAGATATTATATATTCATGTTTTTTTCAATTTGGTGCTGAATGAGGAGTGCATTAATAGTATGCCACCAGTGTCCCTTTTCTCCCCACCAGTGTCCTTGTCTTACAAAAAGTGCTCTGGATGAAAATAAGATGTCGTCGCTCTTCCAGTTTCCCTCCAACACCTTGCCATACTGTTTAATTCCTTTCATTTAGATCCTCTGCTCTGCCACTTTGCAGACTTGATTAGAATGAGAATCTGAGGCATCAGGGCCAGAGATGTAGCATCTCTAGGGAATCATCTGACTGACAAAGATTGAGTGGATGTCCTTCCTTGAAAGACAACTGGCTGATTTGCTAATTTCAAAACACAAATTGATGGTAACACACGTTTAACATACACATATACAGCGGAACACACACACGTCCACAGACAGCAGCGTTTCAGACCTTTCGGTGTCTCAAGAACGGATATGCAGGCCCAAGAGAAATAAACAGATATGTCACTTTCTATTTAACTCAAAACACAGAGGGCCTGTCCATCATCTTAATGTGTCACTTTTTTGAGTATGGGAATGAGACTTTGCATTTCATCTAGCATAGGAAGGGGGAGGAGGCAAAAGATTTTATGCGTGGAATGAAACAAAAAAAGCAAGCAATACAGCTTTGATACTTAAAAAACAAAAACATTTTTCCATCTCTGCCATACTCTTACAATTAATTAATTTTTATTATTTTTGTAAATCTGTTATTTAATTGCTATTCATTTTTCTAGTATTATATTTTCATAAACAATTTAACATTCACTGCCATGAAGCATTAATCATGTCCTCTAAATTGCACTTTTTCTCTGCTCTTAGTTTTGGATTGATTCTCAATCTGTTCCTGGTAATTTTTAAGCTTTCAAGTTTCAAAGGTCACTTTGTAACCCAACCTAATTAATTGAATTAGTTAGGAGCTGCTGTTCTGCTGTGCCGTGCAAGATGTGCTCCTTGAGCTTTGACATGCAGGCTTGAGAAAGTACTGGATAAATAAGATTTATTGCCATTTCTCACTTTAAAAGAAACTGCTGGCTGCCCTGAATAATCATGTGTCTTGAAACTCAGATGAACATGAAAATCATTCACTTATCCCCATGCTACAATATGACATAAATATTAGTATTTTAAAAGACATGTAGTTTGTTGCACATTGTTTCTCACTTGTTCCTTTGAGTCTAAGTTGTAAATTTACAGGGCATAATTGTGTAATGAAAGTGTTCATGAAAATGGACAATGTTACAGCGGCTTTACTGTCATTTTGTACACATGTGTAGATACATTTGTAGATAGTTGGAATGAAGCAGTTTGGCAGTAAATGTTTGCCATTTCTCCCTATGATAAACTGTATTGGAAAAGGAAGGTATTTCTTAAGTAGTATTTCCCATCAAAATATTTTGGATTGGAATCGGATTCAACATTGATGATCATACCCCAGCACACCAAATTTGATGGCACTAGTTTTTAAACACACGTGGTGATTGAATTACAGTTGATGGTAGCCACAAGATGAGCAATACTTAATACTAAAATACTGAAATTTCTTATAATGACACATTACCATTATGAGATGAGAGCATCTTTGCAAAAGCATCTTTTCTCATGTATACTTCTTAAGCATATATAAACTGTTAAATCACATGTCAGTTCAGGACAGAATGACCTTAAATTGACTTTTATAACGCATCATTTTGAGATGACCTGTAGTTAAGAGTATGGATGTTTTACAGGTGGCACTGACCAATTAATATTATATGTTCATTGTTTTACTCACTCTCACTTTCTTTTGAGCATGTCCTTTTGACAGTAGATTATGGTCATAGCTGGTATGAAGAGACTCTTAAACTCTGAGAGGAAGAGTTGTCCTGAGTCATTTAAGATTATGCCCCCTGTGGGTGCCCTCTAGGTTTAATAGTGTATGAGCCCTTTACTAGACTTCACATCTCCTAATGTTTCCCCTCTGCCCGTGGAAGGACATTATAATACAAAAAAAGAAAAAAAAAAAAGTTTTGATGTTTTTTTTCTTTTTTGTGTGTTTGGTTTCTTAGATGGCTGAGGACATATATCCTCATCCTCAACATACATTGTTAAGTTGTATCACATTTAACCTCTTCATTGCATGGTTTTAAATATTTTTTAATTGATAATGACAAACAAGATGACTTGAGTTTAGCTCACCATCCTAAAATGTATCCAAATATTTCAAATATTTAAAAATAAAGTATAAACCATACTAAAGGTTTATTATACGAAATGGAGGATTGTGGGTATTGGACATACAAATGTGTCTGCCTGTTTACCTTGTTTACCCTCATTGCTCGACCTTCAAGCACATAAGCTCCATTGTTATTCTTTGCCTCTACTCATCATGTTCTTAGGCAGAATGCAAACGTGTTATCCTCTGGTCTGGCTGCATGGGGGTTGTTTTTGTGTGTA
The DNA here is from genome assembly GCF_963924715.1 of Thunnus thynnus. Lineage (NCBI taxonomy): Eukaryota > Metazoa > Chordata > Actinopteri > Scombriformes > Scombridae > Thunnus > Thunnus thynnus. The sequence goes on from NC_089523.1 coordinate 10,806,505, forward strand.
GCTGTTAGTTGCACTGATGAAAAGACCACCTGTCATTCTCCGGCCCTTTGATTAGATAAGGAGGTCAAATGGGTGGATTCAATTGATATGAAGAACAGTGTAGGCCCCCATGCAGTGCTTACTGTGTCATTATCAGAGCTCTGATTGAGTGGTATTACTGTACATCTTATATTAATAGAGGGTCTGTCCCCCTAGTCGCTCATTATTTATAAAAAGGAAAGAATATTTTTTTCTATATTCTAGGTATGTTAATAAAGTCATCCAGGTCCTTGGATTTCTAGAAGGAGTCAAATGGGAACTGGAGGCAGTTTGATCCAGAAGATAAATCACGAGTCATCTATAGGCTTTATTGGTTCTAAATAATACAGAAAAAGAGAAAATCAGGTTTGACCAATGATTTACCAAACATGTTTTAAGAGAAAAAAATGAAAACCATCCAAAAATTAAACAGTGATTATAATAATAAACAATCAGTATTTTACAGGCAGGCTAGAGGCTCTGTTAGACACAGCAGTCCTTTTAACAAAATGCTATCATCAGCATGCTAACATACTCACAATGGCAGTGATAACATGCTGATGTTGAGGAAGTAATGCTTACTATTGTCAACATCTTAGTTAATTTATTTTGTCAATAAGCACTAATCTAAAAGTATACTTGTGCCAAATTTCATGGCAATCGATCCAACAACTGTCAGGACATTTCACTCAAAATCACAAACTTATGGTGGCACTAGAGGGGTCACCAAAGTCATTAGGATGCACTGACTGGAAACCATGAATGTATATAGAAAGTTTTGTGACAGTCCATCTAATAGATGTGGAATTTATTAATTCCTTTGTTTTAATTGATTCGTTTGTCAATTGATTAATTTAAACACACACACATATACAGACGGGTAACAAATTAAAGAAAAAGCCAACATAAAGTGTCTTAATAAGGTGTTGGGCCACCAGAACAGCTTCAATGTGTGTTTGCATTGATTCTACAAGTCTCTGGAACTCTTCTGGAGGGATGAACATCATTCTTCCAAAAGATATTCCCTCATGTGGTGTTTTGATGATGGTGGTAGAGAGCACTGTCCAAAATCTCCCATAGATTCAGATATTCAATTGAGTTGAGATCTGGTGACTGTGAAGGTCATAGCATATGATTCACATCATTTTCATACTCATCAAACCATTCAGGGACTCTTATGCCCTATGGATGGAGGCATTGTCATCCTGGAAGAGACTCCCATCAGGATAGAAATGTTTCATCATAGGATAAAGGTGATCACTCGTTTTGACCAAGCACTGCACTAGTGCCTACAATAAGGTAACAACACAAGTGGTAAGGTAGGACCACAGTGGCCACAACAACATGAGAAACTGCTACAAAACGTAACACTCTTAATATGAGAAAATGAATTAAGCAAAATAATTTGAGGAAATATATTTATTCATAATTATTTGAGGGAGTGCTTTCACTGACTTAAGGGTATAATTTCAAATCAAGGTACAAATTACTAATTTGTATGCATTAATTACTATTTCAAAAAAATAAATTACCACTCTGTACACAAATTATCAGAGTCTTTACCTGTGACACTTGCCAGGCTCTGTAATGTCCCTGATATGCAGTAAAGTGTTGTTGTTGCTGTTATTGTTATGTGTTTACAGTACATAAGATGTAGGGCTCTCTATTATACTTATATTACATATATACTTATATTATACATATATTATACTTGCTTTTTTCCTTTTTTAAATATTTAACAGGCATAACCAGGAAAACTTGTTGGTAAGCATGCAGTGCATTTGGCCATTTTATGACGTCTTGCATCACAGCACCTTGAGTGAGAGACTATGAATCTAATTCACCCCAGATAAAAATCGGATACTAATGAATACTACAGATTTGGTCTTGAATGCTAATGTGATCTTTATCCATTCTCAAGAAAGGCGGCTCATGGATTCCAAAACTAAGAGCCGTCCATAGAATCCAAAATAGGCAGGAGTTTAACTTGGAGGAGGGGTGAGCCTGCACTTTTTGTTTTGTGGATGTCTATGTTATTTGTGGCTATAGAGGCCAAGTCGCTCCTATTCTCATTCTAATCCAAATGCACCCTCTCTGTTTCTCCCATGGCAGCTCTCGTTCCCAGAGTGAGGACCCGAGCCTCCCAGCCTCACACTCAGCCACAGCCACCCAGACAGCCAAGCTGAGAGGCAGAGAGACAGAGAGAGAGAAAGAGAGAGAGAGAGAGGGATGGAGGGAGGGAGGAGTCTAGTTGCGAAGCTTTATCCCCTGACTGTGTCTGCTACGTGAGTGGTGGAGCAAAAGAGAGAGAGAAAGAGAGAGAGCATGAGAGAGAGGGGAAGAGGAGGAGGGGGGCAAGTCAAGTGAGGGCTGAAGAGACTGAGAATGGATGGGCAAAGAGAAACCGTGCGAGCGAGAGAGAAAGAGTGAGCGTGTGTGTACGCTCAGAGTCAGCAGCGAAGACACTGAAAGTCTACAAGCTCACATCAACAAGAGAGAGCGTGTGAGGCTGAGCTGACCCACGGCAACTCTGTAGAGTGACACCGAGAGGAAAAAGACACAGAAGAAGGAGAAGAATCAGCAGAAGAAGAGAAGGACCGAAGACAGACTACCAGCTTTCCTCTGGTAAAAAGGAGACACCACTGAGGGACTGTAGCATCCGTCCCTCCCAGCAGCACAGAGGAGCACTGTCTCATCTCGTGCATGTGTTTGTTCCTGCCAACTTCAATTTCACACTCGCCTACTGTTTTTCGTAGGTTTTGCCCTCTCCACTCCCCAGTCATGATCCCTTGGGTTCTTCTGTTCCTGTGGATCTCCGGACACGGTAAGTTTTCCAGATTAAGTTGTTTATTCATCACATCCCGCGTGCTTGTGATTGCTATGTGACTTGCTGGCTGGGAACTGTGTCTCTGAATCCATCTCTCGCTGTGATGTCTGAGCTTGTGCTATCATCTGTGTTTTTAACTGCTTATAATATAGCACTCCCATGTGCACTGTTACGCCTGATGCAAAATTGAAAGGAGGAAAAGTATGTGCGGCAGTTTTTTTTTATTTTCTTTTTTGGTTACGAGGCTGCAAATAGTTGAAGCCTGCACATTTCGCCGTCAGTTTGTCATTGCTTCCAACCCAGACAAGTTAAATACTTCCTATGTGGGCTTGATATTCCTGTCACACACTGAGACACACAAACAAAAGCCCCCTAACCCCAGTCCGGTCCAGTCAAGCATTCACTCCTGAGTCACATTGTTTGGAACTGACAGCCCTTCCCCATTGAGTCCAACAACGGGGGGTCTGGTGAAAAGAAAAGAGAGAAAAAGTTGAAAACAGTGAAGCGCTTTACAAGGCAGACTCATGAGTATAGCTCGGCACCTCCAGCCCTTTGGACAGTATCTGCTGTTGTTATTTTTATTCCTAGACTCTCTGTTTGTGGACAGAATGAGGATGGATTAGTTGTTTCCCCAGCTTGCCACCAGGTGGTTGTCTTTGGAAAACAATAGAAGTGAGTAAAGTACAGCAGAACTCTACCTCTGTGGTGTCCTAGTGATATATGGATGCACACAGGGCTGAATCAGACAGTGGGTGTTTGTCAGCTCCCAGCGTTGTGCCCGACCCACAACGAGCACCCTTGTTTACGCTCCGCAGGGTCAGGGTCAACGACACTGCCGCCACCTCTTTTCAAAGTTTGACCCCGTCACGCTGGACCACATTCTAAGGAGGGCGCTGACTGAATGAATGCACGTCTATGTGTTTGTGTGTGTGTAGTTGTGTCCCAGAGGGAGTTGTAACCTTTTGTTGAAAAACAGCACGGAGTAGGCAAAATGCAGTCTTCCTCAATCCGCGATCTCAGTTTTTTGACATGTCGGTTTGAAAATTGACAGCTCGAAGTCGGTGACACAACCACAACTAATGAAACTTGGTAAACAAAATCGTTATCTACGGCACAAGATTCAGCTCTTCCACATGTTGATTTATAGCTTGTAACACACAGAACCCCCTCACAAAAAAAAAAAAAACGAATCAAATACATCAGTTTGCTCTGATTATACTTTTCTGCTGACACCTTTTTTCATATACAAACAGAGAAAATGATGATATCAGGACAGAGCGATTTGAAAACTGACTGTGGTGATGAAGCTTCTAATTCCCTCTCAGCATCGCCGTGCTTTAGCGGGTGTAGTCAGCTTTACTGTCTGTTTTTCTTTATGACTGTGTACGACCCGAGATGGTGACACAAGCTTTGCAATTCAATCCAGAGAGTGGACGGAGTCAAGGCAGTGGAAGCTTTCACCTTAGGTCATGGTTTTCGTTAGTGGTCTGTTGTAGTATACATCAGACGTGGTGGATGCTGTAACTGTTCCTGATGTTGCTGCTTTGCTGTGTTCTGTTCCCCCTATTTCATCGACAAGACTGTCAGTACCATCTGTGCTCACTGTGATGCGGAAATACATGATCTGTCATTAGTCTCCCTAGCTCTGCTCAGCATCTGCTTAAACTTGTATCCACAATCTACTGTATAGCTGTATCCCACTGTAATTCCATTTCCTGTGTAGAGCTTGAATAATGTCCTAGACATTAAAACTGCAGAGGGGGTTTGATTTATTGCCATGCAGCACACTTTGTTTTGGACTTTATAATGTATAACCATCACATTTTCATTCACATACAATCACAGGATTAGCTTCAGTTCTCGGAACAACTAACACCATATCTCAGATAGTACCGGCTGGAATGAGGAAGATTGCTAGAACTGGAATGAGATGGGATTGCCGTGCATTTCAGCACTGTTGGTTATTACCATAATATAAAATACTGCTTTCCCTGCCAGGTAAACCAGGGATAACAACCTACCTTCTCTATGCATGCCTCTGGGGAGAAAAAAGTGCTTCCCTGTAGCTTACTGTTGTTGTTGTACAAATTACGGCTCTGTTTATGTGGCGAGCCAGTGTCAGCAGAAAGCTGCAGAAAACAATCTTGTTTTTATGAACACGGAGACAGAGGGGAGTTGTGGCCATAGGAGTCATATACTTAGACGCAGCTATCCTGCGAGAGAGTCGGAAAGAAAGAGAGCGTGAAAATGAGAGAATGAGCAAAAGAGAGGCAGAGAGAAGAGTCTGTCTATATGCAGAGGCACTGAGCAGTTTTTTTTTTTTTCTCTCAACTTTGTGAAATAAATGGTCCAGAGCGAGTGAGACAGAGAGGGAGAATAAGGAGAGGGAAAACTGTTTCAAGACGCTCTCCATCCTGACTGTGCTGTTACTGCATCTAGGGCACCTTTTCTTTCGCTGTCACCTCTCCTGCCAGTGACAGATGACACAGCACCAGTCAGGAGGATCTGGGAGACAGTCTCCAGGAACACACTTACCTCAGGCCAAACTTGCCCAGGACCTCGTCCATCTCCTCGTACCACCTTTTTTCCCATCCCTCCTCCCATCCAATCTATACAGTGTCCAACATCTTTGACATTCTCTACTTGGCTCTTGATTTCACTTCAGTAGCACATTTCTCCCTCCCTCTCCGACTAACCATCCTTTTCTTTCTCTCTGTCCGTCTCTCCTTCTGTTTTTTTTATTTTTTTTTGCTGTGAAATGCAATGTGATTGAGAACCCTAGCCTCTGCCAGGGAAAGGGTGAAATATGTGAGAGCATGATGTCCCGGTGGAGGAGGGGCAGTTTAAGAATAGTCTTGTACTGGATGTGCCAGACTCAGAAGCAAATGTGCTATGTTAAGTGTTAAGTGTGTGGGCTCAATCCCTTTTTCTCTGCCTCTTTTCCTCTGTCTCTCTTAGTGTCTTTTTTTCTCTGTTCTTCTTTCTCTGAATGACACCTCGTGAAATTAATGTGCACTGTATGGGATACTGGATTTTTGGTCCGCTTTCTGAGGGAAATGATATCTTCCTGTTGAGCTATACTTGACTTAATGTTGCCCACTAGGGGCAGTGCTGCTGCACAGGAATGCACTTCCAATCTTTTTAAAAAATCTCCTGCCCCCCACCCCCTGCTGGCCTTCATTATCTCCCACCCCCTCATATATCTCACATCAGAACTCCTGATTTCACCACCGAGCCAGACTAAGCTGTTTCTTAGTCCTGGAAAGCATGTCTTAGTACCCCCAGCAGCCCCTATTTCATTTACTGCTGTCTATTAACTGCTGTCTGACGACTCTAAATCCGCTTTTCATGGGCGGCAGGCTTTGATACATATTTCTCAACCAAAGTATAATTAAATGTCTTTCCAATGTCATGTTTGGATGTGTGGATTTTTTATAGACGGAGAAATCATTCCCGCTTCTCTAAAAGGAAAAAAAAAAAAAAACAGACAGAAATACAGTCCATTACATTGCACAACACTACTCAAACAGAAATACCAATTTTCAGCCTCATTATTATGAATAGTTATTTGTAAGCAAGACACACTGATGTCTAATGCACAGATTATGACCATAATAATTCAGAGGTAATTAATTGCTTTATCCCTATTCTTTCTGAATGCTAAAACCAATATACATTTTTCTTGCATGTTGCCATAAGCTTCCTCTCTCCAGCAGTCGTATTTTCTAGTATCATGACTAGCAAGAGGGGAATTTGTTGTGAGCTGTGTTTATATTCTGAAATGTGAGGCTGGTACAGGACAATTAACATGCCTGGTAAGAAACATAAAAGTGTCCTTGTGCTGCTTATATGACTTACCCACTCACCATATGTGACAGCTGGCTTGAGTAATGCTAACCCCCTGTCTGGATCATGCCATGCAAAAGCAGTGAGTGACAGATGATGTCATCAGTTCATGATGGGGCCTAGTGGCATGCAGTTTATTTTCTTGTTTGTGCTGCATGTCCCATCAAGGCTAGCCAGCTTAAGTCACCTCAGCCGCTGTGACCCCTGCTCATTTCTGTGCCACGATAGATTAAGCCCACTGTAATCTCTCTGAGCCGAGTGCCCTGTTGGATATTTATGGTAATAAGTAAACATATGAATAAATAATCTAAGAGGCTGCCTCTGGACAGCTGGAACTTGTAAGTCCCAATGTTTGGCAGTGCTTGTGGCATTAAAGAGAGATGTTATTTCCAAGAAAAATCAGTTTTGGCTAAGACTTGTATTTGGATGATGCCATATGGAGAAAAAATAGTTTGGATGATGACTAGATAGATAAATATATAGAGAGATATAATATTAAAGTGATAGGGATATGTTCATGTTTTCAAATGTTTCAGTTGTAGATATTAGCAAAATAAAAATGCAGAACGTAAGTAAGTAACGTATATCCAGTGCAGTCAGATGAAAGCCTCATTTTGAGTCTGTCAGGATTCAGGTCAACCAGGGAAGGGAATATGATTAGTTTGGAGTCTTCTTGGAAAACCAGGCAATGATCTGCTTCTTCCCATGCAGTCAGTCAGCCAGTCAACAAAATCAAGCTGTTTACTCTGGGGTTCATTATCCATCTAGAAGACCCTCTCCCCAGCCCCAACAGTTTTCTTTCAGTACCAACCAATCAACCCGGAGCCCCTCATCTCCTCTCTCCCTGAGACTTTGCTGCTGGATCTCATTCCTCGGGGATGAATTTATCCAGATTGGAGCACTCAGCAAAAGGGCATTATCCCGGATTACATGTCTGTTGGGTGGTAGTGTTAAGTAATTCAACCAGATGCTGTTGTGATCACTGGGTCACCTGTGAAGGGAGGGTAAGCAGCTGCACCTCTTCATTCCGCTCTTTATTGTCACATCGCCCATCCATCTGAGACTTTATCCTTGGAAGACAGAAAGAGACAGTTTGAGTCGGTCCATTTTTGAAAAGAGCTGCATGTAGGGATACTGTTAAATGTAGGGAAGGGTGCGGAAGCCTTATATAACCCCAGTCAGGATTTTATTTGGTTACGGATTATGGGATGGATTAATGGCTTCTAAATTGCAGTTTAATGCACAGGAAACAACAGGCTATGTTTTTCCAGCTAAAGCAACCAAAGGCGGCTCCACAGGGCTGTGTGTGTTCACTTGTGGGGGTGCTGTAAGTAGAGTAGTGTCTGATTATACTGTGTTTTTTTTCCTTGGAGAGGACAAAGCGTCAGCACAGCTGGGCTGACAGAAAAAAATGTTGGTGTTTTTAGCTCGACTGCGTCTTTTCTTTTGCTAATCTCTACCTAGCCGAGGTTTTGATACAGTAGATAGAAATGTTTAACTCACTACTGGGATCTGTGATTGCTTGTAGAACACACAGGTGCTCTGTGGAGTGGATTCAAACAATGTAACATTACAAAGTTCCTTTCTTGTCAAAATCCTGCTTTACAAATCTGAGGCATTAATAAGCCTTTGTTCAAGACATTCATTCTTTTTTCTTTTTCTTTTTTTTTTTTTTTTTTTTTACTGAGTGAACATTCTTACCGCAGAGATGAGTGAATTCTATAATTTCTTTTTTTTTTATCAAATACAGTTTTGCCTGTTTCAGGTGTTATATTGTACAGAAATACAGAGTTTCCAGCTGAGAAAAAGCAATCACACCCCATATTAAATGCATAAAAAGGATTCATAAATACAGAGTATATTTTCATGCTTTGTTCCACAGTTGTTATATATATCATTTTAAGAATAAAGTGCACCTTGTTTACAATGCACAAGTAGCACCATTGAGCTTGACTCAACAACTCTCAAAGAAACAGGAGGAAAACAAAGTTATGCAGGTGAAAATGTAAAAAATGTGATGAAAGAATGGTGAAGAAAATAGTTATCCTTGTTGCCTTAATTTATTCTTTAGTTTCTGCTAATTTATTTCAAAAGTATATTCATGCTGTACAGTCAGTGGGGTAAACTTAGGCTAAAATCTAAAATGAAGTGATATTTCCACTGCATACTGTAGCAACCACAAAGAGGTGAAAAGACTTACACAAATATGTCATGACATATTTTGTCATCTCTGCTGTAATTTGTATGTGCAGAAATTACCAGATTGCCATTTTAATATGAACATCAAGTTGAAGAAAGATAAGGTTTCAATAGGAATACAATATGTTTTAATTATTTAGGGGCAAATTCACAAAAGAACTGCGTGGCTTTTGCAGCTGCTAAAACTGCGCAAATGAGACAAAAAGAAATCATGTGATTCACAAAGCACCCGCAAATGATGAAATACACCCCCACTGTGCTGCCAAGAAAATAGAATCTTGGTGCTCCTTTGCTATTTTCACGTATGTAAATGATATAATATACATACATTTGGTGCAAAATTTTCCCCTTTCTATTGCAAAAACAGTCCAAATCACAAAGACCAGCACTAAAATCAAATCAAATCAAATCTTCAAGCTTGTGAGGCATTGAATGATATTGAATTGATATTGAATGATGTCAAGGGCAAAATATTCAGTCAGACATTGGGGGGATCAAGTGAGTATGGGGCGGTAAGCTTATCTCAGACTTTCGGCTACTTAAAAATAAAATGTCCTAACAGCTCTGATGGAGCTCATGATTCATCCATAAGAGCCGCTTTATTACAAACAATTCCACCATACATACTTGAATTCTGAGTAGAACACAGAACATTGATTATCGTCAGATCCTGACCAATCTAGTGTTAATGAAGTTACCACTGCTGTGCTACTTGCATAAATGCGCACAGCCTCTTTTTCAGTTTTCTCAGACACACTTATTGTTTCAGCTGCTGTGTGATGTGGAAGCCAGCTGTGGGCCCTAACAGAACATCAGTACTGATGTTTCTGCGAAATCCAGATTGCATTCATTGACACATGAACAACATTAGTGTAGGATTCAGACATTAATCTAACACATTTTAGACCTACCTGAGTCACATTAATAGCTGTAATTTGACATTTCAGTAGATTATGTTATAGATGCAAAATACTAGAAAAGTAAAGACACACAATTTGAGGCTTTTGTGCTCTTTGCAGTTTTCATTATGGACCAATCTGTGTTAAAATGTGGAGAAAAGCCTGAAACACTGGAAACCGCTAAGCTCACTCAATCAGACGCAGAACAAGTTTATGGGCGTGTTTGTGCTGTAATATCATTAGATCATCAATATCTTTTGTGAATCAGACCTCAAGACGGGGCAGACAGTGGTTGCAAATGAAACACAATTCATGGTGCTATCAGCAGCCGTAATCCATTCTTTGTGAATTTGCCTCTTGTGTTAATCACAGAAAAATGATCGAATAAGCTTCGCACTTAAAGTAAAGATTAAATGTATGATGTGTGCATGATCAGTGTTGTTGCTTTAGCTGGGTAGCTGAGAAGTATTATAATACATGTTGAAAAATGGACACTTACATCTTTACATCTTGCAAAAGGCTGATGCATGTTCAATAATGTACATGTAACCTATGCAGAGAGCTTCTGTGACCTACAGAAACGTGTGTGCAATGTCAGGTGGACTCATTTATATAAATTGAGCATCCTGGCCTGAAACTTTCCATCTCATTTTTCTCGGGGATGGTGCTATCTGTCCATATCTGCAGCTACACACTTGAGTAAATCACATGTAAACCTTGCTGCAGCACAGTACTGCAACCTGTGTCATGTTATGTGTCCCACTATTGCTTGGAACATTTGTGAGTAAACCAGCCAGGCAATGCCTCGACATGATTGTAAAGGTTGTGTTAGGAAAGAGCCTTGAAGATGCATGTGGTGCTTCAGCACAGGAGGCACTTGAGGAATTGGGTTGCTGATCTGATAACGACTTCCCAGTGTTTGGAGGGAAGTTTCTGGGACAGCTCAATATTACACCTGGATGAAGTCAACCCACTCTCCTCTCCCCTGTTTTCTCCTCATCTCTCTTACTCTGCTTCTCCCTCTCCTGACATTCTCATGCCAAAGATTCATGACAATGGATTCATGGAAAAAGGGTTTCACACTGCACAGTTCACATGCATCATGTATGTGTGAAGTATGTGTGATATCTGTGCATTTACTATTGTGCCATGACAATTACACCTGCAAGCCTTGAATGGCAATATAAATGCAAATCAGCCTTTTAACTTGTACAAGCAGAATCTGGGGAGGGAGAAGCTTCTCACCTGTGGATGAATGTGGATGTGTCTCTGCCTGCCATTACAACTGCCATGCATGTTTTGGAAACGACAATAGTAATAGATAGCATGTACAGTACTTTGATTTTTAAGTGAACCTTAAGGCTGTTATATGTGTCTGGACTCCAATATAATAAAGTCCACTCTTGGGAACAGTTGTAAAACACCACGGTGTCACACATAGCAATGTGCCTCTTACCTCCCTACTCGTGTACTTCCACTTTAGAAGATACATCTAAATTGTGCTCAGCAGTGCTAAATTGAAAAGGCTCAATAGTTTCATTTAATAAACGGATAGGAAAACAGTTCTCTCCATGGTACCAGAAACCAATGGTGAGTGGGCATGGCTTTTTGAAAGGCTATTTGATCTGGCTCTGATACCAAGAGATGTTTTATTCAGCAAAGCACATCAGACACAATAGCTGCACAAAGTTTCTCTTGATCCTAGCCAAAACTTTTGAAATCTGCCAAGGGGGATGTGCAGCTTTGAGAATGAAAAATGTCTAATGCCGCCACCCTCCCCCAACACTCCCATACCCTGTGTTGATGTGCATGTTTTGTTTTTTTTTTTCACCAGATGCCAAGTGAGGCTTTGAGCCACCTGCTTGTCCCACTAAGACAATTAAGCAATTGGAAAGAAAGGGCCATTCACTAGTGGGGATCACAATGTTAGCATAGGAGCCAGAAACTGCCCCGCATACCACCCCTCCCCCACAAAAACTCTTTCAGCACCACTCATGTTGGCACTGTGCCAACTTTTTTCATCCCCATTTGTGTATTTGTTGAGGGGAATACAAAATCATTTGACACCAGTCGTAGGCTGTGACACGGGTTGCTTGGTTTGCAGGTTGATAGAAAACTCTCTATTGGTCTCCAGTCAAATTCAGTGTGAAGCCCATGGCTCTGTGTCATTATAGTTGTTTACAAGGCAAAGCTTAATCTGGCACAACCGTCATACAGAAAGATGTGTACTGAAAGACACACACACACACACACACGCATACACACACACGCATTCCATATCCTCACTTGCATTACCAAAGAGCAATCTGCCAATACAGTACAATAATAGATATGAAACCCTGGTGTATGTGAGCACTGAGGGCTAAGCAGCAGTACTGGTAGGTTCTGTAACATGCTATAAAGAAAGGTTTGTATTGATCTTCAAACATTAATATAATATAAGAATATAATATATAATATAAGAAAATGGCTGTATTGATTGTAAGCCAGTGCCTCTGATGCTTCTTTAATATGGTACTGCTGGGATTCACTCTACCCACTTTAATACGTGGCCTATTTTTATACGCAATAATAATGTGGTGTCACAAGCAGGATCAGCTAAAGGCAATCCCTAGATATATTTCACTACTCTGGGTCTCTGCCACACCGTACCTTTCAGTGCCTTAGCGCCTCCTCTATCTTAAGTCCTTTCTTTGTCTGTAGGGCTCCTCAAGTGGATGTCAGAAACCAGATAGACTAAACAAAGTGAATTAAAGTATAATTAATTTTTAGTCGCCACTCCAATATTCACATTGCGGATTTGGAGGTTGAAGAGCTCTTGTCGTGCTCTCTGATTTTTATTTTATTTTATCAAGTGCAATTTAATATTATGGAGGCTGGCCCAGGCACTGAAAAAATGCTAAAGCACATTGGGGAGTTTAAATGATTTGCTATCCTTTCAAATCTGTTGGCAGGGGTTTCAATCTGGCTGGCGTCCTGAGGGAATTCACAGTGGTCATTGCTCAATCCCTGGGGGACATTAGTGCAAATCACAAAGGAGCACAGAAGTCATTTCAGTTTTCCACTTTCCTTTGGCCACTGCCCAATGCTAAATGGCAGAGGACTAGCTCACAATACTGGGAAAGGCAACCCCCATGCCTCCCTCCATCTCTAACCTTTTAAACCTGATTTAATCAAATCAAAATACCACAGTGCAGACCCATTTGAGACAACCTGAAGACAAACAGTTGAAGAGCAACCAGAAGGCCTTGGGGTGAACCAAGGGGAAGGCCATCCATTACTTCCTGTGCAACGAAGAGCACAGGGACACGGAAAATGCCTATGGTGCACGATGATGAACAGACTCCACATCTGAGATTGGATTAGAGTGGCAAGAGAGAGAGCCCTAAAAGCCATGCACAGTTTATTGAAGCCTTATCTAAAGCGATAATGTTACTAGAGAAAGGCCCATGTAATGATGGATGAGTGGACAGTGCCCTATACAGAACTAACATCAGGCGAGATGGGTTTGGTCCACCCTGGTCAACTCATCTTCTTTTAAGAGCAGGAAGTAGACGCAGGGATAGTTATTATAAAATGGACCGTCAATTGCTGGCACCCTGGTTACCCTGCAGTGTCATCATCACAGGTGTATCTAGTTTAGAGAGGCTCAGTGCTCAGGTTCAATGCAATTTAGGTCCCATTTTATCACTGATACCCATCACGCATTTTGGAAAAAATGGTAGCTGTGTTATTGCTGAGATTTGTAGTCGCACTGAAAGCACTGAGCTCTGTGGTTGAGTTTAATGATAGATGAAATCCATGTTTGACCATGCTTTGTCTTTACATGTAAAATTATTTTTCGGAGGGGGTGGTGGAATATGTTGGTCAATACTTATGCACACAGAAAACAGAGAAAGAAGTAAGATGAGAAAATAAAGTACATCTGAAGGATTTTATGTTGTCATTGGAGGAAAGCAAAGAATCATTTAGGTAAAAGTCCTCCTCTCATTTTTCACGATGACTAGAGGATTTTCTCCAAGCTGAAAGGCAATGTTATCTAATAGGAGACGAATGATGGTAATGACAACACAATGCCTTCCAAGGTAAACAAAGATATATAGTGCTCGGGGACAAAAAGTGAGAGGAGAAAAAAGGACAACAAAGAAGGAAAAAGGGGAAAAAAAGGAAATCTCAAAAGGAAGAGCATTCTTATCACAAATTAAAACATATCTGCGTCTTGCAGCCCTAATCCGTAATGCCAGTGTATTTGTTGCCTGAGTAGAGTATTTGTGCATATGTGCAAACAAGCACAAATATGATTATTCCTCGCTTTTGTTGTATGCTAATTTTATTACTTCACATTGTTTGCCTATCTTACTCTAAACAGCTTTGGTTCAAAACATTTCTCAATGGTTTTTCAAAGGACTCTGTACAGTTTGTTTTCAGCAAGGTTGTAGAATAACATAGGAGATTCATACTATTATTTTTAAAAATACCCTTGTTTGACTTTTAGCTTATGTTTCACTGTGATCTGGTTGGGAAAAAGTCAATGCCCCTGTCCCAATACTGTGTGACACCGGCACAGTGGGTTATTAAAAATGCAGAAGGGCATCTAAAGATGATCGTGGTAGCACACAGTGGGATGTTCAGAGGTGTCACCAATCACCTCGTCACCTCCAGTGCATGGCCCCTAAACTTTCCCCAGGTTATGTGTGAATTATTAACAAGGTTTTCATTAAAAATTGCAATTTTCTCAGACCCAGCAGTATAAACTCCAGCACAGCCTCATTTGAAACATGGAAAAACCATCCCATGAATTTATGTTGAGTCTCCTGCAGCCTAAAGAGTCTCCTCCAAATTGCTGCGCTCCACACTGAGTGGAGAGTTAATGGCTTGGAGTCTACTGTCAGTCCTCATCTGCAATATCTCTGTAATTGCTTAGTAATTGCTCACCTCTATTTTTTCTTAGAGTTGTGTTGAATCAGTACAATTGATTATTTAAATATATGATACATAGAAATGACCTGTCCACAGACATTTCTAATACAGGAAAAATGCTACAAGTAATATGGGTTAAAAACATTGAGATTGATCAATATCTAAAGCATTCTGAAAATACAGAGAGAGCAATATATATTCTCTCTGGCATTAGCTGAAGGACAGTATATAAAAAGGGAGCCTTGTGTGGGTCTGTGGATTGCTATTGTTGTTGTTTGTTCCAAAGCAGACATCTTTTAGCTTCTCCCTCGGCTCTGATCCTTTTGATCATCACCTCCGTATTGGATATAAAATGGAGAACGAACAGCTCTGCAATACAAGTGACTTTCAGAGTTCTGTGATTCTTTGAAGGCTGCCAAACAAGTGTCTTTCATCTCAAAAACCAGCAGCTCCACTGTACAAAAGGAGAACAGGACAAAATGAGAGAGAAAGGCAGTTTCCAGGGCTCGGAAATGAACAAGTGAAGATTGTGGGGTCTCTTTGTGATCACATTTCCTCTAAGGTCTCCTGTGAGGGAAATTACATGTGCTTCATACAGCGTTGATAGCTGGGCATCTGTCAAACATCCAGAGCCTGAAGAAGAGTGAGAAGAAAAGAAATGCCCAGGTTCTTTTAGCAGGCCAAGCAGATGGACTATTTAGTGAAAAGTCATGTGAATTCATTCCACCCTTAATGAGGTAACAGACCAAAAATGTATTGATGTATGAATGGGCCTCAACAGGTAATGCGGAATGACTCTCCCAGACTTTCTGGTGATATTGAAATATGTCTCTAATTTGAATCATCTCCTTTTTTTGCACCAAGAGATTTATTCTGTGCCAATATACAAGTGGTTATCACGCTCTGAAGATTCTGGTATTGTTGGGTTGCTAATGCATGAGATGCGTCAGGTTGATTTGAACAACAAAGATCCTGACGTTTGGTATGGAGTGAGCAGAACAGGGAGTGAATAAAAGACAAAGGACATGAACAAATTACAGAATGAGTAAGTTCTCCTGTAGAGTGGGCCACAAAGATCTTAAAAAAAAAAGAAAAAAGAAAAGAAGAAGCTCATTCTTCCAGAATCTGTTATCCCTGAATTAATGCTGGAACAGGAGCAGTAGTTTTCCCCCACTGAGGCATGAACCAGATTTCAACCCAGAGTTCCCTGGAGGTGAGGGCCAGCATCTCTTTGACAGGACATCTGGTCCCTGAGCATGGCCACCAGGGGGTCGATGTCGCCACCTTAATTGTAATGTCTCCCTCTTCCTCCCTGTAAAAAACTAGGCCAGCTTTCCATAAAAGGAGAGGAGGAAGGGGGAGCCACTGTTTGCTGGGTCGTGTCGGCATGCCACATCATTTAAACTGACAGCTCTAATAAATTACAGCAACAGATAGCTGTGAACAAACAAAGCTTAATGGAAATAAAGTGAAATTTTTCAACCAAGAAATAAAAGAAAAAAAAATAATGAAATTAGTGAAAGGAGAGTGGATGTCAGGCCAGCATAACACAGGCATTAAACGGGCAAATTGCCACTTAGGAAATGTTTCGTTCTCATCATTGCCTCTATTGAAATGGAGAACAATGAGAGAATCCGTGGTCAGACCCAACACATGTCCCTTATCTGACTCCTCAAAATCTTTGCCCTCTATTTCTTCTTCTCTTCTTGTTTTGCCTTCCAGAAAAAAAAAAAATCTGTAGATCAGATTGTTCTGCTCTGTAGGACCTTTGCTCCATCAGTTCAGCCAGGCCAGAGAAAGCCTGGAAGCCCATGTCATTAAAATGCTTAGGCATGTGGAAGACAACAACAAGAGATGGGAGGAGGTGAAATGGAACATTTGTCAGGTGCTATCAGTATGATAGCTGCTCATCTAGAGAGGCAGGTCAGAGATGACCCAAATGGACCTCTCCAACTTTGAGAATTTGTCTTTGGGGAAAGAAAGTCAAATGCAGAAGGAAGTACAACCAGCTAAAAATATTAAATGCTAAAGAGCCCAGAAATATGCAACAGTCTCATCACAACATGAACTGCCAGGTGCACAGTAGTGTTGTTAAACTTAATTTGATAGAATGAAAGCTCCCAGCTTGGCAAAATGAACACACACTGCCCCTGAGAACAGACATGAATCAGAGTCTGAGTCATGCCTCAGTCATGTCCATTTGATAGAATACAGGTAAAGCTTATTGAAGCAGTCCTGGATGATTTTAATAATTTGGCACCACGGGGAATAAAGGTCAATCACAGAAATTTTAGTCTATCCTTAGCCACTTTTTTTTTCCCCACCTGCCGCTTATGTGAGTGAAAATCTTCAGGGTTTTTTCTGGGCCTCTCATGCTTTTCCTTTCCATTCACTGATTCTATTCGTTAGATTATCTGCTGTGGCATGAAATACTAGTTTTCTAAACATATAGCCCATCTAGTCTCACTCATTGTATTTAAACAGACATTATTCAAATGTTGGGTGTTAGCCATCCACAGCTCTGTTAGCAATGACATCCAGCTTTTTAGAAAAAGCTTTGGGACCAGTTTAAATCGGGTCCCAATAGATGAAAGACCGAGGTGGGGGCATAGCCATTTGGCTTTTCCAGACAAACGTTTTTTTTTTTTGTTTTTTTTTTGTCAGTTCTCAGATTAAGTGGAGTGGTTGAAGATGCCACGAGGGTGGCTGTTGTGTTGCTGAATTAAATAGTGAAGCATCTGAGCCCTGCGGGGAGGTCCTTAGCCACAGGCTGAAGTTTTCTCTAGCCCACTTTGTTAGCCAGAATGTATTGGACCTGAGCCAAGGTTAGAAGGCAACACGGACGTAGAATCCCATTGCTTTTATAATGAGCTCTGAAAAAGAACTCGAGAGGTCAGACACCACGAGACTCAGATGAAAACTAATTGAGAATGTCACTCAATAACAATAAACCAATAAGTAGAACTGCTTCCTCTTTATGCATGGGAGCTTGAGTAAGCACTTAAAAGCAGACGAAGAGGGTACCTAGGAGAGAGGGGTGTGAGGCATAATATGTATGCCCTGGGGATACCGTACATCCTGCTTTTTAGCTACATCCTGTGTGTATTTATGTCTTTGCATATTCTGGTGTTTGTGTGTGTTCATAATGTACCTGAGTGCATCTATGCATGCTCTGTGTGTGGCATGTACTCTACAGAGTTTGTGCACTTAGTCTTGGTGTGTACTGTATGCATGTGTGTGTGAGTGTGAAGAGACCAGAGAGGGCCATCCAACAGAGAGCACTGCATTTCGAAAGGTGCCAGAATGAGTTTGTCACAGAGAGCGTAAACTTGAGGAGAAAGGGGACTGTGGAGAGAGAGAGTCTTTCCCCAGGCACCCAGAGTCTGTCAGACTGATTAAGTCACACGGCTGGAGTGAGAGTTCGGAAACTGAACCAAAGCATGCTAGGAAGCATGGTATGACAGGAAAGAAATAAAGAAATAAATAGCAGCATGTAAGTATTAACATGACTGCATGTCACATGTGCATTTACTTATACCTGACCCTAGAGACTCATGCTGGGACACTGCACACCAGCACGCATGCCATCATCCCACCCTTCAGCTTCCTCACCCTCCGGCGACATAAAGCAGGTCAGGGGCATCTTAAAGTTCACGAGATGCAACATGACAGGACAAAGCTAACATATGCCTGTGTGACAGTGAAGCAAATAGATGACTGATGGCAGAGCACTGTGTCTTAAGGGGAAGAGAGAAAACACAGTAGGGAGCACTGACTTCATCTATGTCTCCCCGTACCTTACTTTTGCTTTTAGTTTCTTCTCAGACACACATGCCACAAGAAAAACAGGCCAAAGCTGCAAGTTTTTAACTTGAGTATGTTTAGATATAGCCTTATTTCTGAAACATGAATACATACAAAACACCAGCCCACTCACTGGCCTGGTCTGTCACTGCTGCTTTATGTTGCAGAAATACCAAGGACCTTTGAACAGTCTGGAAAGAATGTCTGACTACCATACCACCTGGCCCTATCATCCACCAGACTAAAAGATGAACTCTCATTCTTTGTTCCTGGGGACCCTGGTTGCTCTGAGATGCTCTACTTGGTCTCTATCTCTCAATATCTGTCTCTCTCTGCCACACTGAGGAGCAGTGCAGACTTAAGAGTATATAGCAGAAGGGCAGTATTATTAACAATACTCAGGGATACCCACATAGAAACTGTTGGCATAAAGTGCAAATGAGACAACAGATAGAGGATTGCTTCCAGTAATGCCTTCGGTAAAGCCAGGTACATGGTTGAAAGTGCTCACTAGCTGGAAATGTAAAAAAAGCTGCCATCTCAACATTGTCCTCCCACGACTGGCCACCCCCATACTGAAATTAACATCACTCGTCCTCTCCTACAGGCTCTACAGTCCCACTGCTATGCCAAAGCACAATCTATACCACCTCTAGCATTAAATGCTAATTGCTCAGTATTCGAAGAGAGAAAAGGGCTCCCCGCATTAAGAGTCATTTAGCGAGAGACTGAGTTCAGCACAGCACTGTGATGCCTACGAGCTAATTTCTCTGCTATCTGGCATAGAGCTCTAAATGTGTACTAGCGAGTGAAAACGTGCTCTCTCCATGTTATAATGCAAATTCAAACCTGTGCTTAGCTTTGCGAGTAATTACTCTGGCAGAACAAAACAGCACAGTTAATAGATTCAAAGTATTCCATCAAACAAGAAACAAGAAAACTACCTTTGTTAGAAAATATGGCTTTTGTCTGTGTTCATGGCCTAAAATCAATGTGTACTAAACAGCACTTTGGTCTTTGCACAGATTTTTAATTTTTCAGACAAGAACTTGATTCAGCTATGTTTCTTTCAAAGGGAATTGAAACAAATAGATTTCTTGGTGTTGTGGAGGACTGCAGGAAGTATCTCTTCCCTTACACGGGTGCAAACAATGGGGGCAGTGTGTGCCTTTGATCAAGGGCATGTCTATGTTGATGACAATGAGAAATCTGCAGGCTGTCCCAAGAGTGTTGTAACCCTACCTTCAAAGTACACTTGTTTTTCTTTCTCAACATCCCTTTTCTGCAGCTTTCTTTGCTGTGTTGACTGAGGCTTTTATTTGTCGAGATCAGTCAGCATTACCAACAACATCTAACAACAAACTAAACTAGCTGAATATAAATTCTGATGACAGTTTGGTCCGATATATGCAAATAGACAAAGAAACAATTAAATGAATTATGTATTAAATATTCATACATGTCACTGAATCTGCATATTGTCATTTTGAATATATATAATATATATAATATGTGTATATGAGGGAATGTTTTTGCTGGACATGTGATCCATGTGAGAGGCCAGTTCATCTCTCTGGTTTATTCAGTTTTCTTAGGGCCTTCCATTGCCACTTCTTCGTGTATTCTGCCTGAGCTGGATCAGCAAGACAGGCATAAAGAGCAATCCTCTGTGACTGGGACTGACCCCAGTGCTGTGGCTGGGTCAAGGTCTGGGCCAGTGGCACCAGCTGGGTCCCACTGCCACTTGCAATACATACTTGAATGGCATCATACAAGTGCAGACAGCATGTGGGGATCATAGTGACAGTGACACATGAAGACCTAAGAGCTGTCTATCTTTACAACTTTATATTAACAGTTTTTCTCAATTTCTCAAGAACATTCCTGACACATTTTAACACTGTTGCAGTTCTCTCCACGCCATTTCATACTGAGCTGCACAGCACATAGTTTGTCCTGCAAAGTCAGTCATTCGCTCAAAACATTTAAGCCAGGTGTCAAAGGTAACTAATTTCATCAACAAGTTCACCATTTTTACAAAGATAACATATCCCTTTATAATGCAAATAGACAAATGTTTAAGTGGCTGTGTCAGTATGACAGAGGACATAAAATTCCTTTCTTTGTGTCATCTCTCATTGAAACTCACATACAGTAAACTAATGATAAAGTAAAATATCATCTGCAGCCCTCTGAAGACACTATCATAAAAAACAACAGTCTATTCACATGTTTCTCAATGTCACTGTACACATCTGTGATTTTTCAACTATTCACAGTTAGTACATTTCATGTGGCAGTAATGCACTAGAAAATAGAAAATAGAAAAATGAAAGTACAGACAAAGATGTACATCTCAATACAGCTCACAAATGTAAGTAAGGAACTATTAAGAAATGAACAATAACAACAACAACAACAACAACAAAAAAAAAAAAAATTGAACATCTCATCTGCCATCCAAACACTGAGAATAATACAGCTCAATAGATAAGCGGTGTAAATCATTTTGATCACTGAGGCTAAAGCAATGCATCACTGGATAATCTGAAGATATTGCTACTTATTTGTTTGACTTCTGTATGAAATCAACAAGAAAACATTAACTTTTGTGTGAAAATGAACTACAGAGTAAATTCAAGATTTGCACAAAGTGTTTTGAGAATTCAACAACTGTGCCAAAGCAACTGAGAAGAATGCAGTTGAAATCACCTTAATCTAATTGGCAATAGCTTAGATCACTCTAATTAGTCAGATAATTTGTATCTCTGTTCTTGTCTTACAATTGAGCCTTGTGTTTTTAACATATAGAGGTTTAATTAGGAACCTTTCCAACGTGCCTGCCTTAAATAAGGAATTAATTAAGAGTCCCATTAGGTTCTAGCTTGCAAATTGGTAGGTCCTTAATTACATGGATATACAGTAGGTATTTGGTGGACACGTATGCCTGTAGAGACTAGACAGTGATGGCATCAACTGCACACAAATACACAGCTCCATGTTCCACAAGAGATTGATTAAGATTGGAACTCTTTCCAAACAGAACAATTATGTTACTAGACAATTTTATCTAGCATCCTTAAATATGGGTTTAAAAATCTTTGACAGTCTTTGTGGTGAATATTTACATGTTCAGTCTCACTGTCAGTTGGTCAATAAAACAATAAAACACAACAGTGTAATGAAAAGAATATGCCCACTGAGCCAGACACAGAGCCACGGAGCCAGCTCAGACTCTTTAATCCAGGCACCCCTTTTTCTTTCGCTTCTCCTTGCAGAGTTCTCTGAACCTGCTGCGAAATTGAATTTTCCACCCCTGTGTGTACGTGAACCAGCCAAGCACTGCATTGTCAGAGTACTCAATTAGCTCCCAAGGCGGAAGCCAAAATGTTTTCCAACAGCAAATGTATTCTTCACAGGGCAAGCTCTCATTAGCATAATGCTTCTATTCTTATAGCACAACGTTAGAGTGTCTTCCCAAGGTTGGGAACAAAACCAGCAAAAACAGCCCGAAGCTTTAATATGAGTGTCCCTCCACTGCCATATCATATCATACTTAGGGTTAGTGTGGTTTTGAGTGGAGAGAATTTGTGACCTCTGCTTAAAATGTCTCATTAGCATCAGTAAATACCCATCGTGGTATGTGCAGCACGTAGAGGAGACATTCTATAAGGGCCCGCGTTCCATCCTTTTCTTCTCAAGCTCAGATCTCAATAAAACAGAAAGAAGTCCTTGGAGTCTCTTATACTGTAACTCATGAAAACAGATGTTGAAATATTCTTGTCCTATTTTCTCATTGGAAAAGCTGAGCATACAATATGTGGGTCCTGTAATAAATCTGAAGAACAAAAGGGATTCAAGCCTTTAAGACCTTATAATGCTTACTGAAAGTTGTAAGTTTGCAGAAAATGAATCATGTTGTTTACTGAATGTGCTGACATTGAAACAATTGGCTGAAGCATTAGAAATAATCTGCACTGACAAGTAGCTAAACAGTTCTCTGACAAAGTGACATTGAAGTCACACAAACTTTTCTTCTTTTTTCCAGCTGAATGGCTGAAATGAGGCAGTAGAAAAGAAAACATAAAGACAAAAGCAAGTCTCAGCAACTGGCAACACTCAGTAGCAATGGCAACTACTCTTATTTGGAACCCACGCACTCACTTTTGTTCGACTAAAGTGGCATTTTGGCTGTAATACAGTGGATGTAGCACAGACAGACGTGCAGTCAGGGGCTTGTAATCTTGCCTGCCACTGCCCTAACGTGCCCGTTCACTCTCATTATTAAGGTGCCACCGACTCCAAATTTAGAGCTCCTGTGTTTGTCACCTGCCCTGGGCCTTGTATATCACCCCCCAAAACACACATACACACACTTACGTGACAGCTCCCATCACACAGACAAGGCATGGGTATGAAATGGAATGTGGATTTTTGTTGTTAATGGTTGTGGTGGTGGGAGTCTCACACCCCATGCTGGTGTAAATTGTGCCGATAGCCTTCCTCACAGAGGATAATGTCACAAAGATTGGGCAGGGATCAATCACATATTTTATTTTACAAACTGTCACTCTGCCAAACCAGCTTCATGTAAGTGGGTCTGCAGGCAAAGCAATGTGACATGGGTATTGGTGTTTCTGTGTGTGATTTATTTTTTCTAATCTCCATTTTTTTAATTGAACCTTATCTTTCACTAACAATTTTCACACAATTATTTATTATTATAATACATTTTAAATTTATTTCAAGGGAATCTAATAATGAACCTGCCAGTGGTAATGCCATTGATAATTGTTTTATTTTTCATGTGCATATGATGGTTGATGAAATTATCTCATGTGGTTACCAATTGAAAAGTGTACAATAGACTGAAAAAATAAACACTGTAAATGTTAAATTGATTTACTTCATAGTCCTGTAGCAATTAAATTTGAAGTTGAAGTAATAAGAGGGAAGAAAGGGTGAAAATGAATGAAGTTAAACGAAAATCTAAGTTGCAAGAAGACGGCATTAAGTTTGACCATAGAGAATGAAATTGGAAAAACATTACACCGGTCTCCATTTGCATCCCCGGTGGCTAAAATGTTGCATTGTATGCACAGGTGTGTGTGTGCTGGTGTGTGTGCAGGCACGTCTTTTCAGAGTGGGCATTTGTGTCTGTTGTAAAGCTTCTGATTTAACCTTCCCGGGGCTTTTAATGGAGCACTCAGATTAGTGCGCCCTCTATAAGGCAGAGACAGCACCAGGATTAACCTTGTTTTAAATGTGCCGTGTGAGAAAGATTGGTTGACCTTAGAGTGACCTAGGCTTTGGACAAACCATCACACTTGATAGAAACTGGCTGTTAATGGACTTCGCAGTGCCAAGAAACACCCTGATGACATATGCTCATGTTTGAGATTAATATTGTTTGCCTTCCAACACTCACTACTTGCGATAGCTTCAAATTAATTTCCCTCTTTGGCAAGTCGTTTGGCCCCTGTCCCTTGGCAGACCTTCTCTGAAGCATTTTTTCATCCCTCGGAATGACTATGATCTAATTTTGTGATTTGCTCTTATCTCACCTGCCTTAGCCAGTAATGGCTGTCAACAGCGTCTGTGACTCGGATCAAGGCTTGTCTGTTCGCACTATTTTGAGAAGTGATGTATAGAAACAGAATCTAATCGAGAGGCTTGTTTCATAATGTTGACTTTTGGACCAAAGATGGTACTCATCGTGTCAGGAGAGGAACAGAGGCACTGCAGAAATGGGGGAAGAGGTATATTTAATCCTCCCCATTAACAGGGTCCATTGCCTGGGATTGGGGCAGTTGGATTTTCTGTCTGAGATGAGCTGCACTTCCTGAGAAAATGAAACAGGATGATGGAGATCAGTGACAATACCGGCTGGATAATCATGCCCAAATCACAGCCATCTGCTCTCAATCTACACCCCGATCTAAACGCACTACCGTCAATCCCTCCCCACCAAATCCCTAAATCCTGACAATCTGTAGCACTCAGCTTAGGACCTCTGTTAATCCACCTAGCACATTACTGGACAGGAAGGTACAAGATCCCCTGGACCATTCCTCCCTCTAGAAAACAAATTTGGACCTTTGTTATACTCCACATCACTGATCTATTGCTATTTGATGACCTCCTCTAAAATCAAGCAGGTGTAAACTCATATTAACACTGATACTGTAACTGCAGGAAGCTACATTTTTTTGTCTTTTTCATCTATTTTTTCAACAAATACCAGAATATTAATTTAAATACCAGCAATGCAGATTGGAACTGCAGAATGAGTGGACTTACTGATTACAGGGAGATGCCTTGACAGCAATCCTGATGTGGGTGGAATATGTTAGGTCTATGAAAAGATGTGTTTTTTTTTTTTTGGATGGTGTGATTCAAATATATAATTTCCACTAGAACGACGGGAATGCAATATATTACTACAACATAATCTACTTTTCACCAGTAACAGACGAAGTACAACCAGTTATATTACACCGAAGAGTGTACAGTACTGAATGTCATTTGTTTGCACTGTTGGAAACAAAGGGTCCGAGCCTTGTGGCTAAAGGGCAATTTCAGGGTCTTGAAATACCAATTGGCTTACTGTTGAGTTTGATAGGATGAGGAATCTTGATAAATGAAATGTACCTTGACTTTTCCTGATGAATCCACTCAACTGCAAACCTCAATCCCGGTACCTATTATTGCCTGGAATCCTACTGTTTGTGATTGGTGTGACCGCCAGACAGGTCACTAACCAATATTTTTCTCTTGAGCATTGATACAGAGAATGTTCGAGAGCAAACAATGTACTCAGAACCCCTAACAATAATGTAGAAGAATGAAGCGGTTTCTCCTTGACACCCACACTAGTTTCAGCACATATTCTGATTAAGAACAACTTCTGTATGATTATTTTTCCTTTGCAAAGAATCTGTCAGACTAAGAGGTTAGAAAAAAAAACAAACTAAAAAATTGTCTTGTGGTTTCTGACCATTCTGACATGTACAATTTTGATCTCAGCAATATGAAACTTGTTTATGCCAACACTTTCTTTATGGTGCTTGTTAATGCTTTAGCTGCTATCTGTTTAAATAGTAAATCTGTGCTCATGAAACAATAGGCTGACTGCAGCATTCTGTAGCTTTATCTTTCCTCCTGGGGCCATGTGAAGGTCTTTCTGGCCATATACATGCCATGGCAAGGAAAGGATTTCCTCCACTACTCTCAATATATCTTCCTTTCAAAAAACATTGAGGAACAAGGCACCATAGCTCTCTCCACATCATGTGCACTGTTATTTTCAGAATAGGAGGACTAATCATTGTTAACCCTGCCATAAACAGATTGGATTTGTTGGGTGTACAGAATCTAGATAATCTCTTTAGCCCTCTCTAATTAAGTGATCATTGTACTTTAGAGGTTTGGACACATGTTTTGAAAAGTGACAAGCTGGTACAGGTAGCCTATTATGAGTTCAATAACCACTTTGGCTCCAAATGAGGATCATTATCTTGCTACAGATTTTAAAAATTGATCACAGTTGAGTTGAATAGCTTTCTAAACCTCAATGTCAAGTGCCTCTGTTTTTTGTTTCCTTTCAAAAACCCATTATAGATTTAACATTGATACATTATAAATGTTTCGGTTTCATCATAAATTAATGGACATTCATATAATCCATTTTGGTAGACTCTTATTAAAATTTACTCTCAGTTCAAATGTGAAGTTCTGATAAAGTGAGTCTTTGATCAGCATCCACAACTTCTTATCTGTTCCTGGATATCTATTTTTCATTTACACTGATAAAGAGTTTTTTTTTTTTTTTTTTACAGTTGCATTAGATTTATTGCCTTGTTTATTCAGCTTAACTTCAAATACACACTGCTAAGCTCAAGTGCTGTCTGTAAACCTACAGGAGATAGACAAGTTCTTGTCCTTTCTGAACAATAGAACTGACCGTCTCATTGAGTCAAGCTTATATTCTTCACATCTTCTTTTGAGACAGTGGAGTCTCAGAGAAACTGGCAAGCATCTCTGATTTCCTTTCCAACAAAAGTACCCCAAGAGCATTGAACTTAAGTAGGATTAGACTTCAAAATACAGTCACATTTGTTTATGTAAGTATTGTCTCTTGCTTCTGAATTGAAGCGTGGTTTCTACAGTAAGAGAGAAGGAATATGCTTCAAGGTCCTTTTTGTTGACTTCATACTGAGGAGATTTATAACTATTTGGCATTCATTTTTACCCATGTAATTGCTCATATATTCAAATTTAACAAATAAACCAATATATATAAATTGTAACAGCCTTGAGATATAACAAAATCTTCAGCTAACACTTTGGTTCAGTAGATGATAGATTGGAAGTTTAACTAGTCATTATATTTTTAGCATAAGACCATCACAAGATAGTCATACATTTTATTAGAACAGACCCCTTTAGATGAACCATCTCGTTTTCAACGGTGTCCTTAACACAAACATACAGAAAATACAGTAAATAAAGCAAAACAACACAAAAAATGCTCACGCATACACAGACAAAAGCTTTCACAGACCTAGCCACTCCCACACCCACTGATTCCCCCTAAATTGCCAAAATACATACAGTAAATGTACACATACCCATACAAAGCTCTATACATACATTTACATGCACCTACACATTTGAGATAAATTATTTCCATATCGCAAATTTAATTAGAAGCAAGAGCAGGTTGTTTGAAGATAGGTAAAAAGAGATGCCTTAAAGAAAGGAGGTAATACAGACGAGTGACAAACTGAAGGAAAAATCGGTACAGGTCTGAATACTTGACCCCTATAGTCAAGGGATACGGTGACTCTGTTATGCTGTGGGGGGCATTTTGCTGGCATGGTGTGGGTCCACTTTTCCCCTTAGAGGGAAGGGTCCCTGCAAATCAATACAAAGTTGTTCTGAGTGATCACCTTTATCCTATGATGAAACATCCTGATGGGAGTGGTCTCTTCCAGGTTGACAATGTCCCCATCCATAGGGCACAAGGGGTCGCTGAACAGAGTGATGGGTATGAAAATGATGTGAATCATATGTAATGGCCTTCACAGTAACCAAGTACACCTTTTTCCATAATCATAAAATCTGACTGACTGCCCTGATAAGAGACACACTGACATCTGTGGTGAAGGTATAAGTTGAACCAAAGTAAAGGATGGTTTGAAAGACCAATAGCACAAAGTTTGTCAAGGAGGAGGTAGTGATCAACCATGTCAAAAGCCTCAGTAAGATCTATAAATATTGGACCTGTAAGCATGTTGTTGACCAATGAAGAGGATGCATCACTGATGAATTTTAAAAGATGAGTGGTTGTAGAGAAGTTCGGTCTGAAACCAGATTTGTATGGCGATAAGATGTGGAAGTCATTAACATTTTGAGATAGTTGATTAAAAATTAACTTTTCAAATACTTTTGCTATACTGTTAATAATGGAAATAGGTCTATAGTTATTCAGATCGAGAGGATCACGACCTTTATGCAATGGAGTAACTCTGACAGATTTCCAGATTAATAGAATTTCACTCTGTTGCACTTCGCAGACAGTCCCTGCTCACTCGTTTCACAGCTGGCTGTACATAGAGACTTATGTTATTAGTCCAGCTCGGAGGACGGCTCATTTGGGTGAAAATTAGGTTGTAGCTTGTTGTCTACCTTACTATGGTAGGAAAGAGGCATTGTTTGTGTTTTAATAACATTTTGTTTATGAGTTATTGATCTGGGATGTTCAAATCTGTGAATATATTCCCAACTTTACCGAGGTGCTATTTGGTACCCGCTCCACCACTCGGTGACCTACGCAGAGCATGATGCATGTGTACATAAATCAATTGTACTGATCAAGTCAAACACAAAACAGAGAAAATTAAAATAATTGTGAAGGGAGCTGAGAAGATTTTGGGTATAAAAAATGTATCCTGGGAGCATATCAATAAAAGATTTGAAGCAGATGGGAAGCCGGGAGGCCCAGGCGATAAGACAATCTGATTATTCTACAATGGAATGCAAGAAGTTTAATAGCAAATGGCCAAGAGTTTAAATGATTCATTAAAGATCTTAAAAAGAAACCAGAAATCATATGTGTTCAAGAAACCTGTCTTAAGCCAGCATTAGACTTTGTTATTAAAGGCTATGATAGTATCCGCAGAGATAGAGGGGAGGGCAGTGGAGGAGGGTGTATAATATTTTTAAAGCAAGGAATACAATAAAGAGTTTTGGGGAAAGGAACAGAGTTGAAATATTTAATAATTGAAGTTTGGACAAGAGAAGGAAATATCAAAATTGTTAACTTTTACAATCCATGTAATAGGATTTCAACAGAGTTAATGGATGAACTTGCTGTACATTTAGGAACAAAGTGATATGTTGTGGAGATTTTAATACCCATAGCATGTTATGGGGTAATTGTAATGATGACAATAGGATGGTGATCAAAGAGTTATTGGAGGTTAAAAATATAGTATGCCTAAATGACGGAAGTGGTACAAGAATTAATTTCACAACAGGCACAGAATCAGCCACAGATCTTACACTAGTGTCAGATTCATTGGCAGTTGTTTGCTCATGGGAAGTAGTCAGAGAAACAACTGTAGGAAGTGACCACTATAGTAACAAAGGCTTGAGTTTAGAAGAATATGATACAGGAGGATAACAGAAATGGTCTTTCAGCAGTGCTGATTGGGAGACATTCAGGTATATTAAAGATCAAGAAATGCAAAACATTGATATTAATGATGATAATTTAAATGTTTCTGTTTGTAAAGCTATTCTAGAGGTCGCAAAGAAGTCTATTCAACAGAAGGGAGGTAAGCACAAAAAGAAGATTGTACCATGGTAGACAAAGGAATGTGATAAAGCAGTTGAGTCTCGAAATAAGCTTTTAAAATGTTAAAAAGGAATCAGTTTTCAGAATTTTACTGAATATAGAAGGTTGCAAGCAAATCTGAGGACAATCATACAAAATGCAGAGAAGGACTTTTGGAGGGAAAGGAGACAGAAATTGATACAATTTGGAGAATGATAAAAAGAATGAATGGGATAAAAAGATAGTATGGGTATCCAGTCTTAAATGATGGTGAATGGTGGGTTAGATAATATTAATGAAGAAGGGAAAAGAGTAAGGGGAACTACAATAGTGGAGCATGAAGAGCTATTACAGCAGGAGGACGACACCAACAAGTCATGTACAAAGACAGAACTGAACCTCTCTCTCTTAAGAAAACCAAGATGTCAGAAAAAGGCAAGGATCAGATTTGTTATATAATGACAAACCATAACAGTGAATCATCCAAGGATATTTTATTAGACTATATAATAAAGTTTGAGAAGGTGGGAAATTGCCACAAAGCTGAAAGGAGGCTGTTGTAGTTCCAATACACAAACCAAGAAAAGATTGCATAAACCCAAGGAATTATAGACCAATTGCTTTAGCATCCAACATCTGCAAAATAAGAGAAAATGATAAATAAAAGATTAACATATTATATAGAAAATAAAGGATATATATCCAAATACCAGAGTGGCTTTGGGAGAGGAAGAAATACTATGGATCCAGCTTTATGTTTAGAACATGAAATTAGAGAAGCACAGACAAACAGAGAAAGCGTAGTGGCTGTCTTTTTCTGATGTAAAGAAGACATACAATATGATGTGGGGAGAAAGATTATTAATCAGACTTGTAAATTAGGTGCCAAAGGTCGAATATATAGATGGATTAAGGACTTTTTACTAGGGAGATTAATACAAGTCAGAATAGGAAATAACTACTCAGGAAAATTAGTTGTTGAAAATGGAACACCTCAAGGAAGCATAGTAAGCCCTTTATTATTCTCCATAATGATAAATGATGCATTTATGGAAATAGAGAATGGGATGGGATTTTTGCATTTTTGCAGATGATGGGGAAATCTGGAAGAGGGGAAGAAATTTAGAATTCATTGTAAAGAAACTGCAGGGGCAATTGCGAAAGCAGAGGAGTGGTCATATAAATGGGGTTTTAAATTTTCAGTTGATAAGACAAACTCAATGTTCTTTACAAGGAAAAGAATTGGTAGTGAGGTGAAACTAAAATTATATAATCAAGAATCGGAGAATGTGAAATACTAAGTTTTTAGTGTTATGATTTGATGAAAGAATTACATGGCCTGTAAATATTCAGAAAGTCATGGACAAATGAAAGAAAGTACTAAATGTAATAAGATGTTTAGTTGAAGTAAATAGTGGGCAGACAGAACTCTTTGAAGGTCATATACAGTGAATATACAAAATATACATATACTGTGATCAATATTAGATTATGGTTGTGTGGTGTATGGATCAGCATCAAGCATGTCTCTCAAAAAGTTAGATAATATTCAGTATCAGGCTTTTGAGATTATGCACAGGTGCATTTAAAACAACCCCAACATCATTATTACAGATGAAAGTGAGAGTAATGTCACTAGAAATGAGAAGGATACAGCTATCACTGAATTACTGGGTTAATTGACAGGACCATAGTCAAGATCACCCAACGCAACGCACTTTAAAACCTTATTGTGAAAAGGAGAGGATGGAAACAAAAAAGCTTTGGATAGACAGTGACACAGAAAGCAACAGAAAAGATGTTATGTCCAGATCTACACAGATGCATCAAAGAGTTCAGTAAATAAAGCTGGAATAGCATTTATTGTTCCAGAGATTCAGCTCAAAGTAGGGAAAAGGATCAGTGAGGAATTATCAGTTTACACAGGAGAAATTCTTGCAATGTAGTTGGCAGTGCAGTGGATAGAGGATACAAGACCATTGAGAGCAATCATTTGTTCAGATTCAAGCTCATCACTTGTCAGTTTACAGTGTAGTAATTCAGACAGCAGACCGGATATTTTAATAGAGGTATAACAAACAAATTCAAATGATGAGTCTTACAGTAATATTTTTATGGGCACCGGCAAATATTGGTATCAAAGAAAATGAAATGGCAGACAAGGTTGCAAAAGAGGCCGCAAAAAATAATCACATTTATTTGGGAGTTAACTTCAGCAAGACAGAAATAAAGAACATTATTAAGCTGAGATTGAAGGAAAGGTAGTAAAAGTAATGGGAGGAGGAGAGGATGATGGTTTTACAAAGTTCAAAGGAAATGAAGTGTGCAGGAAGGGACAGGACAGATGAGACAGTAATATCAAGACTTAGATTTGGACACACTGGACTAAACAGTTCACTATTCAAAATAGGTTAACTTAATACAGGCAGTGTATGTGAATACTGTGGGCAAGATGAAACAGTAGAGCATGTCATGCTACACTGTCAGAAATATGAGGCAGAAAGAAGGCATCTGATTCAAAACCTCAGAAAGATTATAGTACACTATGATTCTACAAAAGAACTCAAGAAATGAGTATTATAGAATCCTATTTCAGTATCTTAGACTAACTCATTTGATTTAGAAGTTATGAGGGTTTTTTTTGTTTGTTTTGTTTTTTGTGAATTTCGTAAACACTTGACATTCTGATCCACACTCCATTCCAGTTGGTGGCGGTAATGCACCAATTCGCCAATAAATCTCAAAGAAGTAGAACAAAGTGTCATGTCAGAAGTCAGTTAAAAGTCCTAGCAACTCAAAGGCATGCTGTACCATCATAACAAATTAATGATAGAAACAAGAAAAATGGTACTTAGACAGAGAGAAAGAAAGATTTATCACCTGTTGAGTTATGGTGATTTCATGGGGATATCATAAGGAATGCCTCAGCATCATCAGGTCAGTGAAACAATGAGGTTTACCTTCAGTAATAACTCTCAGTGCAACAGGATAGGGTCGAGAGTATTTTATGTCCTGGTCACAGAGTTTTTTTTATGGGATTAAACTGTTGACATTTCTGAAGTAACTCAGCACTGAAATCTGGATAGATGTGGACTTGCACACCTTTGAACATGAGTTCCCTTTTCTCTCAGGCAAGTCAAAGGATCCTCAATTTATCCTGGAAATTAAGGATTAAGGAATTTTACCAGGATTGGCCTTGGACAAGCTCTAGAATCCTGTTGGCATATATTAGGAGAACGATGAGCCCACTCAATGATTAGCGGAGTTAGAAAGTTCTCTTTACCAAGGAGAAGTGGGATCGGCTGTTTCATGAAGCCCAGAATGTCCAGCCCTCAGCTTGTTCAGGGACATATAAGAAAAGAAGATTAGAAGACTTTGATTCTCAGGTAAAACCTTTTCCTTCAGGTAGAAGATGACATGATTTTCCAAATCTGATATGTTGTCTTTAGTAGAGCAGACTCTCTGTTCAAGCTCCAAAACTTGCTCTCCAAGTGTGGACAACGATCTGTGTATGGTATTTAAACTCGCTTGAAAATGATCCATTTTTGAGTCAAAATGGGAAAGCATATCAGACTTTAATTGCTGTATGGTGTCCCAGATGGTTTGGTTGGAAACGGACAAGACAGTTTGAAGTCAGGTCAATAATGAACACACAAAGCTACTTTTTGTTGTAGAGGTTAGGTCCATAAACACTGATTTAACAGTATAACAATTGCAGATGACCAAATCAAAAGTTATAAGTCTTAAGGCCAAGCAAAACTAATTTATAATGCAGACTCAGGCTTCAGCAGACACTCATGCCAACACTATTGCAGCCATCTGAGATCAGCCTCTTACTGGTTACTGGAGGTCTGCTCATTAAGTAGAAACTATGCTGTCCTTGCTTAAGAAATTTGTAGCTGACTGAAAGTCAGAAGATTTATTTCTTTAATAGATTTGTTGCTTTATTAGAAATATATGCTTGACATCGTCCCACCACAGTGGAGTCCAATCATGCAGAGAGATTCCTTAGAATCTAAAGCTTATTGACATATAAATCGTACTTCAACATTATCACTTGCTTCAAATATTATTGATACTGATTTACCCTCTAATTGACAGCAGGGGTGAATCAGCAATAAACTAGGCTTAATCCCCCTTCATGTGAGCCTGGCCTAAGACAAGACTTTTTTTTTTTTTTTTTTTTTTTTTTCTCAAAACCTTTAAATACTCTCTTTGTCTTGTCAAGTTGTTGTCTGTTACTCAATTGGAAATCTAAAATGCTACCATGTAACATGAGCATCCCCATCATCCTATTAGATTTTCCCAAACTCTCTGCCGCAGATTTCTACACAGCTGTGAGTTCAGCAGCGCTAATCCAAGATGACAGCCCAAGTTACTTGGTATCTTTTGTATCAAGTAAATTTTACTTAGTATGTTTGTCCCAGCATATTAGCTCTCCTTTTGATCATTCACTGTACATTTTTCAGTTAAAAGTCTGTCATGAAGTGTACCCAAAAATACCATCTGCAACATCTGCTCCATAAGTAAACAAACAACAGCTGCCAACAACTGTGGAAGATTAGCCCTTGAAACACCCTAAATGCAACACGACATGTAGTTTATTTTCAAGCTCTGTAACTATTTCAGAAAGTGCAGATATTACCCTTGTTAACTGTATTCTTTATGTCAAAATCCTTAGATTATTTTTGCTTTTCAAAGTATTTACTAATGAAGTTCTAGTTGTCCTAATGTATGTGGGGATTTTATATAGTCATGGAGCTTGGAGGATCATAGTCCTTGTATCTTCATAAAGTACACAACAAAAGCTTGAAGTCTACAGTTAGGAAATATAAGGGTAAATACTTGGTTTTGGTCAGTAAACTGTCATATGCTTGTAGAGATGATATGGAACCAGAAATCCTGGATTTAGGAGTCTTTACTGTGTAGACATGAAATCTTCACTGTGAGTTGGGAGTACTTAGTGTGAGTTGCTATGGCAATAAGCGAAGCAGGCATGTTGTTGGGGGAATTCAATGTGGGGCGCGATATGGATGACTAACATGTGCTGTGCTCAACTAGCTTTGTAGATGCAGAGATCATATCTTTATGCAAGATTGAGCCTCCCTTCATTTAGCACGAGCTGGATTAGATGGGTGCACATACGCAGCCCTCCCCATTTGATGGTACTCAGGGGATGTTGCATGGAACACACTTTAAAAAAGCTGACAGCAGAAATATCTAATTCTGTTGATCCATCAGTGTGGAGGAGTTTTTCCACTAACCAGGGCAAGGACGATGTATTTTAAATAGACAACCTGTACAGGCTGATGCACAAAACATGTGCATCAGCACCAAAGTTCAAGTCTTTGTTGTCACGTCATGTCAAAGTGTGATTTCACATGATCACACTGAAGTGATTGTGTTGTCATGTCACAGAACTACATGTGCATTTAATTGCTGTTGTATATAGCTGAGGCTTGTTTTAGGCTTGTTGATGGCATTTTAACTGAAAAATAATGGGATTTTTTTTTTTTTGAAGGAGCACATTAGTTAAGACTAAAGTTTTCTTTAAAAAAGGACAGGTCTAAAAAATGCTTCCTGTAACAGAGGGTGAGGAGAAACATTTTGTGAAAATGCAAATGAGTTTAGTGAGTAAAGTAACTGAGGAAAAAAGAATAAACAAACTGGACTTGTTTTTCACTCATTTTTTATCCAATTTTCCCCCATTATGAATTGATTAGGTAATTTATCTGGAAGCATCAGGAACACAGCAAAGATGAAAAAAAACATTTCCATTGTCCTTCATCAGCAAATCATCAGCAAATCATCATGAC
This sequence comes from Thunnus thynnus, assembly GCF_963924715.1. Taxonomy (NCBI): domain Eukaryota; kingdom Metazoa; phylum Chordata; class Actinopteri; order Scombriformes; family Scombridae; genus Thunnus; species Thunnus thynnus. The sequence goes on from NC_089523.1 coordinate 10,841,674, forward strand.
TCACATATTTTAATTTTGAAAATAAGCAATTAATTCCCTAATTGAAAAAGATAAAAAAACAAAATAATAAGCCCCATTTATAGTCAGTGGACATACTATTTTAAACCATGCTGCAGCTGAGACAAAAGCTACCGTTTGACCACATTTTCATCTAAATGGACTGCAGAAACATTTCATTTTCTTGTCATGTTCTTCCGGAGACGGGTATTTCTAATCTACACGCAGAGATGCAGAATACCGAAAGCACTTGTTTAATAAATTGACTTTTATATTTACTGTTGTGGGCAGCAAGCATTACAGCATAGTTACAAAGTCAAGGTAAGCATTTGAAGTAGTGGAACACCAACGACTGTTCTTCGGTGAAGATTATCTACAGCCATTCCAAGAGCCATCCATTTAAGTGACTTTATCATTACCAGGCACCGAGTACGGATCCACAGAGCGAAATGGAATAGCTGGGAAACTAATGGCACTTGACAGATACTGGTGTGAGATAGCATGCTTATCTTTGTATTATGTGAAAAGAAGGCATTTTCCCAGATCACAGTGTGTGTGGTGGAATGTGGGGTTGGTGGGTGGTGGTGGGGGTAGTTGTGGTGGGCCGTTTGGTGGGGGTGGTAGGAGGAGGGAGGGTGGTAGAGAGAGGTTTATAATATAACAGAACAGCCCACTTCGTCACTTTCAAACCGGTAATTTGTAATGGCTGGTTAAATGTTAGTTGCTATCTGTACTCAAGCTTTTCTTAGAGTGAAAATGAAATGTACCAAAAATGTGATTGCAATAAATCATCTACATTACATTTCTCTCTTTTACATCTTTTTTTTTATCATCTTCTCTGTTTAAAGCAATCAAAGCACCACTATGGTACCCCACAGAGCAAGAGATTTTTCTTTGTAATACATGCCAGACTAGCTTTAAACCTGGGCAAAAAAATTAAGGTAGAGTACCAGTTTAAATGGAATCAGACTATGACTCGCGATCTGTCTTTGTCCCTGACGCAATATGATTCTGGTTTCGTTATTAATTCTGCTATGTGCATAACATATGTTGATTGATTCATTTTCTCTCTGAAGCGGAGCCCCTCGATTGACAAGCAGTAAAAGTGACAGCAAGGTTGTGAGCCTCCTCAATGGTAGATGTAAAGCTCTCTACAAGGTGGGTGGTTCCACTCTCTGATTGCTAATTACAATTAGTTACGATTCAATTACACAAGGTCAGTCACTAAATCAATCTTTGACAGACATGGCTCTGTGTCAGGCTATTGACTGAGGGGGTACCCACTCAACATGTACAGACCTGTAATTTTAATATTTCCTCTTCATGTGAATCACCGTATGAAAAAAAACTCACACAAATGTCATAAATAGAAATAGGAAGAAGGCTGTTATATATGGGCTTTCCTCTCAACATCACCTCGTTGGGTAGCCACTTTGTCATGAATGATGGACTGGGGGAGCGGGGGTGTGCCGTTCTCTTTTTTTGCACTGATCTGAGACTTGAGTGAGCAGCACCGGAGATTGCATTACCTCCCCATTGGCTGTTTACAAAGCCTAAGTGATAAGAGAAATGACTTAGATGTCCCTGTAAGCTCTCTTCCTCTGTGTGTGGGTGTGTGTTTATGTGTGTGTGTGCGTGTTTGATACAGTCATCTACTAAACTGCTCTCAATTAACTGGGTGATTGTTTTCACCAGATTGGCCCCAGTGATTAGACTGTGTGTCCTGAGCCTGAGTGTATTTGTGTTTATGTGTGTGTGTGTGTGTCTTTTTTTAACAGTTTGAAGGTTGCTCTGATCAAGGTCACGGTGGAGGAGAAACTGATTAGACTTGTATAAGACGATATGTAACATATCAGTATCTCTCCCACTGATGTTGTCAGTGCTGGCTACCGAACACTGTCATTAAGGGGAAATCTGCTTGTTTTGATTCAATAAACTGTTTACTGAGGCATACTGATCTGACTTGGATATTGCTGATTATACACTGAAAAAGCTCATAAATCTTACACTGCTCTATGAGATGAGGTCATTTAAATGCATGGTGAGGCATACTGCTAAACATCCCTATAGAAAATGATTTTCAGGCCCTCAATATGTGCAATGCATAATGTAATTTCCACTACTACTGCAACTACGTTATTGGTTCTCTAATTTAAAGCTACAAAGACAAACCATGGGTTTCCAGGGCTAATTTTTTTTATGGTTACCCGACAGAGTGCTTTTACTTCTCTGCAGTAATTGGCATCCAATACTGGTCTCTTTGTTATCATTGCAATTGTTTTCAATATATCTTCTACAGCCATATGGCTGGAGTTTTCAATATTACTGCATCAGATAGAGAAGCTCCACCCATTATTTTCCTGTTCCACCACTTCTGTTTCTTTTGCATTTAACAAGCAGCATGGTAACACAGCCCGAAATCAAAGCTCACCCACTTCTCCTTGTTGCACAGATTAATCTTAGGCACTCAGCATGAAATTAAGAATTGATTATTGTAGGACGATTCTGCTTGGTTAACTCGATTCAGTGGCATTCGCTCATACAGACTGACACGCCATCCTGTCCCCCAGGCCCTGGCATTAATTCTCTTAAATCTGTGCAGGTGACCTCACTGTTTAAAGATTTACACTGGTGAGACTTTGCTCCCAGTGTCCTTGCCAATGAGCGCCTCAGAGCTCATGGGTGACAGCCACAGCTCTTTGTTGCCATAACAGATTAAGAACAGAGGCAGGCTCTCATACGTTTCTACTGCAATTACAGCTGTGCTCCTCGGCAAGAACTCTTTATAGTCCATCACAATTTAGTTAAAGATTTGCTCCAGGCAAGGGTGATATGAGGGAAGACTAAACAACTTGTATGATGTGATGCACTGCATTGTGGTGGCAGGCAGCCAGTCAGTGACAGCAATGTTCTCACAAGTAAAAATTTCAGGACACAGCTATTGTATCTTTGATGAGTTGCAGTTCCTGTTGTGGCTTAAGCTCAGAATTTCTCAATAAAGCAGATACCACGGCTGTGATGAATGATGGCAATCAATGCAACACATTTCTCCCAGAAGTAGAGCCTTGTTAAAGTACATCCAGTGCATGTCAGTGTGTGTCTGCACTGGGACATCACAGCACAAAAATTACTCACAGAAATAAATAGAAAATATCTCTACATGGATAAGCCACCCGGCGATGTTTCTGTGAATGTGTGAGACTGTGTGTTTATGACTGTCGGCCTGCCTGTCTCCTCCACAGATCATCCTCACACCTTGGTCATAATCCTACACAATGTGTGGTCCAGACAGGGGCTAAAATCTTAAGATAAGTCTTTGGGGTTTACGGACACATAGAGAGATCCTTCCAGGGAGCCTGACTGGTATCCCTCTCCTGCCTCTGTCCCCATTTCCTTATCCAGCATAGCCTTTCCTTAAATAACCATCTTTGAACTAATCTGAGAAAAATCTGTCCTGTGGATGATGATAATCAGGTTTCAGTCTTTAATAAGGCAAAGCAGATAAATGCTGTCATGCTGACAACTCTTTAAGAGTCAAGAGGGGAGAGGGTACACTGAAATAAAGGTAGGCTGACAGATAACTATGTTTATATATATTTTTTAATTGTGCTTTTTTCAGTTGTGGTTAAGAGAATACTTTAATTGACAAAGCTTCACTTTTCCTTGTTTATTCTGTTTTTAATATTCTTATCCGATGCTATGCTAGAAACAAACAATTTCAGTAGAAAAGCGTCATTTCTAGTAAAGAATAGAATATCAGTGACAAGGCAATTTTACCTCAAAACACTCAAAATTCACCGCAGGTATACTAACTTTGCACACTTTCCACACCTACATTCTGTCAACCACTACCCAGCAGAAATAAAAGAAATAAGGGTTTTGGCTCTTTGGGCTTTCTTTTCTAACATAAGGCAACGCTTGCAGAGCCTAAGAAGGATTCAACCCACCGTTTTCTTTTGTTCCTTAGTTTTTTAATTCTTTTTTTTTAAGCTGAATACAGTGTGAGGGTGAGGGGTGGGGGGTCTCCCAGAGGAGTCACGGATAATCAATAGCAGCTACAAGTGGGTAGCTCATTGATGCTTTGTCTGGTCTTTACTCTTTTCTGCACCGCATGATGGAAATCTCTGCTGGTACTTTTTTATGTCTATTCCTTGTCCACCCTCGCTCTGTATCATCTGCCCCCCACCCCTTCTCTCTCCCTGTCTGTCTACTCTCCTCTGGCTCCTCAGTTCAGTGCTCCCCACACTTTGTAAAATAGACTCAGGTGCTGCTTCGCCTGTGGCCAAATGACCACCCGCTCACTATGCTCCCTGATACAATAATTCCATCCCTGTGCTGGCCTGATATTTGTCAGTTTAAGGGCTATGAGGGGGCTCTGTCTGTCATTTAGCATGGCAGCAGCGCATACTCATTTGCTGTTCTATTTTGAGGCTTGATTGACGGGCCGACAGCCTTGACATTCTTGCAGGCGTTGCGGAGCCTGTTATTATGCATACATTAACATTCTGATAAACACATGGTCAGCCATTGAGGAAATAATTACATGCCATCACTCTACTGTCTGGAAAGAGTGTGTTTTGTTGTGTGTGTGTGTGTGTGTGTGTGTGTGTGTGTGTGTGTGTGTGAATGCACGCACACGCATTCATCTGCGTGTTTCATCCCATAAATATGATCTCTGTTCCTTTCGTTCCTCCCTGTCCATTAATGACTTCAACAGCAGCACCTCTCATTTGGAAAGCACTCTGCTGAAGCTCATCGTGTACTGCATCTCTCAGAACCCACGCAAGAAACCTAATAGTTTTTTTGCATGGTAAATACTCTTCCCAACAAGATTTTTTCGATTTTTAACTACACAGATTGCTCACTCCCTTATGTCTGATGCCCTTTTGAATAGAGCTGTGGAGAAACAGCATGCAGGCTTGTTTGTGACATTTTACATCTCCAACAGTTTGGTTTAGAAGAAAAATATATGCATTTCAGTTTATTAATAGATTGCTTTTGGAGTAACTGTGACACAACAGTTTATGAATTCAGTCCTTATGATGAGTTAAGCCAATAATGACACTGTGGAAAGTTTTTAGTGCCTGATAACACAATGCCATGATGGCTTCAAGAAATACTCTTCAAAAGAATCCCAATGTAATAATCACAATGATTTTATCATTGCTGCCACCAGTGAAGAATGTGATGGAATATATTATAATGTAATCAAGTAAAATATTTTCTAATCTATAACATACATAATACACTAAGACACCTTTGTCAAGCCATCAGATTTCAGAACTGACATTCATATTAAAGCTGACAATTGACTCGCAATGTTACCTTGCCCCAGCGCAAAGGACCCAGTGGGCTAATTATAGTTTGGCAAGCAACATATTGACTAACTTCCCAGAGGCTCTCACTCACCACCTAAATCGAATTCTGTTCACAGCACAATGACACATAGTATCAATCAAGTAGCCTGTATCTCCCGACACCTCAGATCTGATTGATGGGTCATGGCAGTGAATGATCATCAGAGTGTCAGTGGGTTGTCCTGCCTAATCTGCAGAAGTCTGACATTAACTTCTGAATACGAGTATATAAACATCTGATTTCATATAAATAAGGGAAGCCGTGCAGTGTTTTGCAATGCATTAGTCCTAAGACTAATATTATGTGTCGTGGATATTACACTTCCCTGATCTGCAGCCCTGACACTTTGTGAAATATACATGTGTCAGCAAATGCAGTATATGCAGTTCCCGGGGCACTCCTAAAATACCTTTATAAAACCATGAAGCAAACAATAAAAACGGCTAAGAGTTGCAAGTCTGGCAGAAGGTGTCAGATTATGCTATAGTCAGCCAAGCTAATTTAGCGGTAACTCCTGGATTTTTTTTGTGAATTTTTGTGCACCTGGTTCCATGCATATCTGTATGTGCTTATATTGATACGTCCACACGCATAGTGAGTGTGTTTGAGAGCTTGGGATTTGGCTGCAGCTTGAGGTCAGATGACCCTTTGGCCCTGCATTTGTATTCCTGTGAAACCTGCGACACCCATGAATTCTCACTCCATCGTCATGCTGCTTCTGTCTGAGAGAAGAGCCCCCTGGAGACCCAGTAGGGAGGAAAAACCCCTTGGTAAAAGTGCAAATGGCAACATGAAGTATGTCAAGCTGACAAGTAGGACCTGCAGGTCCTAAGGGAGCCTTGTCGGTTAACTGCTGTCTACTAAGCCAGGTATTTGGTGCAGTTTGACTCCCAGGCTCCCCTTATCTTATGGGGCCCCCATCGGTAAATCAAAGACTGCAAACACTATCTCCCCTTTGTACCTTGAATAGAGCTCCAGCACTCATGGGAGAAACAGAGCTTACGTGAAAGAATACCTAATGCCTGTGTGCCAACGGGGGCTGCCCGGCACTAGAGCGGAAACCGACTGGAAAAGTGAAAGCAATGTGATGTGATAGTCAGGCTCTTTTAACACATAGTCCTAGCGAGAGTGGGGCTTTCAATTATTCAACCTCTTTCTTTGCCCTTGAAGTGTACATTAGTCTTGTTTCATTCTCCATGTGTTAACAAGCAATGTCTGTCCTGCTCTGGCAAGGATGTGGCTGTCACCACCATTTCACTTCATTGCTTTTTTTTGGGGAGGGGTGGATAAAAAGGCCAAAGTAGAGTGTTCTACTCAGACATCAGCTAAAAGCAGTTATGGTGACAAATAAATGGAGCCATTTTTTCTTTTTTTTTCATAGCACTGCAAATCACAATAACAGACACCTGAGTATACAGACTTTTGAGGATAGAGGCAATGGCCATGTGTCGTGATAATGGATTTAGCAGGCAGAGTGTGTGTGCACAGATGTAAATCCCTGCTGCTAATGCACACAAATGTGGTTAACTGAGGTTTTATAGACAAGAGTGTTAGATTTCATATGCTGTATTAAAAAAAATGATGCTATTAGTGAAAGAAACATTTACTGCTAGAATATGTTTGTTGTTTTGGCCATATTACATATTGTCAAATTGACTTCTAAAGCTGAGCAGAGTCATACTGTCACTTATTATACTTTGTGCATCCAGTCACTGGTTATTATACAGTATGTGAGCCAAGAGGATGACTAGACAGGCGCCATGGAAATGACAAGACTTTGTTGTATTATTGTGCAGAGATACATTTTCTATACTTATCCCACTCTTTGATGTGAATGGAACTTACTCTGTGATCTCACAACAAGGAAAGCAGTGACCATCAAAATGAGGAATCCTCAAAGCTAAAGTAATATATAGAATACCACAAGCTAGTAAAACACATTTTAACCTCATCCAATGTTTTTCATTATTGAATTATCTCATATTAATATATTTAAAATTACATGAAACCATTTTGAAATGTAATTATTTTCCCCTGGCTATGTAAAAATCTGCACCTGTGCTGTATATTTTAGTATGCGTTTATCAAATGCTTCATGTTAGCTATTTAAAGTGTTAACTACTGTTAGGACCCGCTTATAGTTTACAGCACAGCTATCTGCTCCTGACCTGGATTTCAACATTGTCTCAAGACTGGGTCCTCAACCTGTGCCAGCCAGCACAGCTTGAGTGCTTATATTTAGACAAGACTGCCGTCTGCCCCAAAATTACTCATGCTGTGGCTCCCCTGGGATTCCTGTTAGCTCATCCACTGTTTCTTTTCTTCAAAAAGGCAAAGGGGCTCTGACCTTTCTTTGCTGCCTGTGGTGTTTGTCCTTTGCATGGTGCCATACCTTGACCTTTTCAATCCTTTTAGATTCTAGCAGGTAATCAATTAGCTGCTACTTAGACTATTACAGCAAAAGGTGAAGGCGGCAGTGGTAAGCATTGAATGAAATACTGTTTTTAATAATTTCTCAGCTTCGTCCCTTGGGTATGACGTGGACTGAGGTATGACGTAACTTTCACTTTGTGTAAGGGGAGTGTTGTGATGAGATTTGTCCTTGAAGACAATAGAAGGACATGGGAAAATGCCTAGGGTGGTTTAGGATTGTTAACACGTCAACTTGGTTCTGTTTGTCTTTGCTAAGGGTTGAGAGAAAGCAGGCAACAACCAAAAAAGGAGGAGGATGTTAGACATTTCTCAGTCTGTGCTACATTAATTAACCAAGTGCACTATCAAAGTCTGATAATTTAGTGAGTCAAGCCTTATCTAATGAGCCTGTTTTTCCACCTTGTGTGGAAAGACTGTAGATTTGGACTTTTTTAAAAAACATTATTGAGTTGTTTTTTTCTTTCTCTGCTTGATATTCTCTCTCTTGCATGTGTGGTGTGTCTCTAAAATGATTTTAGTGCATAGAATCTCAGTTTTTCAGCAGGATTAACACATGCCCTCTGATCGGGAAAGTGGGCCTCCCTTGTGACCACAAAGCCTGTTTGGTGGAGCATTGACCTTCAACCTGTAAAGGAGCCCAGTACTCTGCTGGGACAATGAGGCAGATGCTCATGGCTGCCTCTTCTTGAGTGGGTGGCCGGGTTAAGGATTTGCCAGTGTTTACAGGCGAGTATGAAAGTTATTTGGAGGAAAAGGAAGCTATTGGTGAGTCATAAAGATTCAGGTTTGGCAGGAGGTAAAACAGAAGTGATGCTGGAGTCGATCTGAGATGACAGGTTGGTGGAGACTTCAAGATGAATCCAGCCTGTTGTCTGAAATCATACGGATGAAATGGGGAGACTGTTTAGCTAAAGCCTGTTGAGAGGTGTGACAACAGTGTGATGGGTGATGGATTGGACTATTCAGTCTGGTTTTCCACATGATGACCTCGTGGCCAATGAGAAATGGCATTGCTTTAGACCTTGAAATGTGCAGCTTAAGTAGGCTTGTTGGTTTAAATCTAAATTTGGTAATTTTTATTGATGTCAGTTCATCTGTATTTAGCTACAATAACAGTGTAGCTGTAGAGATAACAATGGTGATTTGTATGGCAGTGTTACAGACTGAAATATCTCAACAACTATCAGATGGATTTTCATGGAGTTTTGTACAGACATCCATGGTCCCCAGAGGATAAATCCCAAAGACTTTGGTCTCTTGACGTTTCATCTAGTGCCAACAGCTTGTCAAAGTTTTTTTATTTTTATTTTTATTTTTTTTTTATTTTTTACTTTCCTAATTAAATATCTCAGCGTCTACATAAAGTCATGGTTCCCAGACGATGTATCCTAATGACTTTGTTGATCAATCCCCTGACCGGCCCTCTAGCTCCACCATGAGGTCAACATTTTTGGTTTTGAGTGAAATGTCTCAACAACTATTGGATGGATTGCCAGGAAATTTGACACACACAAATTCATGTCCTCTTCAGGATGAATTGTAATAACTTTTGGCTAGTTTTCATTTAGCACCATCATCAGGTCAAAGTTTTAATTTGTCCAGTACTTTGATTTATGACAAAACTGGCATTCTCATTAGCCTTAGCTGTAGTTAGTGCTAATTAGCACATATTAGTATGCTACCATTCTAAACTAAAATGGCAAACATGGGAAACATTATATTCGAAACATCTGTGTGTTAGCATTGTCATTGAGAGCATGATGCCATGCTGACATTAACATCTAGCTAAAAGCAAAGCTGTGAGTTGTATCTTGCATGCTCTAGATTTTTTGCAGAGCCTTTTTAACATAATAATACATGGTCATCACTGATACAATCAGTATTCACACAAGACGCAACAAATGAGTTTACACTTAAGGACCCCCATCAACCACTGGTTCACTGCACACTATTATTGATGGTAAGCTCCCTATAAACACCTATAAAGCTTTGAGTTTCAAGGTTCAACACAAACAAGTTAAAAAAAGAACAAAAACAAAACAAAACACTCCCTCACACGCATGCACACACACACACATGCTTTCACCACCTGCATGGCTTTTGTCAGACAAATTCCTCTTTCTCTCCCGTTTCATTTTTTTCTGTCTCTGCTTCTCTGACTCCTTCTCTCACTCTCCTTTTACACCCAAGGCTTCCTTTGAGGAGTACACACACCACTTTATCACACTGATGAATCTGGTGGGCTTCTCAAGGAGAGGCCGTCTGCCCGTAATGCAAAGACAAATGCCCCCTGTCCCCTGTCAGCCGCTTCTTATGTTTAAGGTGATGCAGAGAGACAGGTTGATTAAAAGAAGGTTAAGAGATGCGCTGGGGCCGTCACTCAGCCATCATGACGGATTGGTGACAAGCGGGTCAAGGGTGTTGCAGCCCAGAGATGGTGGTAGAAGAATAGAAATGGTCCCCCAAGAACCCTCCCTCGCTCTCAATACGCACACATACACACGAACCTCCTTCCTCTCCTTCTTTCTCCTTGCTTCCACCACAGTTCAACTGGATTTACGGTCATACAGGTGTTCACGGGGAGACGTCTCGGCCATGTTTTAATTAAGCCAGACATTTACTCAGGAACAGTGGCAAAGTCACATAGAGGGGAATGGGACCTGACGGGATAAGGATGTTGACCTTTTCTCAGTTTGTCTTACTGAATGATTCAAATTCACTGCGTTCCATAATTCATGCGAAATTGTGTAGTATTTGGCACAGCCCTTTTCTACGGATCAAGGATCATTGTATGTGTGTAAAAGAAAAACATATTCCAGAACAGATTTTAGCCAAATAAAGACATCATTGTTTTATAAAAGATTGTACATATAATGGGCAGATAAAAGGAACACAGTACTGTATGTAGCAACAGAAGAAGATTCATTAAAACTGGTAAATTGCTTTTTTTCTGAAGACCTTGAACATTACGTATGTGTGAAAAATAGCCCCAGTAAGAGGGAAAGGGAGAGGAAATAATTTCTCCTGCAGCCATTCGACCATACAGTATCTGGACTAGAGATCCATGCTATCACTGCAGAATTACACTGAGAGTCACATACATATAAAATTGTATACACACACACACACACACATATATATATATATATATATATATATATGTATATGTCTGAATATCACCCACACATTCATACACATCAGCTGCAAAGACAATTAGAAGCAGGAAGACTGTCTGTTGAAGGGCCATATCTCAAAATATGCATATTCTAAAAGCTTGAGGAAATAAATTGGTTTGTGATTATTTTCATGTGATTAAATATCAGGTTCAATTATGTTCAACTTGAATAAAACCAGACAAAGTAAAGAAACATCTGAAATTAATCTTTTTTTTTTCAAACATGATAAAGCCCCTTGAATATTAAACAGCTTAACTTTATTGAAGAGCATATGATAACTGTAGCACTGCAAGACATTCTCTGCTATTTGTTAGCAAGAGGTCATTGTGTCATCCTGACATCAATTTATTATGGAACAGTATATGTATAGTATAAGGCTGTGTCACATATATGTGTGACCTGCTGAGTTGCACTAACAAAAAAGGTATTCATGGTTTGAATTCTTGGCGGGTCGTGATTTTAAAATATAATACTCAAAAAAATCATGTATGCAAAGTTGCACGCTAAACCAAGGCCACTGTGACTGTGTTGCCTTTCTTGCTGAAGCTAATGTTATTATGGTTGCTGATGATCTGCTGCTGCTTCCTTCCTGTTGTCATAATGCATGAGCTAGACTCATGCATTATTGGCCTTGCAACATCAAACACAGCGACTTAAGGGAAGAGGCAGGCAGCACATCCAACTAGTACAATCTCAGTAGCCATCTGTCTGTCACAGGGCCTTGGGAGGGAGGAATCAAACCAGACAAAGATGGATTCTTTCTTTTGCGGATTCCAATTCAGATCTGTGAGAGTTTGCACACTTGCAGCCTTGTTTAGCACCTGAGAATTACACAGCAAAGCCAGTTTGTTGATGGAGGAAAGTTTAATTTTATTTGCTTTGAGTTTTGCTCAGGGATGAAGCCTAAAATCAAATTCAGAGGGAGGCTTCTGAAGAGGAAAGTTGTGTGTATGTATGTAGGATTAAGGAGGAACTGGTCTCCCTTTCTTCACCCTGTCTCAGACGACCACAACACCATTGTGTTCCATGAGCCTGGCTCTAACACTAGTAACTTGGAGCAGACTATGGATTTCCATGCATTACTCTGGGAGAAGTTCCCTCTTCATTTCATTCTAAAATAGGGAAAGATGAGGAGAAGACTTTCCATTTTTTCCCCCCTCTCCCAGTGGCATCTAAGGTATGCTTATCTGAAGCAGCAGATGCACAGAGCTCATGGGACCTCATCAGAAAGGCTCTGTGAAGGCATACCTGCTGCCGGTGAACCGTTACCTCCATTCCTTCTCCATCCTTTTGAGCCCCCTAACCCCTAGCCTTCTGGGCTGAGGGACAGGCACACCAATTACTTAAACCAGAAACGAAGCTAATGTCATACGTGGTGGAGAGACGACTTGCCTCGAATTGGAAAGGTTGCATCTAGCCTCAATAAGTTTTTCCTCAGGAGCAAGTGCATAGCAAGTGGTGTCTCGAGAGAACAGTGGCAGACTACTGGGAAGAGATGAGCAATGGAGATATTGAATGGGGTTGTGGAGCACAGCTTCAGGAAGTGATTGCATCTTTACCACCCACTTGTACACTACCCAAAGCCACAAATTAGCCTTTTTTGGGGTTCAGATGACTTGGATCAGGGCGTCAGGAGGAGACAACTATGTGTGCACTTTAATCCTGAGCCAACATATTTATTTAACTGTGTGCAATCAAAAAATGTATCTTCATGGAAAATGTAGATTTAGTATTTGTGATGCATTAAGAACCACACTTTTTCATCATATCGCATTAGGCTTAAACTAAACCTCAAAAATGGGTTAAAATGGTCTGGTAGGCATGTCACTGCATGCTGCTGAATTCTGGTGCCAGGAAGGTCATGGCTAAATTAGAGCACCAATCTGCTCAGAAACAGAGCTGTAAAGGCATAATGAGTGATTTTATTTATTTATTTTTCCCCACAACTTTGGAGCATTCAAAGGCCACAAGACATAAAGTAAACATGTCAGGGGCAGACTCCATTACTTGCACATTACCGCATGCCATGCTTATAATAATGTGTACTAGTAAGAAAAATGAATGTGTTAGATGATTATGTGTGTGCATTAATTGTTTATGTTTGAGTACTGCTATAGAGAGAGGAAAGTTCTTGTGTGTAAATTGCATCTTATGTATCCACTGACCGTGAAGAGGTCCAGGGGACTCACAAGGTTAATTTTGTCCTACATGGCCACAGTAATCACACATACATCAGCCCTAACTGGATTCTGCAAGTTGCAGCGTGTGACTGTGTCCTCTACCGTGAATGTGTGTACTGTGTGTGTTTGTTTTACTTCCTTAATTACTTTGCATACTTTGCATTTGCATTGAACATGTACAGTACCCTACTGAAATAGCTGAAAAACTCTCCAAAAGCTCTCCCCACATGCATAACCAGATTTCACAAAAAGTTTACCAGTCTCTGCCTTTCAACAGTCCTCAGACCTCTATGGGTTTGCATTTTTAATGATCAATCAAACAGTATCTCCGGATTATAACACCACTCGTATCATCATCGCACCAGGTTCAGTTGTGATAGTGGCTTTTCCTCTTTACTGCTATTATCACTCCGGGAGCCGTTGTGTTCAGCAAATCTCTGAAATCTCTCCTCCCTTTATCAGGAAACTGCAGGTATACAGTTCATAGTGTATGTCAGCACACGCTGGAGAGTCTCTAAATGCTCAGGGGTGAAAACAATGTGTTTGCTCCAATTATCCAGTGTTTCTGCAGGACTCGTCCGCTCTCAGCCCACAGCTCATGTAGGCACAGTGTGATGGCAGTTGTTTAAAGGCAACTAACCTCTCCATTACCATGAACAAAGGTGTGCTATAACAAAATATGCCACATGTGAACAGAGATAATGGATCTGAAACCCAGGCATTAAAGAATAAACTGCAGGAATTCATAATCATGTCACAGCAAATGACTTTTACCATTGTTCTATCACTGGATGTAATAGTTTTCAAACACAAGAGGAAAAATCATCATGTCTTTGGAGGTTTCTTGTTTTCTCTTCTAGAAGAGAGAACCTTTTTTTTTTACCTACTGAGTGAGAATCCACTTTTTAGCAAAACACATTTATAACTGTTAAACTCAATCTGATTTGCCAGGTTTATTGTAGGTCAGTGAGTATCTCTACTAGCGCAATTCAGGCTTAAGTGTCTTGCTCCTGGTTTTCGTTCTGTGTTTTTTAATGTTACTGATACATTTCCACTGCACAGTTTTCTTTTTCTTCCACCTATAGAATTTGAACCAGTGACCTTTACAATCAAAATCAGCTCTTCTAATGTTTTAGGTTTCCACTGAACCAAAATGAGGGTTCTTGTGCATGTGCATTGTGTGTGTGTATGTGTGTCTGTGCATGTGCATAGTGCAGTAAAAACCTAACAAAGACAAACAACAGTGCAGCGGTGTTATTGGGTTCAGAGGATGAAGTGAAAGCAAGGGAATGCGAAGGCTGATTTCCAACCTTTAGACACTTGATTAGAATTGATTCTAGCGAGGTCCACAGTTGAAACATCCGCACTAGAAATTGTTTCTCTCCTTTGTGTATGTGTCTGTATATGTGTTACTGTTCCCTTAAGAGCCCTCTCCACTTGGTACAAGTGAGTGTCTTAATTGCTGTGAATATTATGCTACACTTTATGTGTGGACATTCTGCTTCTCTGGCAGGTGCTAATTGATCACCCTTTGAAGGATTTTTGACTTAATAAAAATAAAGAAAAGAAAAGAAACTTTTACTGCTGAAAGCACAAACTTCTTTTAATTAAAATGTAACATTTCTGTAGCTCTGCCTTCATGCTGCAAAATTACAAGTGCTAAATAGTGGCATCCACACATACATTTGTTGAACTGTTGCATACATTTTTCTTCCACTCAGAGACAGGCAATTTGACATACATTGAACCCTGGAAGAGTAAAGTCAAGTGGATGTAGAGGGCTATAGAAATATACAGGCTCACTCCTTAATGTAATTATCACATCAGGGTCATTCTTTGTCAGGTGCTATAAGTTCTCAACCAGAGAAAAAGTAAAAGTGCACTAAATTGATCACCATCCCTGACATTACAGTTAAGTAACATTCATTTGATTGTATGTTGCAAATCCTGTACATATTTTATTCTAAATTGAGTATCAAAACAAAATCTGAAGTACCTACCCAACATCTTCATGATAGATAGAAACTGTCTCATTTCTTTGGTGAAAGGTGATTTGTCCCACTCTACAGGTCACATGATTCAACAATATTTTTGACCCAAACTTGTAACCCTCTGACTGTCACTGTCACCGTCTAATCCAGTATGGAGGACATATTTTCGGAAACAACCAGGGGGAATAACAAATTCTGTGCCCGCAAAGCCCTTGGAAGGTGGGCAGCAGTGGAGCTGGTATCCGCAGAAGGTGAAGCTTAATGGAAGCTGGGGAAGGGGAAGTGGGAAAGCTGTACTTGAGATAGGGCCAAGGAGGAGTTGTCAGCTTTGATTTATTAAGTGCAGCTCCTGCTCTGACTGCTGGTAACTTGTCAGTCCCCACATAATGGATGGGGCTCACAGCTCACTGCTCCGTGATTGGCTTTTTTTTCCCCGAATCCTGTCCGTTGGGCCTCTCATCCATCGCTATCTTGCTCCCATTTCTAATTAATTTGTTATTCACAACCTCCACTACTTTTCCTGTTTGCCCGGGTACAGAGGACCCAGCAGACCGCTCTTTTTTTTCTCACCTTCTCTCTCCCCTCCACATCTCTCATTCAATATTCTCTCTCGTGTCTGACAATACCTCCCTGTGGTGTCAAAGTTGGCAAATGACTACTTCCCTCCCAATCCCATTCTTCTAACATGGTGTCAGTCCACAGCAATACAACTGTGTTCATCACTCACTCACCTGAGATTGTTGGAAGCTTGTGTCTCTATCCTTCACCAGGGAGTTAATGATTTCATAAGCTTAGAGCCACGCAGAGCCCTCTTACCAACCTTATCTGGTGCCCCACCCCCCCACACCAAAAAAAAAAAAAAAAAAGTGACAAGCTTCTTTAACTTTAAATGGGCCTAGAGTGAATCAAATCGTTGGCCATTACCCCAAGAGGTCTATAATTTTGAACATAGACCTGAGGAATGAAATACGTATCGATGCTGAAGTACAAGAGAAGCATGATGGCGGAATAGGGAGAGGAAAAAGAGATGATTGCACCGAAATAGCTTGGGTCTTTTCCAATTCCACAGTCTTGCAATTGAGACGAGAACAGACTCATTGGAAGCTCAAGTTTAGCCTTCCATACAAAATACAGTGTGCAATGAACTAGACATTGGCATGCACACAAGTCTTGTCAACTCACGCAATGGATGTTCATAAACAAATACAAGTCATATGAAAAGAGGAGACAATGTATCCCACTTTATTCGGAACAACATTAAACTAAAGTGATAGCAGCGACTGTCGAGAATGACTAATGTTGTTTGTCTTATAAACAGTCAGCCACAGAAAATGGGGAAAAGTATCTTTTATGCTCGGCAAAGCAATCGCAGCTAGGGGTGGTTTTAGCTTTTAAGGCAAAGCTTGCAAACACACAGACAACCCTTCCATATACACAGTGAAAAACAAGCCATGCGCAGTTTGAGGTAAGCCTCTGATGTTTGTGCTATGACCCCCACACCGAGCTCATGATCGAAGCCAGACGCACACACATTTACACACATTAACATCACACCCAGCATGAGCCTGGCTGCCCTGCGGTGGACCCATCCACTGCGATCCCTCACATCGCCGTCCTCCACGATTAGCTTTGTCTTGGGCCAGATGCAGTGCAGCGGGCCTGGAGGATCTAACACAGTGTGTGGAGCTATTACTCAAAAACAATCAGTCACAACCCACTCTGATTTCTTGTTTTTGTTTTTTTTTGTTTTTTTTCTATTCTTTGTACTTCAACTGCTTTACAAGATCTGGGCACAGCAGGATGGCACCCTTTGAATGTACAAGTGTTATTATTTTTCCCAGCATAAAGACAAATTTGTTATTCTAAATGTCATGCTCTGGCCCATTTATCAACTCCCCCTGACAGTGTGACACAATTTATTTAAGACAATGAGGCTCTTGCAGTGCTAAGCATCTTGGCCTCTGGTGCATTCAGCCATTTCTTGGGTATTTTACATTGAGATGACCAGATTAACACTGTCATGACCATTCACAAATGACAAATTAAGCTCACAATTCAAGTGTTAAGCCTCAATGTTATGCCTCTCCTGCATTTCTTGTTATCAATTATACCCTGTGCTGCAGTGTAACCTAAGCCTGAATTTTGAAATATATGTAATTCCCTTTGGTCTCACCTCCTCATGTTAATTAGGGCTGACACTAAAAAGTATTTTCATGATCTGTCTTTTAGATATTCTTCCTGTGAAATTGTAAAAACTGCTCTTGTTCAACCATTTTTAAAAAAGCTGTCTCTTGATTCTTCTGATCTTAACAATTTAAGGTCCTCTTTTAAGCTACCCATTTTTAGCCAAGGTTTTAGTTTTTTATTCATGTAAATAATGTTTTTGAGAAATTCCAATCTGGTTTTAGAAAAAAAAAAAAACCTTTGTACTGAAACTGCTTTTCTCAAACTTATTAATGATTTATTGCTGTCAGCTGATGCTGGCCATATATCAAGTCTTGTTCTCCTGGACTTAATTGCAGAATTTGATACCACTGACCATGATATCCTCTTGGACCATCTTTAGGACTGGGTTGGTATCAGTGGCACTGTTCAGGTCCTACCTAAAAGACAGACATTTCTGTATTGGTATTGCTGGTTCTAGGTCAGCTACAATGGGTGTTCACTGCAGGGTGCCCCAAGGCTCGGTGCTAGATCCAATCCTCTTTTCCATTTACATGCTCCCTCTAGGTCACCTTCTATGCAGACATAAGTTTCCATTTTTATGCAGACGATACTCAGATCTATCTAAACTATGAGCCTGAAAACAACTTTCAGAACAAAGTCAACCTGCTAAACTGTCTGCATGACATCCACAGTTGGATGTCACAAAATTTCCTCCAGCTATAATCATAGGTCAAGATAGAACAACAGTTTGACTGCTGACTTGCTCCAACACTGTGCTCTTTCAAAACCAAACTAAAGACCTTCCTTTTACCTTGAGCATTTTCTTAAATCAACACACCATATTTGTACAGTTTGTATGTGTGTATGTATATGTGTCTTTTTGTATACATATACATGGATGTTTCTGTTTATCTGCACATTTTTGCTGTTGTAACACACATTTTTGTGTTGTAAGAAATGGTGCTATACAAATAAATTTGAATTGAACTGAATAGTGCACACAACCAAATTAAAAAGTCTTGGTTCACTATCTCATTCAATAACTCATGTATTTTTTTTTTATCAAAACCTCAGTCTAGATAAACATATTAATTCAATGGTTCAATTCTGCTTTTATCATCTCAGAAACATTTCAAGGATTAGAACATTTCTTTCTGCCAAAAATCTGGAAACTGTCATTCACACTTTCATAACCATTTGATTGGACTACTGTTATTCCCTGCTCTTGCTCATGCCAGCATCAGCAAAAAAATCCCTCTTCCGCCTCCAGCTCATCCAAAACTGTACTGCTAGGATTTTAACTCGGTCTAGGAAGCATGATCACATTTCACCGATCCTGGCTTCCCTTCACTGGCTACCTGTTGCTTTTAGAATTGGTTTTAAGATTTTATTGATTACTTACAAAGCCCAGAGAGGCCTTGCCCCAAGCTATCTATCAGATCTCTTATTGCCCTATGTCCCTTCCTGCTCCCTGAGATTATCGGATGTGTTGTTTCTTGTTGTTCCAAGGTCCAGATTGATACACAAAGGGGATAGAGCCTTTGCAGTGAGGGTTCCTAGACTTTGGAACAATTTGCCTGAGGAGATCAGGGCTGCAAACTCTGTCTCGTCTTTTAAATCACTGTTAAAAACCCATTTGTTTAAAATTTCTTTTTGGTGATTTCATTATATATTTTTTTATGGCTTTTAGATTGTCTTATTCTATTTGCATTTGAAATATCCAGTTTTTATTGTAAAACTGTGTTTTGAAAAACACTATATAAATAAAGTTATTATTATTATTAATATTATTATTATTATTATTATTATTATTATTATTATTATTATTCATAAATCTGTTAAAATATCAGAAACGGGTGGAAAACACCCACCAGAATTTTACAGAACAATTATGTCTTGAAATTACCTCTTTTGACTGACTGTTCAAAACCCAAAGAAAAGCAATTTTGAAATTGTTGTTGACTTCTGGCCATCAAATAATCAATAAGTTAATTACTCATTTCAGCACTCACATCAATATTTCTTTGTAAGTACTACATTTCACAAAGATCACAATGACAAAAATTACAACTTTCAAAGACATAACAAACAGCAACATCAAAGAGGTTTGGATGGGTCATACACTTGCAGTCACTTACAGCACATAATACACTGTGCAGGCGAGGGTTCATAGTAGATGTATAGGAGTGGGGGTGGGGGTGATTGGTAAACAAATAGAGTTTTCATTATTTGACAGGTCTGGACCTCAAGGGAAGGAGGTGGATTCCTTTTACAAGACAGAGTTATTGATTTGAATAACTCTACCCTGCACCTAATGGGGTGCGTCATTTGGCGCTACCCCTGCAGCATCCACAATCCATCTCTTATCTGTCAAGTGTGGCATAGGTGTGCACACTGTTCTTTGTGTGATTTATGAAGAATTTCATTGAAGGGGCAGTTTGTCATTCACAGGCGTCAAGGATTTGGTACGTCGATAGACCCATGGAAGCCTAAATGGGAGAGGATGGAAGATGAAAGAGAGAATAGGAATGAGGGATGTTTGTAGAGAGAAAGTTCCGGTATACCAACAAGCAAGAGAAAATCTATACTTTTTAATGCTATTTGAGATGAAGGGCAAATTAAAGTATAATGATTTTAAGTTAGTCAGCCAAGTAGTGATCCAATCCACATTACTATTTTATCACTCAAAGCTCCCAGAATTCCGTTTTTCTTCATTTAAATCACAAAAAAAAACACTTTTATTTCCTCCTCTCGCTCTTCGATCAGACTCTGTTTTTGTCCGTATATGTTTAATAGTCAATGACAGCTGCAACCTAAGAAAAATAAACAATAACATGCCATGAATTCTCTCTTGCTCTCACAAACACACACACAGTACAAGTGGAGGAATGTTATTCTCTCTGATGTAGGCCTATTTGACATGTGAAGGTCAACGCATGAATTGCAAATCACACACTGGTTAGCAGCTTTTGAGGGCTGCCAGTAACTTGTTTGTTTGCTTTCTTTTATCCCAGGCAAAAACTTCCTGCGAGTACACAGACACACACATGCAAACACACTCTCCAGCTCAGATGTGGCAAAAAGATTGTCAGTGTGTGTAGGCGTCAAAAGGAAGCTGGTTGAACCAAAATTTCCGTCTTTCCAATGCCATTTATACCATTCACCTTGACTGAATCACAGTCACGGAGGATATGTCTTCTTTTGACACCAATAAACCGTACTGGCATATGTTCAATTAGCATGGAATCACCTGTCTTCAAATGTATGAAGGACTTTGTTGACTTTTATATTCCTGCCTCTGGCCTCATTAAATGCATAGCTGAAAAAGATGGTTCATCCCCTTCCAGTGAATTCCACAAGATGAGACACACAGTCAGTTTGTATTTGTCATTTCGCTACAGTCTATTACTAAGCCCTCCTGTGGTGTTGTACATTATGTGTGTTACATGCTTGATACTGATATCATTATACCCCAAACAATTATGCATGTCAATTTGCATTTTATATTACTGTCATTAATAGTTGCAGTACACAGTATATTTATTGACAACCTGTTAGACAGAAAGGCAGCTGCATTTAAAGCCCATGTTACATCCAGTATGGTTGTTTATCAAGTGGTGAATGGGGAATGTATCAGCAAAGGTAATCAAAGTGATCAATGTCACATCAATGCTGGATTACTTTCAAGTACTGAGGTTAAAAAAGCTGGAAGAGTGTAGCTATGAGACATGTATGAAGGCAGTATGTCTTTCCAAAAACCTTGAGATTGATCAGTCACTGCTGTGTTTTTCTTCCATGGCCAAAAACCCCCCCTCAAATGGCATACATGTGGACTCAAATGTCCCCCTAAGTATACACTTTATGCAGAACAGTTACTTTCAAGACTATGAAATCCCCTGACATACATCACATAAAGACATGATACAGTATACAAAACACACCATATCTAGTCTAGTCTTTAGCCAGATGGGAATATAATATAGCTTCTGTTCATGTCTTCTGCGGTGTGCCCTCATTAGGCTGAGCAGAGTCATAATACAAATCAGAAGTTTTATGTCATGGTTAATTTATCATCTGCTAGATGACCAGGTGAAATTGATGAGCTAAACTTTTGCATTCCATGACTCATTGTAAGTTTCACTGGGACGCTGCCAATGCTACTCAGACAGCATGCTAACTGATGATGCACCGTGCCTTAATGCGTTTTTGAGAGACAGTTCCAAAAACCTAAGTAACGATTTCTTAAAAATTCAGTGCTTGGCTATCTATCTCATTGAGTTATTTTTCAACTGGTGACTACCTTGTGTAAGATTAAGATCTAATATAAAAGTTAAGTACAAGTGCAAGTTTGAGCAAAGTGTGATAATAAATAAATATTAGTATCTGCTGATTTCTGGGAAAAAACATAAAATTTCAGACACATGAGTAATTACTGTGGGTCCTGCATGTACACAGGTACAAAGCATTGCAATGCAACATTATTCCATTTAAATCTAAACAAATGCTTTCTGCCTGGTGCTATTAATTCCTTCTGCCTTTTAATTTGCTCAAGGGTCCTACATTTGATTAACACCTGCCACCCAAATTGCAAATAACTATTCTTTATTGACTGTGAAGCAAGTCATCTAAAGGACCAGTATCCCAGAAAAGCAGGGTTTATTTCCCTGCCTTAAACGAACTGTCTGCTTACCGTCAATGTAAGACAGCTTCATTCAGTGATAGCTGACGTTCAGGTTGTTCTCAGTTCTGTTCAACTCTTTTTTTTAAAGCAAAGAAAGACATATATATCTAAATCAGATAAGATAACTGTAAATGCACAATTCACAGATTTATATTGATAAGGATGGATCCTTTTGTATATTTAAAGAGCTATTATGCTATTACTATCTTGTTGTTATTCCTTTTCTTGAGCTTCAAGATATGCAAGGTACAGTCGATGCAATATCTGCAGCAGAATGAAGGATGAAAAACATTAAACAAGTGCCTTTGATGGCCAGGAGGTTAATCTCTGTGCACTCCAATGGCCCTCTACGGGCCAGATTCCTGCAACCCTGGTGAAACTTCCATTAACATAGAGGTTGCTGATGACACTGTATCCAGTGTACAGTGCAGAGGACCTGGAATTAATCTGAGGGGGATAAAAGATTGTCCAACGTGTTATCGCTTCCTGCTTGTCCTTGACTAGACTTTCTGTTCTCTGTGATTGCCTTGTGTTTTCATCAGGCCCCTTTTTTATCACAGTAATTCGGTCGCATTTTCCCTGTATGGTCAGCAACTATCAGCACCTTAGTGGTGCACAGCAAATTACATCCAAGTCCTCTAGAGCCGCTATGTTTTGCTGTTATCTCCAATATTGTTAACTCTATCTTAGAAATGTAGATGGAGAGGGCATTGAGTTTTGTGCCTTTTAAACAATCTCAAACACTAGTATGTGGAGAAACATAGTTACTTCAGCATTATACTCAAGCGAAAACATCTTTTGAGTAGTTGGGTTTTTCTACAGTGGTTAGGCAAAAGTTGCAAGCTATTGATGGAGAGGTGGAAGTAAATTAAATCCATTTGACCAAAGTCAATACAAAATTGAATGTAGTAAGTGAAATAGTCACCATTTCATATCATATCTTTTTTTGTGTGTGTCATGACCAAGGACACAGCTGTAGGTAACTTTGACAATCACAGATGGGGAAAGATTACCAGCATTCCTGTCCTTTTTTTCCCCTCCACACGCTTCCTCCTTGAACCCCCTTTTCATCTCTCTCCTTCTCTTGCTCACTTATTTGCCAGCCCTCGTTTATCTCGACAATCCAATAATTTATACTTAGAAGCGACTGGGCCAAGGCAAGCAGCGGAGGGTGAGCCAAAAGAGCTAGCGATAGCAGCTAATTAGCTACAGCTGCTGATGGGACTGCTCCTCGCCGGCTGCCAGAGGAGCCTTGACAAAATTGTTATCAAATGCAATCAGAAAAGACAAGCCATTTTTCACCGCATTAAGATCCCGGGCAAATTGGAGATTGTGGGTGGGAGAGGGAGAGGATGACAAAAGGGTGTTCTGTGAGAACAAATCTGTGTATGTGTGATGCTAAAAAAACAGGCTCATGAGTTGCAGCACAGAGAAGGAGGGAGACATACTGGACCTATCTGTGTGCAAGCTTGTTACTATACACAGAACAGGTGAACCATTTCTTACTAAATGAGGCTATGGTTTAAGGCTGCTACAAACACCCAGGGGCATCATGCTCATCACGTCTCATGCATCATATCTCAGCACTAATACAGCAGATGGATCTATCTATGGCATATGTGTGGGCAGAGTGTTGTGCACAGTAGGTCTGTAATTTGTTATTCCTTACTAAATATATATGTCTATCATAATGCAGTTTAGTCATTCACATCATGGCTTTAGAGACAGAATTTCCAGGGCCCAGTAGGTAAGGACACCTGTTGCTCAGCTACAAGTAAAGCCATCACATCACTGTCTCTAGCAATAAAAAATATGTTTATATATATATATATACATTATCCATTTTGTCCTAGGAGATGGCTGTAATGAGGCCTTGTTGAAGAAGAGCTCTACTAACCTGTCTACTGCAATGACAGCAAGGCTTCTTCCTCCTCAGACATGGATATAAATAAAGTCTTTGCATACAGAGACACAGACAGTGAGGTGAAACACACAGCGCAGTATCATAGACACTGGCACAAACATGGTGTTACAGGATGTTATGCTCTGAGGTGTAACGAGGTAACTGCATTTGACAAATGTATTGAGTAATTTATGTAACCACAGACAGTAGGTGTCTCACCACACATTTGTGGCCTTTGCGGATTCATTTTACGTTAACTGTGGTCAAATGGATTCTATTCGCTCCCACCTCCGCATCAAACGCCCACGTCCTCGATTAGTCTAAAATCAAACTCAGGCTTTTTTGGTACAGCAGAGATCATACGCAAAGGGCAATTTTCAGGAATCTGTGCATGTTTGTTTGTGAGTCTGTGGTGTATATGCGTGAAAGTGTGTGTGGTGTCGTTCCCAGGTGTTTACCCTGGCGTTAGGTCTTGGTCTAGGGAGGCTTGCGGAGGCCAGCATGCTGGCAACAGCTGGAGAGTGTCAGCAGATGTGAATTGTCAAGCGTTCTGTTTGGTTCATTAGCTGCTCTTCCACTTGCACCAAACACAGCTGTTGCCTGGCCCACAGTGCAAAGGGGTGTGTGTGTGTGTGTATGTGTGTGTGTGTGTGTGTGTGCGTACATGCATGAGTTTGAGAAAGCTAAGCAAGTGCTCCATTCATATTCATGTGTGTTGCTGTACATGTACGAACATGTGCATTTCAAGTCTGTCTAACAGCGTAGGTACACAGACGAGCCATTGCAGGGCACTGACTCATGTCGTTTTGTTTTTCTCCTCCCAGTCACCACAGAATGCAATTGGATCTTGTCTTTCCTTCTTTATATTGCTGCTGTATTTCCCTGTCAACTGTTTGTTGGTTCTGTCAGCCAACCAGCCAAAGTATAGATTCTGATTTTGCATCCATCCGTCAACAAAAACTTATGGAACTCTACATAAGTTGTGCTGGCAGTCGATTCCAGCTCGCTGTGTGAAGCGCATGGGCAAAGTATATATGACACAGGCAATACTTTATTATGATTTTTTTTCATTATTTATTATTTACAAATAATTATCCACAAAAAATACAATACATATATATATATATATATAGACGGATGACAAATTAAAGGAAAAGCCGGTATAGGTCTGAATGCTTCACCCATACAGAGGGGATCTGGTAGCTCTGTTATGCTGTGGGGGGCATTTTGCTGGCATGATTTGGGTCCTCTTGTCCTCTTAGAAAGAAGGGTCACTGCAACTCAATACAAAGTTGTTCTGAGTGATAACCTTTATCCTATGATGAAACATTTCTATTTTGATAGAAAGTGGTCTCCTCCAGGATGACAATGCCCCCATCCATAGGGCATGAGGGGTCACTGAATGCTTTGATGAGTATGAAAATGATGTGAATCATACGCTGTGGCCTTCGCAGTCATTAGATATCGACCCAGTTGAAAACCTATGGGGGATTGTGGACTGACGTGTTAGACAGCGCTCTCCACTACCATCATCAAAACACCAAATGAGGTGTATATATATATACCACCATAATACCGTACACCTAGTGTTGGTGCATCCATTTTTAGCATTTGCAGCTTGGTTGATGGTAATTAAAAGCACTTTTAAAGCTCTAATCACACATCTCTGTACATACAACTATTATTACTAGTAATTTTTTTCTGATGTTTACTCACGGCACAGCCGACCATTGTTCTTGCTGGCCAGGGCTTGGTTGTGTACAATATGCATGCAGATTACTGTGCCCTCTGAATAAATATTTATTCAGAGCCAAGGTCTGTTGTAATTAACAGGAAGGCGGCTGGGGAAATTCTATTATCCTTCTCCCTGGAGTCACCAGCAGCTCCGCAAGTCTCAGGTCAGCTGGTCCTGTTATGGAGATGTCTCGTTCACACATGTCTACACAGCGTGTGTGATGTGTGCACGTGATTATGTGTGTATCTGCTTCCTCCTCTGCATGTGTGTGTGTGTGAGTGTGTGGAATGTTGGCAGAAACCAGATACAGAGCAAGTCAGTCAACAAAATGTTATAACTGCATTAAGCTAGTATTTTCTCTGCCAGGAGTCTAATTGGATGGTAAATTGTTGTTGCTTTTAGAAGATAATGCTGGAGATATAAAATGAATTCTATGTAAATGCTAAACTCTGGCAATATTTTTATGTATAATTTAGATGAATACAATGTGCACAGTAAATATGGTAAATCGTTGTAGATGTCAATGTTGAATCTGATATACTTTGCACTAATGAGAGCAAATAACAGTATGTAATTCCCAAATCAGAGCAATGAAGATTGTTTTGAAATATACAACTTTTTAGCACATTGGCCCCAGTGGCCCTATAACCACAAGCAGCTTTTGCAACTTTGAAATGTTACAATGCATGCAAGCACATCTCAGAAGTCAGGATGCAACACTGTTAAGTTTGAGAACTGAGAAAAGGAAAGCAGAGAGACAGAGAGCACTGAGGTACTGCCTGGGTGGCGGTATATAGCAGTAGATTCTTCAGCACCACCAGTGCAAGTAGAAACCTTGCCTGTGCTTTAGTGAAATCCCTCCACCCTAATTAGATGAAAAAGCACAAGGTGTTTATGAAGCATTCTGGGCAGCCAATGACAGCCACTAAAGAGCCATCGACTGCAAAAATGGCGACAGGGTGGATCGACGTGCCCACCGAAGAATACGCCATGAGGTTATTTACCCTGAACCTGCAGAGCTTGCACAGATGACATCTTAATAAGCTGAGCACTATGATACATTTTTAACAGAGCCAGTGGGTCTCTCCAGAGGACTGTGCACCAGTGCCCACATTTAATTGGGTTTTCCCTTCCTCCAGCATCATTGTAGCGTTACATTATTGTTGTATAAAGTTATATCCTTATCCTGGACTATTTTACTGAGGATTGTCCAGCCATACCCCCCCCCCCGCGCCTCCTTCTTCATATATTTCTTTTGGTTGACATCATCTAGAGAGAAACCAAAGTCTACAGTAAGACCTTCATATTACTTTCAGTTGCTTACTCAGCACTCTCGGATAAAGTTTTCTTACCTGTCTGCATGATTATGCAGTTTTTATTCCTACAGTAAAGGGATAAGAACTGTAATTTTACTTGTGCACAAATGTGATATCATTGTTTAAAATGTTAAATCTCAGACAATCGTTATAAGCACCCTTTTGAGTATACCTAAATACACTTTTTTTTTGAATAAAATTATAAATTATATTTGTGATAATCTTTCTTCACTATCTCCTCTCTATCACAAGAGGAAGTCATGTATGTCTCCAGAGATGACTTTTAAAAACTTTAAAAAATGAATAAAAACTTTTAAAAGATATGTTTGGATAAATAGGATGAATAGTGTTTCTCTAGAGGGTTTTGCTACATTTTTCCAGTGAACAAGTAGTGGTCAAGGGCTGCTATTTGAAAAACCTTGTTCTACACTGAGTAACTAGACTCACTGTTTCCTCACATACCTCTTGCGTAGGAGTCCGTTTGACTTCAATAAAAAAGTGTTAAGAAACAAATGAGGAACTGGTCAGAATGAGAGAGAAAAACTAAAATACCAACACGTTCTCATTCCCAACTTGTAACAAAGTCAAAGCTCGGTCAGGACCACGTGGCGTCACTTTTTTAAAGCACTGGGGACCCTTTAGCGTCATTTTTCAATGCACAGTATCACAGCAGTCACTGTTAAAACATAATTATATTTTATGGTGTGACAACAAGGTGGTCAAGGTCTGGTTAGGTTTAGGCACAAAAACCACTTGGTTTGGGTCAGGGAAAGATCATGGTTTGGGTTAAAATAAAAAATAAAATAAAAACGGCGAGGTGCTCTCGAACCGTGCTCTCTGCTGATTTCCAACTTTCTGCCAACAAAGTTGCAAGCCATCCAACAACCCCTTCACCACCTAATAAGAAAGTCAGTCAGCTTATATAGATGTCATTTGAAGTACGTCACTTCAGAAATGTTGATATGATACGTATTGTTGAAATGTTAATATGCTAGGTATTACAGGTGTTGAAATGTACATATTCAACGTATCTGTGGTTCACAGAAACGTACAATGCAAACGTTTTATTCTGGCGACCAGGCTGAGATTTGTCACCTTATTCAGACGTCATCGGTCTCATGGCGTCTATTTCAGATGTTGTGGGAGCTCAACAGAAGTGTATCGGACTACTCTGCATGTTGAAAAATGATGCTAAAAGGGTACCCAGTGCATTAAAAAGTGACGCCATGGGGTCCTGACCAATCTTCAGTATGTGACGAGTCGGGAGTGAGAACTGGCTGAAAATACACAATGCAAATGTAGATGTTTGAAGGACAGTCCCTTGCAACTGCCCACCGCCCTCACTTCCTTTAAACTGTGAGGTGGATTGAGCTTTTCAGAGAATGGGTCTTCATTGGTACCACTAGGCAGCATTCAAGTGTTTCAGACATGTGCCAGCGCTGGCACTGCTGCCAGTGTCTCTCTCACCCAGTGAGCCACAATGAGGAGGAACACAGCTTTGATGTTTTTATTCACACAGCTTTTGTTTGTTTGTATGTTTATTGTTTCTGGTGTGCACATCACGTCAAAAGACACTGCTGCGACAGTCTGCATCAAACGCAACCTAGGTCAATGGAACAGACAGCCACGCAGACGGAAAAAAAAAATTATATATATATATATATATATATACATACATATTATCTGTCTCCTATGAGGCTAAGCAGCACAATGGTACTCTTCCCAGTGTTCCCACAGATTGCCCACCTTACGAGGCAGTGGTGTGGGAGTTGAATCTCTTGAGGCGTGGTGGTTTAGTCAGAGAGGGGGAACCATGTTCTGCCTGCATGAGCTGCCAGTGAATCTGTTAATTAAGCATGCTAATGGTTGTAATTGTAGCTGGTGGTGAACCCAGCTGCTGAGGTAAATGCTAGGTTTAGCCCACTGGTTGTCAGGGTTCAACTTTATGTGTGTGCACATGTGTGTTAGTGCATGCACACAGATATATATATATTTTTATGCATGAGTAAAGAAAGAGGCAGGCAGGGATAGAGGGAAATACAGTCTGGCCTGGCTGCAGAATGGGTAGGAGGTGAGAGGTGAGCAATAGGCAGGCAGGTAGAAAGCTGAGGGGAGAGAGATGGGTTTTTTAACCTCGAGGCTTTCCTTCTTACTTCCAGCATCAGGCGTAATTCTGCAGCTGCTCCCGGCAAAATATCCAATAGGTGTTTGCCCTCTGCCCAGGGATTAGGGTGTGGAGGCTGGGCTAATGTCAGGTTAATGCTGATCTCACCCAAGTTGGAAGCAGGTGCACAGTGAAAGCTTCACAGACAGGTGCAGAGTTAATCTTTGTCCTCGGTCAAACTGTGAAATATTTATTATAATTGTCCAATGGTATTGGTATTTTTATTTTCAGTTTTTTAATCTTACTTCTCCTCACTTGACATGCTCGAGGGCACATACTAGCTGCATTAGCTTAGAACTTAATGAAAGGCACAAAGTAATTCATTCATTTCAAAAAGAGCTCGATTTAAAAGCACCGTTGTGGTTACCATGTGTTCAATATTCTCTTTATTGCTGACATTCGGCAGAATGTCAGGAGACTTTTGGTGTCTGTTGGGGTATATATTCATAAAAAGAGAGATAATAGTATTACCAAGTGCAGACACTTGTCTCTTGACAGAAGAGTTCTCTTTCATAAAATATTCACAAAGGGTACAAAAGGGCTATTTGATGGGGCAGAGAGTGCAATGCTCAAAGTATGGATCAGGCTAGTTGCATTTCATCTGTCTTTCCATGGAATGAATTGGATGAGAACCTGGAAATTCTGCATTGTATTGAGTGTGTCAACAAAAGTAGTTTCCATTCTTTAATTTAAAGCAGGCATCTGTAACTTATTTTACTTTAAAACTGATAAAAAGCCAAACTGTCGTTGACGAGGCATCGCAAACATGACTATTCCTTCTTTACTGTAATCTTTTCAATTACCCCCTATCCACCATAGAGAGCAACAACATATGAACATTTATATATTTGTGCTTTTAAAACCTTTGTAAAATGATTAAAACTTTACTCTTATTTCAACTTGCCCCCATAGGAATTTTGTTTCTTCTGACTGACTGCAATTAATTCTATCACAAAAGAGTAGACACTTTCTTTTTCTTTTGAACATTGGTCAAAAAGTGATCTTACCCCAGACAGCAGGAAAAAAAACAGGCTCTAGTTTACACCCAAAGATGAGAGGGGAAATCAGTGTGAGTCCTGCTGTCTTGTCTTTGCTGTTCACACTTTGATCGATGAGTTAGTAGATGTATGATAATTTACCATGGCTGCATCAAATGCATGCTAAGCAGAGTGGGGGTCATCAGGACATGAGGATATGCAACATTCTGTAAACCTCCTATGATCACTGCAAGGAGCCAAGTCTAATAGTCTCTGTCAGGAACCTTTCTTGTCCTTTTGATGAACTGCAAAACACTGATAAGAGGAAGATTTCTCGCTACCTTTGAGAGTTTCACAAGCAATGTTTAGTGATGATAACAGTTGTCTTTTAACACAACGGTGACTGACATATAGTGCGGTAGCTGTTTTGTTTTCAGAAAACCATGTGACACACACATACATAGCATAACATTTTCCTGGGCTATGTTTAGAGTAAGCTTGCACTTTTTGATATTGTGTGATTTTGTATAATTTTGGCATTGTGGGCACTGCATAATCCAGGCTTATTCACATTCTTAGTTGATTGTTGTTGCATTGGATACATGTATCGCCTAAATGCCTAAAATTGAAATGTAAATGCACCCTGGTGCATTCACTGTCATAAAAATGCATGCTCCTATTCTTATTGCTGTGCCATTGTGTGCAGCACACTGTGCATATGCAAATTAAGAAATAATGAAATCATGGGTATAATAAATGCTTTCTTTTGTTGCAAAAACCTGTGCATTGGCTGAAGCATAAACCTGTCACAAAGCTGTTGCATGTGGGGGCCTAAGGGGAATTAGACATTGATGTTATAAATAACGTCTGCTCAAGTCAATAAGCAATTTTACGTTACTCGTCTGTTAATCACAGAGGAGTGATTGAGGCAGAGGAAAGAGGAAAAGGCTGTGTGTTTAGCAGGGAGAGATGGGACTGTGTGTCGTTCGGGTTTGTGTGAGTAAGGTAAGAGAGACAGACATAATCTGGCACACAGATAGAAAGATAGATAGATTGATAGAAAGATAGATAGAGAGAGAGAGTGAGAGAGAGAGAGAGATAGAGAGAGAGAGAGGGAGCAGTACTTCACTACCAGACACACACACACATGCACACACACGCACACACACAGCATGTCCTTCCTCTGTCCTGTTGTCTGCTGGCCTGTTAGACCCTAATCCTTTTTATCTGTCTGCGCTGTGTTTGCGGGTCTTTGTGTTTACTCGGGCATGCACATGTGTGTCTATGTGTGACTGTACGTGTGTGACTGAGCGGCCATGTGTGTCTGTTTGTGATGAAGATGTCAGAGGGAGCTGATTAGCCGCCTGTTACCTTCTCTCCCAGGAGATGGGGTCTTGCCACGGGCAGAGAGTGACAGATGCGGACCCATATCATTATTGTAGAAAAGAACACTAGCGGGAATTTCTTTTTCCAAAACATTTCTTAGTGAAACTAGTTTAATTTACTGTTTATATGTGTTGTCTTATTCTGTCTGTTTATCTCTGTCTTAGTCATTTATCTATTTGTGTGATGTGCAAATGCATGCAGGGGCTATTGCATGATGCAGAGATATTTAAGAAAAAACAAGTGTGTAGAACGAGGCAGGCAAAATATCCATGTGACCTTATGACCCTGACAGTGCTGCAAACCGAAGGTGGTTTATGCACTAGAGAGTCTCAAAGGTACTTAGACTGCTGCTGCAAAGAGCCAGAGGACACAGCTACAGTATGAGATCAGAATCTGTTTTCTTGGCTTCAGGATGGCTTCTGATATTGAGCTTGGAATTACTTTCATGTAATCCATTCATTCTCATAGCTGATTCCTGGAGGAACCGCACTCTGATGATTACTCTGGTAATCTCTTCCGAAGGCTTGGGTCTACAGATCAGTCAGCAGTGCACGGTCTAGTTTGGACATTTCTCAGTGGTGTCCAAGAAATAGATGATGACAACACCTGTAAAAGGTTAATCCTTATCAAATAATTTAGCGAGCTGTTATTTAATCAGCAGTGAATGTTTTTTTTTTTCAGGCATGAGAACTCTTAATACCTGAAAATGATTTCATGAGTGACAAAAGTACTGTGGTGAGACAAGAGGGCAAGAAAAATGACAGCATCATTTGTTCCAGCAAGTACCTCAAAACAACATATGTTTACATTCAGGTGACAAAGTCTTCTACTATGACTCTAGTCTGTCAGGAGCAAAGGAGGAAATGGTGTGATGATTTTCAGTCAATGTTTATTTTAACCATGACCACAGACGTTCCCTAACATTAATTAAACTATTTTAACCAAAACCATGATCTTTTGCCAACCTTTACCAAGTGTTTTTTGTGCTCAAACATAACCTAAACCAACCAGATCACAGAACAGTTTATTTTTGAAAGTTGTAACGGTTTCTGAAGGCACAGACAAACAATTGGATCAGAAATCGCTTAATTCTGCCGTTCTGGAGGGCATGAACAAATATTTTGTCGTTTAATTTGGAGGAATTACTGGAAAAAAGATTTTATTAGAAGATAAAATGCATGTTTTTTTTTGTTTTGTTTTGTTTTTTTTGTGTGTGTAGAACAGTGCTCTAAATAAAACAGTAGAAATATTATGTGCTTGAAGGAGGCCATGGCTGCAAATTGTCTGAAACCTGGCTGCAGCCAAACCTGTATGCCTATGATGTATGTTCTGCCTGAAGGGGCATGAGAGGGGTTCAGTAAGACAAGAAAAAATGTTTGCATGTCACCCTGCTGACCCCTCACCACACCTCACCACCACCAGCTCGGCAATGCCAACGATTCCCCAGCGGTGTGTTTCAAAACAGTGGGAAAGAGAAGGAGACGAGCTAGCGCATGCTTCGACATCGATCTGTGCTATTACTCCTTTTGACACCTGGTTCCATGTGACTAGATGGCCTACAGGCTGGACAACTAAGACAAGGAACAGGGGCAGCAGATACAAATGACCCCCCTCAGGCCATTCTTTTCATCCTGTAGAAGAGGGGGGGGGAAAGGACAGAGAGGGAGAAGACAGAGAGGTTCAACAGGGTTACATTTTTGTCCCTACACACCATGTGGAGACACTCCAGCAGAGGTGGCCACTGAGTCTTGATAAAGGCACTGAGATGAGCTGAGCTCTGCCTGATAATGATGGACCTTGGGTGGAAAGAGAATGGTGGCTAAAGTGCCTACCTACACAGGTATTCAATGATTATAGGGATACATCGAACAGTAGCTTCTTTGTTGGATTTTCTTAGCAGCTTGCTCTCTTGGTCCAGCAGCTCCCTAATATCATTAGCACATAGCCCACTTGCAGCACATTTCCCCTCCGTGTAAAAACATGAAACAGCTGCTCAAAAAGTTGTGCCTTCACCCTTTTGACTCAGGCTATGATGTGGAAGAAAACAGCGAGGCAACAGGTAGCGTGAGGGCCCATTAGTGAGGAAGAAACCTGACCTCGGAGATGGAGGATTTTTTTTTTTCCTTTTTTTTTCATTTTGTTTTGTCTTTGTTTACAGTGGCATGCTGTAGTGGGTAAGAGGCATTATTGATAAGGTTAAAATTCCAAGGGTATTTCACTGATGGCTGGGTTTGCTCGCTGCAAGCCTAGCAAACGTCATTAGCAAGTTGCAGAGGGAAAGTAACTAGCACTGAAAGCCTGAGTGCAGAGGAACAGATGCAACAAACACAGGTGGTAGCAATAAGAGTAGTGGGCTTTCAAATGCCAGCGATGGCTAGGCTATCATCATGTCACTTCTGTCCCTAAAAAAAGGACTGAATGGCCAATCTGCTTCTTCTCTCTGCCTACGAAAGGTCATTTGCAGAGAGGCAGCGCTCTCAAACAAAATGTGGCATTCTTTTTTTTCTTGTAGCCTCGGTGAAAGCGCAAGGGCTTCTGCATAGGTAAAATGTTTACTCTCTAGCTAGATATTTCTCATTTCTATAAAAAAAATGCCTTTTTTTTTTTTTTAATAGCATAAATTGGAACGTGTGTGTATCCCAGGTGTTCTTGTGCTGAAAACACTTCATCTAACTCTACAGTCCAGCGAGGGAGGATGAGGAGACTGTGTGAGTGGGAGTGAGGAGAATTCGTGTTTTGTTTTTTGCAATCATGAATGTGATGATTGGACCAGGGCGCCCTGCAAATGAATAAACAAATATGTTACCCTTATTCAGTGCAACAGGAGCTATTATTTCACCCTGTAAACTTTATATTTCTGGTGTACAAAATAGATTGTGAGACACAGTTGAATCAGAAAAGCATGTTTAAATCACCAACCTCGTCATATCTGACACCCAAATGATGTTGTTAGATAAAAGAAAAAAAAAAAAAAGGTGTTTTTACCTCAGAGCTTGCTGACGGTGCGTTATTACCAATCAAAGTTGATTATGATGAGACAAAAGCTTTCATGTAGTGAGTTGTTAGCCCACTCAGTAGGGTTTATGATGGCCGTTAGTTGATATGTCAATTAAGCATTCATTAGAGCACTATTAGATCCCTTTTTGAGGCTGCCCTCTATCTATATATATGTGGGAAACCTGATGGTGATTTTCTCTCACTGTTAGCCTATTAGATTAAGTATGTGACAGGTATTCTAATTATGATCACTGTCATGCCATCTATTAGTGAGGCGCAAACAGATACGCTGTGGTGGGATGACTACAATAATCACTAGCCTTTGTGTTGACCTTTATGAGCAACATGCTTTGTGTTATTCTCAGGCACATCTGGTGTTATTCCACTGTGTGGTTGTACAGAATGTCCTTAAAACACGTCGTTGGTGGTTAACAGCAGTATAGACCGCTTTTCATGGGTGCAAATGTCTTAAAAAATACACCAGGATAAGGAGAGAAGAGGATTTTTGTGGATAGCAAGGATGAGTGATTCAGAGAAAGACGTGGGCGTTTTTAATCCGGTATGTCGCCACTTAAATCCCAGTCACTTAATTTAACCTCCTTTTGTTTAATTAACCTCAGATTTCAGAGTTAATTAGGTTCAGGTATTAAAGACAGATTATTTTTTTCTCACTCTGGCTCCTGGCAGAAGTGTGGATGCGGTCTCGCATTGCGTCAGATGAGATCTGATCTGGTGTAAGATTGAGCCTTCAGGGAAGGTAGAATCCAGTGACGAGGAGTGAGCATGCCCACGTGTGTGTGTGTGTGTGTGTATGTGTGAGGGTGAGGGTGTGAAGGGTTGAAGTGTTTATGACAATTCTATCATGATGAAATGCCATGGTTTTTGTATATAGACTCAGTAACATTTATTATACCTTGAGATCTGCTAAACAATGAACACTATCAACCTGCAGAACAATGGTAAGCCAAACAGAACAAAAGCTTATTTTTCATGTGCAGAAAAACTAATTAAGAACATTAAAAAGGATCAAGGCTTTCTATTCTATTTCTCTGCACTTCTTGTCTTTGTGACTTTGTGCCCATAGATGCTTGAAAAGGCAGTTTCCAATTGAATTCGACAAAGTGTATTTCCTTTTATGTGACCACACACACAGGGACCCACAAATTCATTTCTTCTGTTTTTTCTCCAAATACAAAGTGTATGTTTTCAAGGGCCTGATCTCATGATTGATGTCCGCAAACACCATATTCTGCTGTGAAACGAGGACCTCTGTGTTTTTTACTGGAACATTAAACATTGAAATGCAACTGTTGGAAATTCTGAGCCGTGTTTTTAATAAGACCCTATAGAGGAGATCAACAGCACTGTGCTGAGGGGGGGATTGGCACCAGTATGTACCACTCAGTGACAGAACATGCCACAAGCAGCGTCCCCTGTTCACACAATCACCAAAGCTGTCACACCTTGCCTCATTAGCCTGATGGGAGATCCATGGCAAGCGCCCCCCATGCTAACCTCCTGCGGCCCACAAATCAATGTGCTCACAGCAGGGAGTGGGAGAGAGGGGCATCAAGAGCCTCCGTCCTGTTTGCTGCTCCACAATACTTGGGGTTAATTATTAAGGTGGTGATTGCAAATGGCTGAGCCACTTGTGCAAATGGAGCGTAAACAAAAGTAAATTGGAAACAGGTATTACACAGCCTCCATATTAGGCCTCCCGGAGGGCTTCGTCTGATTACAACAATCACCGCATGTGTCTCTGGGCAGGATAAGTGAGGCACATGAAGTGGTTTTAAAGCACAGTCCTGCTCATATATCCCTCCATCCATCTATCCATCCATCACTCCTGCTTGATCCTCCACTGCCACTTATCCATATTTGAAATTACAAAAGCCTCTTGTATGGGTGGCTTATCACCCATGTAATGACAAAGTTCAAATGTGAATCCATCCGCACAGCTCAGAAAGCCATTGAAATCCTCTCTGAAAGGTGCTAGTGGCCACAGCAACTACTGTCAATTTACAAAATGTCTGATGTCTAAAAAACGGATTAAAATTGCTTGGCTGTAGATTGAAAACGAGTTCAACATTCTTGTGAACAAAGGAGCTGAATCCCTTTTATAACATTTTTGAGAGGACAGATTTGATTTCACTTTTGATTGGCAGCACACTGAGTTCCAGCATATTCAGCGAACACAATTCTGTAAAGGTGTCCTTGTTGCGCACCTTTGTCTGTGTCTCCACCATTCATCAAATGTGGATGGTATTGATTTCGGCTTTTGCACACAAAACTAAGAGTTATAGATGGGACCATGAAACAGTATGGCCCAATAACAGAAACTAGTTGCAAAAGAGGTGATTAGGGGGTCAGTGACAAAAATATTTTTGCAACTATTCAGGGACTTTATATGAATGGACTGGAACATGGAGGAATGCAATGTCAGTAGCACACGTTTAAGTTGCATTAATCTATACACAGATGTTTAAACATTTAAAAGAAACTGAAGGCACTTTCACAGAAAGGCCAAATCTCATTTTATGCTCCTTTGGTTCCTGCTTGAAAAGGGCCAGCATTATATGTTTGCATATATCAATACTCAGAGCTGAGAGAAAATGCCAAAGCCAGTAAATCATTTAGTTCGTAGCTCGGTGCAGGTGACTTTCTCTTGAAAGGGACTCTTTTGATTTCTCTGACTTTGCCTCCTCTCATCACAGCAGTACCTACCGTTTCCAACATGCACATAAGGGCCCCAAAAATTCTCTTAAACACACACAAAGAAAAGAAATCGGTGCATATTTTTGATCGAAGGTGTTTATATTTTCATGTACTTTACTTTCATGCCCCACGCCGCAAAAAAAAAAAAAAGTGCATCCACACATGCGCATGCACCTCTTCATTTCCCCTGTAGCCTGAACCATTGAATAA
Organism: Thunnus thynnus; assembly: GCF_963924715.1. Taxonomy (NCBI): domain Eukaryota; kingdom Metazoa; phylum Chordata; class Actinopteri; order Scombriformes; family Scombridae; genus Thunnus; species Thunnus thynnus. Next base: position 10,879,059 of record NC_089523.1, read on the forward strand.
ATAAATCATTGAAATTGTCAAAGCTTCTTACCAACTGAATAATATTTAGCATTAGGCGATTCCCACTGTAAGATACTGCAGTGGTATTGATGTTTCTTAGCCTGCTTTTCAGAGTCCAAACCACTACAGCACACACGTGTTCACACACACACACACACACCTCGCAAACTTAACATAGCACAACAACAACAGAAACACAATGAAGGGCCTCTCATCCAGGGCCTCAGTATAATTAACTGGAGAGGCTGAGTTTAGGGATTACTCCAGGAGGGGCGGCGAATTAAAGCTCGGCTAATGAGTTGAAGTTTCTTAATTTGTTCTCCCCCGTAATTCCAGAATGGATTAGCAGTAGCTTTAGTCGCCTCTTCCCACCGATTAGCATGGCTCGCTCGGTTTAGCATTTAACGGCAGGGAGGAGAGAGGAGAGGGGAGCCGCAGGGATGGTTACACAGCTTACACGTTGGTGAATGCGCAGCAGTGTTTAGCAGATAAAGGCATTCACCTACTCGGGAGTCGCAGACAATGAAATAGGGTCCATTGTTCCAAATAATCAGTGTGATGAGGGGTAGGAGAAAGTTTTAGATATTTAACCTCATTCAGCTAAGTGTTACATTTAGGTATTCGTTCTACTGTGATTTATCTTAGAAATAATTTTAGGATTTGTGCCATTGTTGTGAGAAAATTGCATGGAATTGCACTGAACATCTTAACTATTTCTACTGCGTCTATACAGTATCTCTATTTTTCTCTCCTTCCGTCTCTCCTCTCTCTCTCTCTCTCTCTGCTCTCTCTCTTTGTGTCTGTCTCCTCGGCAGCACCGGGATAGTGGACTTAAGACTGTCAATTAGGGTTAAAAGGCTCGGAGGGTGGTGGAGAGCAGCCGAGCATGATGGCTGGACCTGGCACAGCACCTGATGCCTAATAATGAAAATTGACAGGGCTTGTTTTTAATTCTCTTGGTACTCGGGGCCATATTGCTCAGGAGCACAATACAGCCGGAGGGTGGAAAGCCACACCTTCAGGCAGGTTTCTCCATTAGCCCTATGTTCCCTGGCATGCATACTGGAGCGCTGTGTGTCAATAATATACAAACCTTGCGTGCCAGTTGAAGCCAGATATGATGGAAAATACCCAGCACTGTGTTGAATGACAGCAGAATCGGCACTGTGATATGTTATTATTTCTCCTTTCTCACTCAAAAAAAAAAAAAATGCAGCTAGAGAATAGAATTTGATTTGATTGCTTATAAAAGAAATCAATTAAAAAAATGCAATCACCTTGAACTTGAATGTTACCTGCACAGTGAATTTGATGAAAAAAAACAGTGTGAGAAACAAGAGGTGTAGATGGCAGAGTGATAGTCGATGTTTTATTTTTGCAGACCTGCAAGGATCATATATTCTTCTTTATAGGCATGGTCTCCTGTGACTCATCTACTTAAAAGTGGCTTTTGCCTCCCATAAACTCCACTCACTGCAACAATCAATAAGAGCCCATTTATAATCCTATGCCATTTGAGCTTATAATATATTTTTGCATGGATGGAGATATGCATTTCCTTGCTTTTGAAAGATGCATGTCTCTGATGAATCGTTTGTTTGCAGTGAAGAAAAGAGATTTGAGACAAACTAACAGTCATAAAGTTGCTTATATAGAATAATCCCGGGAGTGCAACATTGAGATTTTGCCAGATTTTTTTTTCTGATTGCATGATTAAATTTCTCAAGTGTTTTGTTCCATCTGAGAATAAAATGAAAAAAACACACAAAAAAAAATGCAAGGCTGCTGGCAGTATTTGGGCTCTCACACTGTCAAAACACCCAATAAAGAAGGTGAGAAGGTCCTGTAGCCAATTAGGGAGCAGTAAAAGACTGAGGCTCGAGTGAGGTTTTATTGTGAAACAGCTTCACTGCAACATCCTCCGATTATTTTTAGCCTCTGCCCCAGAGCAGAGGCCTGTGAAAGGTGTGTGAAAATGCCCTTGCCTAGGAAATGTCATACCCGCACCACAACATCAAGTGTTGAATTCAGTCCTAGCTTAAGGTATAAAGTCAAAACCACTCTTAGTCTAGAGCGGAACATGTGCACTCTCATTAGGATCTCTTGTATGTATAGTAGTGGGGGGGATACACAAATTCTAAAGCCTATGGCTGACAAATTAGTGGTTTGATGCTCCACTGTAGGCATGAGCAGGCTGTCTGACCGATTACAGTGACGTAGGCATCTCATTGGCGGACAGCTCTCATCAGGAAACTCAATTGCCATGGCGACAGCCGCGTGACTCAGAATGGGAGAAGTGGGTGGGCCTGTGACACACTGTGTCATATTTGCAGGCACTTAATATTGCTTATGCAGGCACTTATGCTGATATTGCTATTGTTTGTGATGGCTTGCTGTTGTTTCTTTATGGATGGATACTTTGTCTGAGAGGGTGGTAGTGAAGCAGAGAGTGGTCATTCAGTAAAAAACGAGGGGCCTCGGGGTGTCAGCGCTTCACTAATGAGCAGATTGTTAATTTAGGAATTTTATCACATACACGGTACTAGTAGTTTATGAGATTGTTTATGAGAAATTATTGCACCCTAAATTGTGTATGTTGGGAGTTTGCCTATTTATGTATCACAGATAGAGAGAGAGTGAGAAACTAGTGTGTGTATGACGGTTTTCAGTGCAGGGTTTTAGGGAAGTGTGATGGAAATGCACATGTGTGTATGTAAGTGAGAGTGAAACAGAGACCCCTGTTCATGGTATTAAATGAAGGGACCCGTTCTTTAGCCAGAGGGTCCAAGTACTGCTGACCTCTGCTGTGACCACAGTTGTGTTGACAGCAGCTGCACTTCACACATGCTCCCCCAGGCCTGATGTGCCCACTATCCTTCATAGATGAGACCAGACTATAGAAAGACTTATAGAGTCCAGCTTAGGCACTAAGACAACACCACAGAGTGGCATATCACTCACTAACAAAGACCCCAACTGGCAGAATCTGCCTTTCACTGACACTTTTTCATCTCAGCTGGTTAACCTTTGCTGTCGGGGAAGATATGAGACGCGAGCAGAAAAAAGCAGAATATCCGTGTGTAGTGTGTAAAATCATCCATGTCGAAGTTAACTGAGGGGGAATTTGCTCTGCCTTAAGGTTTGTTCTGGATTTGTGTCGGATTTTTGATGGGTAGGGAAACAGCATGTGCTCATTTAAGATGCAGTGCTGATTTATTTATTTATCATTTTCTGCCAAAGTGACATAATTAAATGGCCAATGCGTTGATATAGTACTTTAGGCCTCACTTGTGAAAATGATCTGCATAATAAGCCAGCCAGCATGGCTCAAGCTATTTTTGTATATTTTTTAATTATTATTTTTTAGTGTTATTACAACTGAACACATTAACACTCATTCAAATTTGTTTGGGAATCATTTAGGCTAATTTGTAGAGGAGCCAAATGTGCAAACACATTTTAACAAATACATCTAGAGTGTCATTTTTCTCAAATGTGTGTGTTGGATGGACTTTTAGTATCTGCCCAGGAATACTTCCTATACTGTAATTAAGCCTCGGGTGATCATATTGTATAAGTATTCCTTGTGGCCCAGAGCAAAGGTTTCCCTCTACTCATTTTATGTACATGTGCTTATTATGTAATGAATCTGGCAGTTAATTTTATGGTAATCAAAGGCCCATTTTCCCAAGGTTACACATAAAGTCATGTCTTTGTACTTTTTTCGCTGAGTTGATGTTGCTATCAGAGGTATTCAGGGGTAATTGCCATTGTACAGTACAGTAAAACTTACCACAGGTGAGCCAATAATAGGGACAAAAGGCTATGTTCATTATGTGTCCAAGTCAGTTCTTTTATGGAGTGTGTGGGATATCGGATGACTCATTTGACCATGAGCCTCTATGAGAAGAAAGGTCCTCCACAAATGCCATTATGCCTTTCCATAATTCATCAAACACTGAATTTTTCAAGAGGAATCCGTCATCAGCTTAAAGATTTTTATCGACAATAGGCTGCCTTGTAGTTCACTGATTGGTATCCAGACAGGCTTAGCAGCAGATGAGAAATGAACATGAAAAGCTGCGTTAGGATACCTGTCAAATCTGTCAGTTCCCCAAACCTTGTGTGCATGGCCCTCCTTATGATGAATTAATGATTAATCAGGATTTTTGAAAAAGCCTCAGTGAATGATGGAAGAATAATGAGATTGTCTTTGATCATTTTATGTTAGCTCATGTCAGTAATTTGTGGTAAATCATCTGAATTCAGCTATTGAGATTCATTGTAAGCCGCAAGCCCATCAACCCATAGTATTCCTTGAAATCTTCCACATCAACAAACCCACCAGTGATCCCTGATATCCTGGAAGATTTGAGTTACAGCTCTCCTGCTCTGCAGCAGTCTCTCAGGCCGGCTCAGACATCCGATCCTCACTGTGGACAAACCATTATTATGTCCATGATTGGACTCCCTGTGTGGGAATACCCTGCACTCTCCTCTCTGACTGTGTGAGACTAATGCTGTGTGGCAGGTCCGGCACTCCACTGCCTAAACACATCTGTCATGTTTTGTCATAGTGACACAGCAACCAGCCGTCTCCCACCTCTGTGGCAGGGTATAGTATACCACACTGCAGATACATCTGCGTACAAAAGAGCGAGATGGAGAAGGGTGGAGTTTTAGTGGTAATGTAATGGATTATTGAGCACAATCAAGGCGATACTTGACAGTGCAGGCAGTACAAGATGCAGAATTGACAAAAAGCAAACTGAGAGACAGTCAGGGAAAGGCAGAAATGATTGAGTATGTATAAAAACTGTAAAGAAAACTACACAAACATATGCAATCAAATAAATAATTTCATAAATACACCCCTTTATTACATCATTTACATTTCAAAAGCTGCACCATGTACCCACAGCCTTAAAAGTTAAATTTGTGATGACCCTCTGGCCCAGTGGTCTGATTCATACCACCTAGCGGCTTCTTCAATGTAAACCTTTTTCTGTCACACTGTACTGCTGTGTCTAATAAAGGCAAGATAAACAAAGATAAGTTCAAATCTAGCTTGCGCCCTATGTCTCATTTCCTTCTATGAGACAACACCACCACAGTAATTCTGCATTTCTGAGAATCTGTTAGATATAATAAAATATTAGAAATAACTTGCAGGTAATTTACAAGCTTTCTTACCCATCTGAAACTCGTGTTCATTAAAGATCCTGTGCAAAAGCATTCTCTTTGATACACTGTTCCCTTAAGCTGCTCAGCCAGTATCAATGTCAACAGGAATTGATTCAATGTAACCTAGAAAAATGAAAAAAAAAAATGGTTAGAAGTCTGCTGGCTATAGTGCAGCATGGTTTGCTCATCTGGGTCTCTATTTACCCTTTTGCATCCAAAGTGCAGAAATGGCTCCTGGCATTAAACGATAAACAAGTGTTCAAGAAAAAAAGTTTATGGTTATGTTGTTCTTCTCAGATAATACTTCTCTTATGTTAATTACATAAGAATCATATTAGAACAACATCTGTCATATAAATGCAGAATAAATAACGAATGTAGAGTAATTAATGTGGAAAATAACTCCTTGGCTTTTCTGGCCTTCTGAGTTTGAAATATCAAAACTTGACTCTGTATTTTCTCTCTCTCTCTGTTTCTCTCTTTACCACACGTAAAGACTTAGCATGGTAAAGCTTAAGAGGAACCATCCTGGTATGCTAGACTAGTTCTTTGTGGTCTGGTTTTCCTGCAGGGTGTTCAACTGGATTTTGATGGGCAGTACCCCCGAGGATTATCTCTGCATGGCATACAGTTAGTATTGTATCTCTCTGGAAGCGAAAAAAATGTTATTAGTGGCTCTTGACATGAGCAACACGCAAATTACCACTCGTGCTCTTAGGAATGTGTGCATGTATGTGCGTGTGTGCTCACTGCCTCAGCTATGCTAATTAACCCATCACAATGTGGAGAACAGGAATGTGAAAGAATGAAGATGTCTGAAAGGACAGTATACATGTACAAAGCACAGGGGTCGCACTGGAAATCCGAGTAATGTCTCAAATTAAGATGTTTCTGTGGTACCAGACAGCCTGACATCATGTCCTTTATGGAATATTGCTTTTATCCTTTGTGCAACAACATTTTATTTTCCATTATCTGGGTATGGTTATATTTTTTATCATTTATTAAATGATTTTTCATTTACTATCTGGATTTTGGGTTATTGACCTCGTGATTTCAGTACACATTAATATGTTTTACCGTAGCGCTGTTATATATTACTAGTAAATAAACGTAATGTCTCTATTTTGAAAAGAACAATGAATCAGAAATATGTAGCAAACAAGACTGCAGCACTCTCTTTGCCCCAAGCAAAAAAAATCTGCATTTTGGAAAGACTGAACTATTGTTTGTGGAGTATGCCAGTGGGCAAACACACTGAAGTCCCAAAGGTATTGTGGCCCCTGTGTTTTGATAGTAGACTTAAAATAACCCATTTTAGAGAGGAAGAGCAATGATTTCAGTGGCACTATTCAATCCGCAGGAAACAATGTGCCTTGAGGCAAAGCAAACCTGCTGGCAAAGGCTCTTTTGATCATTGCAACATGCACGAGGTCATTTACTTATTGCAGAGGAGCTCGTGGGCTGCCCTTTTTAATGTTAGCTTCAACCACGGGCTTTCTGAGAAATGCACATGGGTAGCCATAATTCTTCACTGTCAATGCTAAGCACTTACAGCACCGAGACAACAAGCTAAGTAGAAACACTTGATCCCAGTGGCCAGGCAGCATGAGATGAAGGAATGAAAGCCACTGTCACTCAAGATTTTCTTGCCTGTCATCAGAAATGTGGTGCCTGTCATCACATCGAGCAGACGACAGGGCACAGGTGGAGCTAAAAGTGGGAACGGCTATGGAGGAAAGTTAACTGTGACTGACAGGAAGAACAGAGCAATTACAGTACCTGCCGAGAGTTTTGAGTTCACTAGAGGTGAGGATAATTGTGGGGGCAATATGTATCTGTCCCTTCAAATCTTTCTTTTTCAGTCTCTGCATGTTTTTTTTTTCAGATATTCACTAGCCACTGATGTTCACCCTGGCTCTACATCTTAAGTAAAAGGGTTCAATTATGCTCGACAATTACAAAACAGTGGCTCTCAGTCTTCGGTTGCTTTTTACTATGAGCATCACCCATCTAAATTGCCCAAAATTGCCTGACTTATCACCAGCCTAAAATCATAGTAATCATAGTTCATTCTCTATAAGCTTTTCCCTACAAAAAAATGTAATATAAGTATTTTCACTACTTTCTTTCCAAAGTGTTAAGCATAATGTGGGCTATTTATATACCCTATGTGCTATGCAAAAAACATTGAATGATGACTTTCATGCACTTACCGCTATGCTCTTCGTTAAACTAAAAGAATCAAGGGGTCACGTTCAGAGCGCTGGCATCTCCAAGTGTACAGGCTCTCTAAACAGCACGAGACAAACATGGCCCCTCTCCAGGAACACAAGATGGCAGGGGCAGATGGCCAATTACATCCCATAATGCCTAATTGTAAATGATGAGGCAGGTGTCAAATTAGGCCTACCTACAAATGAAGGGGAATTCAGCCCCTGTAATCTGTAGGAAAAACAGATCAGATAGAAAGGATTACTATAAATGTATTCAAGAAAACAACATGTATAGACAGTTTCCTGATATAACATGTCAGTGAGAAAAAAGGTAATATTTCAAATGCCCAGTGAATAGCGTCAACTCCTGGTGAATCCAATTACAGGCTGTGTGAAAGACGACGGGTAGTGCACAAGCATGGGGCTGAGTTCACCGAGGTTCATTTCACTTGGAGAGAAGAGGTTGCAGCTTGGTGGCAGAAGTGTAAATATCGCACCAAGAGTTCTTCAGAGCAATCTTCAAAAAGTATTGACCTCTGTACAGATGCAAAACAGAAAATCTTCTCAATGGATGGCGAACTTGCAGAATTTTCCAATAAACCCACTTTCAAAATCGGCAACAAGTGTGTGTCGAAGCTCTGGCTTGTTTGGAAACACGGTACCTCTAAAATGTGTTTATTTGCAGACTTGAACATGTTTTTTGTGTGCGTTTGATGAATTAATTATTAGTTTTGTTCAACTGATGACAGTACACTTGCCATGTGTCAAATGATGATGATTTCTGGTTTGTTTACCTGTCAGTCTGGTTGATAATGGCTGTACATTAGAGACAGACTGCTGCTCAGACAATTTTTTTGTGTCCTTTCCTTTGAATACTTCAAGTTATTCACATTTTTTATTTGTTATTGTTTCATTTATTCATTTGAAAGTTCCTTGAATGCTGAAACATTAGAGAGAAGTACAGTGATCTCCCTGTGCCATACACATGAAATGTACAAGTAAACAAAGAGAAGCTGTCCGGGCAACCGATATAGTGCGCACACTGATCTTTAAAAACATAGAGCAATATGGTTTTGCATTGATGGTATTTGGACATCAATGAGTCAGTCAAGGTTGTTGCTACAAGGCCCCTGGAGGGCACTTTGATTGTCTCAGTCAGTTAACCAAGTCTACATTGCTTTCTCCTTGTCTCTCTATTTCCTCATCACTCCACCCCCCCACAGGTCACTGTGTCCCCATTCTCCTTCCCGTCCTCCCAAACCTGATTATTGCCTCTCCATCCAGACACAGTCACTTCTGTTAATTAGAACAAACCTTTTAGTCATTGAACATACATCTTCTCCTCTTAGACCGGCCAAGACCGGAGCAGACTCGCCACAGACCATCATTAATTTGAATTGTCTACCCTTCCTGTCTTTTTCCCAACCTCTGCCACCTCTCTGTGGTGGCAGCACAGCTCCTGTCCAGAGGAATTGAGCTGCTAAATATCCACGACCAACCGTCCGGAACGACCCAGCAGTAAATATTAAAAATCCATCAGGCAGCAAATCAACAAGCCAGTACATGGCAAACACTATTATTTTCATATGGTGTTACTGTCACCCTTGGCCCCCCATTAACGCTGCGGTGTTATAAAGAAAGTGAATAAGCTCCATTATTGCGTCTGAGAACCAACAACCTATTAGAGACTTTTGACCTGTTGGTTCAACATTCTGTCATGGCCATGTGACGACAGCCATGTTGAAAGAGTGTGTGTGTGTGCCTGTGTGTGTCAGTGTGTGTCAGTGTCAAAATAGACTGCTGGAGACTTTAGAAAGAGACAAGTAGAAGGACAGAGAAAGAATGATAGATCAAGGATATATTTACACACACATTACTATATGCTTCTATTGCAGGGCTCCTCTCTGTGGTAGTATATATGCTCTGCTGACAAAGAGGAAGAGGATGGGGGTGTTATGGTGATGGTGGTGTTAGAATATAAAAGGGGAAATATCACTTCAGTGTCAGAGAGAGGCTGGTTCTGTAGCAGAGTGAAACCTATGATTAACCGAGTCTTTATATAAAACTACTGCCCGTTAATCTGCAAAAAATGTTTCATCATTTACAAAGTAACATATCTTCGAACATATTTTACATGGCAAGGACAACCACTTGAATCATAATGACTGCTTAAAAAAATATTCAAATGAAAATTAAATGAACAAAAATTGAAAGTGAATGAGGTCTTCCTTTTCACCTTCACTAGGAGTGTTCACATAAAGGTCAGGTGACACAACTTTTATCGCTGCTGCTGCCATCTGTGTTCCTCATTAACCTCTAAGTTGGTAATGTTTTGCGCCTCTCCAGTATTTCCCTCCACTGTTTGGTCAATATGGGCTTCAGTAGGTTGCCAGCATCCTCCTAATGCCATGCACAACAATGAAACGGCAAATCCCTAGACAGGTCTGTCCCCATGACCCACTCCACACGGCCAGCTGAGCATCCCACATTGCCTGCCCACTCCACAGCATATGGAAGCAAAGTGCTGCCAACAGTGCAAATGGTGGTTTAGATCCATCTGAGCCCAACTGTCACAGGGCGGCACCTGGGGCATGAGTCTCCTCAAACTAAACTCTGCTACAATCAGGCCACGGGTGCATTGAAGAGAAACTGCTGCAATATAAGCTTTCTCCTCCCTCAAGCCAACTTGATAAGTGCTTCATCTCTCCCAATCTCCAAAGCCATTTGCACACACATCTATAAAAAAGTGAAATGATAACCCTGAATCGGGTGTAAATGCTGGTGTTATTGTTGATATATACTTTCAAGTCTCATAAAGGGACTAAATTGGATTTTGAAATTATTACTGTATATGTTTTTTGATACTGTGCTCTTATTTTTCTTATGTAAATAAATGAACAGCAGCAGCTGTCTCTGATGCTCCTTCTCTCTGTGCCACAGGGCAGACATTAGTGTCACACTCTCTTCAATAGAGGCATGTCATAAAAGACACATCAATAACCAGAGATGCCTCGATGTTCTCCATTATTATTATTCTTTAATGCTGGCAGTGGCGTGATTTAATGCCTTTCACATTTTTCTCCTGCCTGCCGTTGCTTATCGGCAGAGTTTCATTAGCATACAAAGCCCTGTTTTAGTAGTGGGGGGGTTTTGGTAGATAGCAGCCATCCGGTTAGCTCATCTTACTAACCCCCTTTGTGTGCGTTTCTTGCTGCCAGGGCTAAAGATGATGGTTTTGTGGCACGTTTGGGAGGCTCTGTCACATTAATCCTTCCCACACACCGCTGTAAACCCAGCGGCACACAATCCTACTGCAGAGTTTCTCCGATGGCCCCAGATACTATAAGCAAGAGGTTTGAAGACAAACAGCATCTGGCAAGGGAAAAATGAAGTTGGACAAAGGTAAAAAGTCATCCAGGCATCTGTGCTTACTCAGCTGAGTTTGTGTGTATGTGAAAGAGAGAGAGAGAGGGAAAGAGAGATGCAGCAGGAATATAAACTCTGCTTAGATGGGCGGTTTTATTTTTGGGAAATCATTCCACGCCTTTCATAGCAGGACTCATAAGGCATCTCCTCCTATTCCATCTGGGAGATGGTGCTGGCTTTTTTTGTATGCCACGCCTGTCATGCATTTGGGGGCTGCAGTGTAAACTTGCTGCCAGGCTTGGCCTGAAAAACGCATCTCAATGCAGGGAGCTGCTGCCTTCAGCAGCATGGTTGTTGTCTGCCCTCATCTTTCCAAGTATCTCCAGCATCTTCAAGCCCTTCCAGCTTTCTATTACCTAAATAGGCAAACATCTGCAATGTCAGGGGAAGACAGGAGCTGCAGACACCCAGTCAACAAGCTATTCATTTTCCCTCAGCCTTGCCTCCCTAACCATGACAAGTTCTTTCACACTAACAGAAACAAGACAGCACGCACGCATACACACAAAATTGTGAGGGGCCAAAAAAATATGTCAGTGCAATCTCTTGACTTCGGACTGGAGGCCCTCCAAAGTGCAGAGGAAATTTAAATTTATTATGAATAAATCTGACTCAATTTATTTCTCTCACCCCTCCTGTTTACTGGATAAGCCCTTATACCAATTGGTCAACTCAAGCCAATACAGCACCACTCTTTCAATGATACAGTCATGCAGGATTTCAAGTGACTCTCTCCCATGCCAGACAGCTGAACCCACAACCTGCCAACATTATAGGAGCAGACTTAACTTAAAATGTCAGCTTGCACTGTACACGCACTGGTGGAGGAGGTGTGTATGTTATGCGTGTGAAGGTGTGTGTTGGAGGGTACAGTGGGAATAAAAAGGCATTCATTATAATGTGTTAACCAGTTCAGAGGAAGAAGCTATATGAGGTGTATAATGACATTTAGCGCTAGCAGAGAACACTGGGAATACATCTCATTTCCAGGCAAATCATCAAGGAGGCTGAAGGCTGCTTCAAAAAGTGTCCGAAAGACAGAGGTCACAGAAAACCCCAGAATATCCAGTTGCCTGCAGTTTCTGCCTACATCATCACTGAATGTTTATGTCACTGCTGCACATTTCCACACTCTTCACACCCAAACATGTGGAGCGCACACTCGCACAAAAGGCTCCCCGTGGCTAATGCAGCTGTTTGCTTTAATAACTTGCATTAGAGTAAGCATATCCCTGGAGGGTAGTGCTCCAAGATGAAGACTTAACGCTTCCATCTCCCTAGGTCACAGCACCCTATCCTTCACACTGCCAAACCAACACTTGGACATGGAGTAAATCTAGGGCACGGTGTGCTCATGTTCGATCTTATCATGCTTGTGTAAATTTCCCTCAGCGCTGTAAAGTTATGCCTTGGTTGGCTTATGGCACGAGGTGAGTCTGCAGAAGTAGTTGCTGCATGGAGTGTGTGTATGTTTGTGTGTGTGTGTGTGTGTGTGTTCTTGATCTTCGCAGAAAATCTGACAGGCCAGTGTGCCTGCGGATTAGAGGGGCCTCTGTTTGGGTGGCTGCATAATTAGGACAACTCTGTTGACAGTGCAGCAAAGTGGCCTGCTTTTTCAACACTGCAATTTTTATCCCTTCTCTGTTCTGTCCCTCCACTCTATAGGTCTCCCAATATTAAACCCAGCCTTGAAACAAAACCAACTTAAATGGACTCAGGGAGGTGATAGTTGCTAGGAAGGCAAAGTTCAGAGACGGTTGATTTTCGACCAAATGAACTTAATGAGCCAGAGTGTTATTTTAGGTGTCATAGCGGTTGTGTGGTTAAGGAGTCCTGAGTTCACGGTAAGTCTTGACTTTCTATTTGTGTAGTTTTCCCTCCCACATGAGGTCAGGTCAGATGGAAACTTTAAATTGTCTATTGTGTGTGCATCTCTTTGATTATGTTCTAGCCCTGTGACAGACTGACAATCGCTTTTCTTTGTCTTTCATCCGGTGTATGCTGGGATAGGCCTCAGCTTCCTGTGACCTTCAGTGGAAATAAGCAGGTAGAAAATAGGTGTTTGGATGGATTCACGGACACAAGGTTAAAAGCATTACCTCTGTAGATAGGAGAGAGATTGGGTTGAATGAAGACAGGGGGCTATTTTCCTTTTTTTTCCTTCTTTTTTTCTCTTTTGATTCTTGTGTATTTATTTTCTTTAAAAATAACAAAAAAAATACCCCCACCCTTCAGGGAGCCCGACATTTTCATTTCACTATCTGTGTCCAAGTCAGTTCTTTGCTTTCATCGACATAGATAGGGACCTGGGCACAAAGCAAAATTATCTCTCCAATCCTTTTTTGCCTTTTCAATACCGATATGTGTAGTTTCCCTTTTTCCTCCCCAGATCCCCTATTTTTCTTGCTTTTTATTTTATCTGTTTGGGCTTTCTGAAGAGAGAAGAGATTGTGGCAGTTCCACAGGGAACAGTTGTCATACTGACTATAAACTACAACAACTTGTCTAATTGAGCTACGGCACTCAGTGCCATCCTCTTGCCAAAACCAGTCAGGAACTGCTCAATTGAACTGTGAGTGGAGACCCATGTGGGTGCGTATGTGCATGTTGAACATGCTGTGAGTGTGTGTATGTGTGTGGGTGGCTGGCTGGCTGACTGTAAGATGAGGGATCCTGGCTGTGCTGGAATGCTCTGTGGTAGGGTCTGTCAGCCTGTTGTGCTCCAGGTAATAGCTGACATTTCTTCATTTGTGCACCTAATTGCTGATTTACACTGCCACTAATGACATGTGAAGTCAGATCCAGACTCTGTAATGGGCAAGGGAATCTAGCCAGAGGTGTCCAAACAGTTCACTCTCCCTCTCTGTCTCTCCTCCCTTCTCTCTCCCGTTCTGTCTCTTCCACTCTTCTGTAGCTGGCTGACATCTTCTCTGCATCCTTTATTTATGCACTCTTTCATCAGTATGGCGTTCTCCTGGCAAAATCCCAAGTCAAATTGTCACTTAAGATCAGAGATGAGTTTATCTTTCTCTCACTCACTTTTCCCCCCCCTTTTTTTTGCTGTCTTCCAATCCTTTCAATCCCTTCATGGGATGACTCGTGCAGTCCCTGTATGCAGAGGCTAACAAACAGTTTGGAGATCAGTTAACTGGAAAGAATGAAAAGCAGGCTGGCGGAAAACGAGTCAATGACTTGGCTTAAACTGACACTAAGCAGAGTCACATTGTACAGCATTTTTCCCTTGCATTTAGTGAAGATTATGAATTTCTGAAATAGGACACAATATGTTTTGTTTATGATTAGGGACACAAAATTAATATTTTCCGTATGAAATGCATCCTAATCATTAACATGATAAAGTTACACCACTACCGCCTGCTACCATCTTATTTTATGTGGTTATGAGGTCGAGACAAAGAAATGGAGGGGGCGATCAACCATTTATTACAACATAAGGCCCAAGTCATTTCGTGGAAATGAACACACAATGGCATGTGATATATGGGATCTCCTCTTCCATGTAACAGCAATCTAAGTGTCCTTTATGATTTCATTCAAAACCCCTTGTCCTTGCGTGGTGCAACTAAACACATTATAGCAAAATGACGGATGGCCCCTGTGAGCGTAAGGAAAATGGGTGGAGGGCATAATATTCTCCACCCGCAGGGGTCGGGGGATGGGAGAGTTCTTATTAATTATAGTGAGAGGAATTTGCCCCACTGCATATTGTTCAGGTCCACTGGAGGAGCACCGCCATGGCTGCATGCATGTGTGTGTGTGTGTGTGTGTGTGTGATGGCTCAAGTGTCCCACTGTGGTATGCCAGTGTTGCACTAAACGAAGCTGACTTTAATGGCTGTGTTAATGAAATGCCCGGGCCCTAATTAAGCCCTCTCCACATTGGTGGGGACAAGCTAGATTCAGTCTCTCTTGCTCCCTCTCTCTGAGTTCCCTAAAGGCCTATACCATCTCTTCCTCTAGGATGTGTTGCCTTGACATCTAAAAGCTTCCTTCTAATGGCTAAATTGTGACTGGCATGTATGTTTGTCTGTGCAGACATATGCTCGAACAACAGAGCTTTAATAACACAGAATCTACTTTCAGCTTCTTTCTTCTAGCAGTACATTAGTACTGAGCCAGTACATGTTTCAGATTTTTTTTGGCTCATCAGGGACAATGATTGGCTTCATATTATGCTTGTTTCTTTTCTTTTTTTTTATCTTTGTCCTTGCTGGAGATGCTCAGAAATAACTCCTTCATTAAACAGCAGGCTGAGAATCTTGTTTGTGCTGTTATAATTTGCAACGTGTCTGTCTGTGACTCATATGTTCAATCTTTTGAGAAGGAAATGACTTTTTCTAAACACAACGCCATAGATATGAAAAGCACGTTGAGTGATCTGACCTTCTGAATGTTCTTTAGCAATGTGACACAGTGTGGTGACATCCAGACAAAGTGACTCTTTGAGATATTAAAGGTTTTGGACATGCGCACACCTTGCAGTGATTGATGGTCCCACAGACAGAGCTAAGTCACCTCTTCATCTATCTCACATACATACAGGAAAACATTAATTTTCTCTCTTTCACATACACACATTGCACCTACAGTATGATGGCATAATTAATTGCAAGAATACCTCGATGAATGTTCTGCTCGTGTCTTGGCAAAACTTCAGTAAATATAAGATAGTGTGATAAACAGCCTCTCTTTGCTTTTTTTTTCTTCCTTTTAATTGGCAGCTGTGACCTTCAGCTGCGTTGAAGTGCAGAGCAAACATTTGATAAAATCGGTACACATATCTCAACGCCACTGTTTCTTCTCTTCTCCCCTCTATTTCGTTTGGCTCGCTTTAATCATGTTTCTCTGCTAGCTGTCACAAGTAAATAATGAGTAGACTCAAGATGTCTTTGATTTGCAAGGCCTGAGTTGGGTCACAGCTCAATTGGCACAGACAAGAAAAAAAAAAATCATTCCGTTTGCTGAGGGCTCATTAGAAGCCTTGCAGCGTAAAGCCAGGGTCACTGGATGATATGGAGTCTTTTTATTGAAAACCCCTTGATCCTGGAGATCACGAAATGCTCCACCATGATGGCAAGAGAGATGGGGAACAATTTCTCCAGATGACAAATTATATACTTTGGGCTTGGAGACAGAGGGTGAACGCAGACAGACAGAGGAGAGAAAGCGGGAGAGGACATAATTACACCTATGTGACTCCAATGGCTGCAGATGAAAAGTTGCATCATGTCAGGCCAAGTTTTGATGCATGCTGCCCACAGATGAGGCAGCTGGCAGATATACTGTGGGTAAGAAGGCTATTCGATCAACATTTCCGCAGGGATATCAACATCAATGTTTGATAGTGTCTCATATAGATGAAAAATGCAAATAAATCATTTCTATCTCTCAGAGCCAACTGTTAGAATTAATACAAGCAGCCATTAGCATAGCAGACATTCAGTATCTGTCCTTGTGCTGGAGAACATTTGTAAAACTCACATCTGTCCTTCCTGTTCATATGCATGCCCTGTGCCCCTTTGTAGATATAATCATAAGTTAACACAGTTACCGTCAAAAACACTTGCTTCAAGTAATAATGTCTGTGCTGTGGTTCTCTGTGTCTGGACTCCCCATACTAATCTGACTCCCATGGGCACTCAGTTTATATCCACTTCTCACAGTTTGTCTGTTATGGTGCTCAACAAACAACCTCCAATCTGCACACACATAATCATGCATACAGTGTGTGTCTAAGTGTTAGCTTACAGGGTTAATACTCAATAAATACAGTCTACAACAGGCTTCATACTTGAAACATGGTGACATTTGGTAAATCATTAGGCACATCATTCCAACATCTGTAGAAGAAACTGTACTGTGGCAGGTTTTCATATACAATAGATTGTTGTCTTCCCTTTTTTCTGCGCTTCTTGTATTATGTTGCCATTGCATGTTTGGGTAATCATAGGGATGGATTTTCATGGGCACAAATGTCTTTTGACTCAGAAATTCTAATAGATATTTATGGTAAATAAAAGTGGAGGTTAGCTGAGGCTGACTACTACAAATAATGATCTTTTTAAGAACAATACAATGGGAAATGTCTTTTCTCAAGTTATCACCCTCTCCGCAGAGCATTTTTCCAATGGTCTCAACCCCCATTATACTGGCACATCCCATCCTACTCATCTCTCTCCCTGCCCGTTCTCTGCATGACGATTTCATTACCTCGGAGATGCTGGGATACCAGCAATAATTATTCATAAAAATCTGCACCTGCAAATTAATGGAGAGGCATTATGCATACTGCTCCCTGTAATGTATTTGAAGGTATTTTTAACACAGGGTAACACCAGCACACAGGTTAGGACCTGCAACCTATTATTCATATTCAGCACTATTTCAGCCAAGGTTAAATGTGGTAAAAAGAACAAAGTGGCAATAATGGTGTCACGACAAGGAATATGTTAATGCACACAACTCATTTCAGTCAGAATCTCCACTATGTACGGCACTCAAGAATTTTCAGGCAAACACTCAGTCAGCCTTCAGTGTTTTTTTTGCTTAGAGACTTAGGATTGCCATTCATCTTGACACAAAAGGACTTAAAGCGAAGGACACTGTTAAAAACCTTGGTGTATTAATTGACAGCAATCTCAGTTTTTTTTAAAAAATATGTGAAAGCAATGACTAAATCAGCTTTTTGCCATCTCAAAAACATAGCCAAACTTAGAGGCCTTATGTCAACATCTGATTTGGAAAAACTCACTTGTGCTTTTATTTCCAGTAGGGTTAACTACTGCAATGGTCTTTTCACAGGCCTTCCTAAAAAGACCATGAAACAGCTTCAGCTTGTGCAAAATGCAGCTTCTAGAGTTCTTATGAAAACCAAAAGAACCAACCACATTACTCCGATACTTATGTCCTAACATTGGCTTCTGTTTAGTCACAGAATTGACTTTAAAGCACTGTTGCTTGTTTATGAATCACTAAATGGGTCAGGACCAAATACCTCTCAGATATGTTTCAGCAGTACATACCCGCTACACCTCTCAGATCACTGGAGAGAAATATCTGTTGGTAATACCTACTGTCGGAACTTAACATGGTGAAGCAACTTTTTGCTGCTATGCTGCTCAGCTCTGGAACCAACTTCCTGATGGTATCAATGGTGCTCCAAATGTAGCCAGTTTCAAATCTAGACTTCAAACCCAACTGTGCTCAGACTGTACAAGCGATTGTACACGCACTACAGAACTACCCATAGGGGCGTAATCAGCAGGATAACATCATCTGTCTGTACTTTCCAAAACCATTACAAATCAGTGTAAAACAATTATGTTTTATGGTGTGACAACGCTGTGCTTAAGGTCTGATTAGGTTTAGCAACAAAAACCACTTGGTTAGGGTTAGGGAAAGATCATGGTTTGGGTTAAAATGATCACTTGAAATGTGGTGTAGGTTAAAGTTACTACCTCCTTAAAGTAAGGCAACCTTCATCATCATGGCAACAATAAATACCATGAGAATTGTAGTTATGGTTTTTAAAAAGCTGTCCCGACTCGTGGTTGGAAACATGACACTCACAATTGGAAACAGTGGTCTCCTGCAGCTAAGTCCACTTTTTTGCCATCTATCTATCTAGCCATCCACCCAACCCACTACCTCCGATATGGAAATTTGTTACCTTATATAGACATCATCTGAACTGCTCCACTTCTAAAGGTCATAATTACTACAGTAACTACAAACTTAGGTTGTTTTTGGTGACTGAATTTACAACCTATACTGTTGTTTTTCATGGGAGGACAGGCTGGATTGGATGCACTCTTCCTTTTTAATCTTCTATTTTCATGTGTTCTTTCAACTGTTTTAATGCATTTTACTTTTTTTTTTAAATCTCTTATTTTTCTATGTTCTTTTATCTGCTCATTTGTGAAGCACTTTGAATTGCCAATTGTGCTATGTAAATAAACTTTCCTTGCCTTGCCTCTTGTTATTTATGGAGGCTTTGGCGGTAGCAATTTGCAACTCAGTAGTAAATTGTTCAGTGTTTACAATAAGAAATAAATGGTTTTGGACAACTTTATCACATGCATGTGAGCAACCCCTAACCTTTAGCTAGGGATATGTCATTTAATATTCTATACACTACTGAATGTGAGATGTTACACTACATATGTTTAGTTTTACAGTCTGTGGTTGACCACAGGTCTGTTGTTTTAATTGTAGCAGTTATAACACCTGCTGTCATCCTCCACAGAATTAGCTGCAGCTATTCTGTCATCTGTGGGGTGCATATGGCAGGAAGCAGTGGGAAAAAGCTATGGAAAGGTAGGGCTTCAGATAGAGAAACAGAGAGAAAGAAATAGAGACACAGAGTCAGAGGAAGCTCGGGACAGAAGGCTGAGGTTGTGACATGTTAATTGCTCCTCTGCAGTCAGGTGCAGGAGAGAGTTATCATGGTGTAGGGTCTAAAACTGCCTGGAAGTCATAGCTCCACTCTTCTTCATTCACACCTGAAGGGTAGCACTGACACAAACAAACACATGTGTGAGCACTGCCTGCAGTAGCGCAGCAGAACCTGATGTTTATCATCCCAAAGGGCATCACATCACATCTCCAGTCCAACTCACTCTTGTAACAAACCCACTAACTGAGATGTAGTTGCACTTGCAGCCTCACCTTTCCATGCCACTGTCCATTTATAGCCCTTTTTACACAGCAGGTACTTGTGTACTTTTAAAGTTATCTGGTTTAAAGGTAGATTCAGTTATAGTTTTTGCTCTCAAAAAGTCCCTGCTCCCATGGTGATATGTTCTGATCTTCCAAGAAATACCAGTGTGAAGTTTGTAGTAATGAATGTTGCAGAGTGTCTAAAGCCTTGAGACAGCCTTGCACTGTACACAGTGCAAGGCTGTGAAAGTGAAGCATTGGCACAGAGATGCTGCAAGGCAACAGGAGAGGAGTCACACTGTGAGGACTTGCTTAGTAAAGGTCAGACTGTCAGTGCAGGGCAGCCACTCTAATCTCCCCTGACCTGACCTTCAATAGTGCAACATTATCTTTATTAGCATCTACAAAAGCTGCACTCCATTTCTGTATGCGTGGATGTCCATATTTATATGTGTATATGTTTGTGTGTATGCCTGATAGTGTTCATATGCTTGTGTGCGTCAGTCTGTGAGCCTTGCAGAATTTTCCAGCTTGCAACTGGCATCCTGCCCAGCAGTGGGACAAAAGCTCTGACAACCTAGGCAATGGCAGCCAAGGGTAATAGCCAAGGGTAACTTCACGAGTGCAGTTCAGTGACCAGGCAAAAAGCAAGTGTAGGAGAGCCTCTAAGTGCCCAGTGAAAACTGCAGAGGACCATGTCTGCTTCTTGTTGAGAGGGACACTAATTGGTTTAGAACCCATGTCATCACCACTTAGAGTGGTTTAAGACATGCCTCCACAACCCAATATCCACGTACACTAAGTGAAGAGGTGGTGAGGACCTACCCTGGATCGTGAACAGGTTTAAATGGAAGATCGTTTGATATAATGAGCTATTCTCTAGAGAGAACTCTACTGTAGATGGCACAGTCTTTTATGACTGCTTTTCATGCTTGGCATTCTGGCTTTAATGGTCTATATTCCCAATGAGCTCTCATTAAGGCAAAAGATGTTTCCCCACTCTAAAACTCATAGTGGTCATTCAGCCTTCTCTCTCTCTCTCTCTCTCTCTCTCTCTCTCTCTCTCTCTCTCTCTCTCTATTTATATGTATATCTCTCTATTTATAGAGGTATACATACATATATATATATATATATATATATATATAACTCTTTTGTTCTTTCCCTTGTAGAGCTAAATTGTGAGTAAGAGGCATTGACAACAACCTGACTTTTTCCTCCAGTGTTAATAAGATACAAAGTGCAAAGGGAACCATTCAGTCACTCACTTCATCATCGCTTGTTGAGCCGGTGGGAGTCAGTTATTGAACTCTACAGGTTTTTTGTTTTTTTAAAAAAAGTGACCTAATAATGTCTGACCTCCATCCTGAAACAGCTCAGCTTCCTCTGTAAACACTTCATGGTGGGAGCACCCTGTTGTAAAATCTTGTCAGAGTCATTAGTCAAATCGACACCCAACTGAGTTTAAAGTGTGCAGGCGGAAAAGTTGGGATGAGTAAGGGTATCCTGTTGATTTCATTTCATCTTTAAAAAAAAAAAAGAAAAAAAAAAAGATTCTTTTGCATATATCAAAGTGTTTTACCTGCACAGAAAATGAACATTGGTAAGAGCAAAGCTAAATAAAATTAGATTAAAATTAGAAAAAAAAATGGGAAAGAGTAAAAAAGTAGAGACAATGTTGCGTGGGGGTTTGGAGGTAGTGATGGGAGGAATGTGGGGGTTCAAAGCTGTTCCACTGTTGGGAGCTGAATTATGGCCCCAGGCAATGCTGTCGGCAAAAGAAAGTTCAAGAGGTGTGGAAAGAAGAGGAGTGGGTGGGTGGGGGTGGGGGGTGTCTTGAAAAAGGCTTTCTTGAGGCTTTACAGTCTAGTAACCAGGATGCTGAGTTGGATGTGGTGAAGTGCCCCAGGGGAGGCCAGGAGCACTGAGAGACAGTAACCTGAGATGAGAGGTACCTGAGCCTCAGTATCAAACCACTCCTGTGATCCACTGAAGGCTTTATCTGTTCACTTACTGGTTCCCCAGCCATGGACAATGGGAGGGATCCTGACAGTCTGGTCAGGCTAGTCTTGCTGGGAATGACCAGTGAAGCAGAGTAAAATTTTTGTTACAAGTAGTGTTTCCCAGTAGAACATCTATAATATAAGTGTTATTTTTTATGAAAAAGTCTTGGCTGTCTTTAAAAATATATTATTTTTAGGGTTTATGGATTAAAATTATTCTGTTTTTAGTTGCAAAGAGGGAGATTTATAGCATCTGTTGGAATCAGGCCATTTCATAAAAATATGTTTGACTAAGGTGAAAAGCCTTCCACTTGGAAAACTCATGTAACAGTGTTGAGTAAGGTGTATTTATTTCTATTTCCGCAAAGTACTTTGATAAACTGCTCTTTAAATGTACTGATCTGCTTAGAATAGCATGTGTTTCCAAAGAAAACATTCTGGAAGTAAAAAGAGAGCGTTTTCAATTAGTTTTTAGGCTTTTTGCCCACAGAGTTTCTGGCAAACCTTTTTTCTATCATTACCCCCCCATTTATATTACTGCCTTAAGTCCCCTAAATCCTATGACTACTGCATCTCGCACAGCTGTGCACTTTTATGGCATTTGCTAATGTACTGTAAATGACATAAAATATGACAAGCTTAGTTTTCTGCCAGCTCTTGCTTTTATATCATTTTTTACACGATTTTGAATTCCCATTTATTTATTTGAAGGCAGATGTGATTTTATGTCCTCACCATGGCTGTAAAGTGCTACTTTGAAATGCAAATGAAGCTTTGATTGAGAGATTTTCATGAAAAGGGTGTTGTCTGCGAGGTGGCAGCGTGAAAGTAAGTCCAAGGGGACATGTTTTGTGGTCCCATTTGGGGCTTGGTGATGTATTGCTGGAAAACCATAGACTGGTAGAGGACGCTGTAGGACACGCTGTTAAGCTCTTAACTCTAGTACCATCCATGACGTACAGACTTTGCAGATAGTCGTTTCACCTGGTGTTCTCACTGCAAACCTCACCTCTTAAAGGGAAACTTTGCCGATTTCCAACCAGCATTGTATCATTACAATGTGAGTAGTATATGCAAATAAGCAATGGCAACTTCCCTCCATGTTACCTGCACCCAGAGCTCCCCACTCATTGCTGGCAAAAGTCTGCTGGGTTACACAAAACATGTCATCCAGTGCTTTGGTAAACCTCAATTTGTTTTCTGACAGAATATTATATTGGACTTTGCCAACTCTGAATACAGAACGGCACATCAGTGACTGTGTTACCTGTAACTTGCAGCTGCATCGAGTGGCAACATGCAGCACTCGGTAAGTTTGCATCGATCCACATAATGTCATTGACTCCAGTATGCCCATGATCCTTGTACATCGGTACGATATATCAATACTTGGTGAGGAAAAATTTTTTGTAAATGAAAATAAGTCTTAGTAAAGAGATACACACTAACTTTGTCTCTGCTAACTTTGTCTTTGGTGCTCTGCTGGCCGTGAGCACACTGTCAGTAGGTTTAGTCAGTCTGATTGGACGAGATGCGTGCAATGCATTCTGGTTTTTGTAGGATTAGAAGAGCGGTATGGGGAAGCCTTTTTCTCAATTTTCTCTAGTCATAGGGCACCAATTTCAAAAATAATTGCACATTTCTACGACATAGGTGACCCAGTTTTAAGAAATCATCATATTCACAGTGGTGAATTCTCACTTTAAAAAAGCTGAATTCCCATTCCAAACACACTATAGCTTTTCACCCCTTTTCACAACTTAAAAGGCGTCGCCTACAGCTTTCTGGGAATAATGTTTTTGTCCATTTAAGGGCAGATTTCAAAGAAAGGCTTTGGAAATCCAAATGAAATTACAGGATAGAGTGTCTGCTTATTGCCTTATATGCACTTAAAGGCAGAGTGTATACTTGAAAGGTAATGGCTTTCAGCAGTCAAGTATTATGGTGGCTCCCACGCTGAAATGGATCTCTTTACTCCTGTCGTGACAGAGTCCTCTTAGTGAAGGTGTGGCATAATGTAGTACAGACTAAGGCCTCTTATCTCGTGTCAGTGGTATCCTGCACACCTTGATAAAGCCTCCTTTCCTCCCTTGTCTTGTAACAACATTCCACTCTGTCTGACAGGTACTGTAGCTAGCGGGAGCCTGCCTCTCATCTACACACACACACACACACACACACACACACACACACACACACACACACACACAAGGCTTTCTCCTCTTTTCCAAAAAAGCTTTCACTAATGCAGTAGATAGGGTCTGCAGAAATGGACATGCATTTGGTTAAGACCAAAAAATCAGAAATGTCCAATCATCCTCATCACCTGTGTTTATGTGGAGAGCTACCTTGCAAACTGCTAACCAGAAAGAGGTTAAGTTAAATACTCTCTAATGGTTAATATTAAATCCTTGTTACTGTTAGAATGCCACAATCCATCAGGCGATCCATCAGAAATTCAAACCTGTGATAGATTAAAGTCTGTAGAACTGTTTTGGAATTTGAACAAGGTGACACATGCTAGAAAAAACATGCATGTTGAGGTCCAACAACTGAACCCTCCCTTTGAAACACCTCCCTTTGAAAATGACACAAAAGATCAGTAGCCCTCTCCTGAGCTGTTATCTCTCAGGAAGCTGTTTCCTTTTTAATGTGGTGGCATTTGTGAGATGTGCAGCCTCTTTTCTTTTTCAATTAGGCAACACGTGACAAACACATGATGGCTTTAAGCTGTGAGATTTGTTAAAAGTCTGAATAAGTGTGGTACCACAGTTAACACCACCTAAAAAAATTATGTTAAGCCATCTCATTTCACCGTCTGCGGTTAAAAACAGGCGTCCCAGGATTCCATTTTAATTCTGCATTTACAAGATAAAATAAGTTAAGATATCAGACAACCTGAGACTATAAGGGACACTTACATGACACTCACACAAAACACACATAGTAAATTACAGTCAAAAAACAGTATAATTACAATCCCTAATACAGCACAAAATTGTAATTACAGCTGTCTTGATAATAGACAAGAAAGAGATCATCACTGCAACATTTATGAGCATTTATGGTAAAGGCAGAATGCCTGCATTGCCTGTAATGGCCGTGGCTGAGCCACTGACGCTGTGATTTAACCTGGCACTTTGGCAGTGGCGAGCCGCTCCTCCAAATCAAGGCTAAGTGGCGGATTCATCAGTGCCCTGTCGAGATGAAACACTCGCCCGGCGGTGACACGGAGATGAGGCCCTGATTGGGACAAATACGTCTCCCTCTGGTGTCAGCTCTCATTCACCAGTCTGAGCGCAGGCTGAAAGAAAGACAAATGTTTTGATTAGGGGTCTCTTTCAATGTCACAGCAGCCAGCAAAGAAGAATGAGATGAGGCTGTCTCCAAGGGAAGCAAATAGTTGAAGACGATGAGAGGAAAATGGATGTTTCCACTGTCTGGAGGATGTCGAATGGGGATTTTATGAGTCAGAGAAAGCTCAGTGAGAGCATCTCTTGTAATGAGATCACATTCTTTTTCCTGGAAGACCATTTCAATTTCTGCTCGGTGATTGTTAAAATTCAGCATGTAATAAATAAAATTTGTCCTAAAAGTAACATTAACATTAGTTGTGTCATTTTATTGAGTTATTTTAAAAGTGGCAGAAAGTTACAGCGATGTCAACATTGCAGGGTTGGTTTGTTGGTGTTGTTGTTGGTTTGTGCTTTTGTCCGTCACTAACACGTTGCTTACCCACTCACTCTCATAGGATGGTAGTGTTTTTATTATTATTATGGATTTTGATTGTGAGTGAAACCAAGTGAGTCTTTGTTGATGTATTTCATGGCAGATAATTATAAGACCATTAATCACTGGAAGTGCATAATTATATCCCAGCTGAAGAAATGTGAGCATTAATTGCTGTATCCCATGGGAAATGTTAGTCACAGGGCTCTCATCCCTCTTTTTCTATCATTCAGCCATTCTTTCTACTCAAATCCATTGAAGTCAACAGGAAATGGAAATGTGTTGCATTAAGCCATCTCAGAGGGGAATTTGAAGTCTTGGAAAAAGTATTTTCACAATGTCTGTCTGTCTCTCTGTCTGTCTGTATGTACGCTTATGTTGTTAATGTGACAATGCAGACTTTACATTCTTATGCAGCCAAATACTAAAGAACAAAATGTTGATGCCTCTGTTCCACAGCATGCTGTAAATAGATTGAGGGCAAATATACAACATACATGTAGCTTTGCAAGAGAAACCTTGAAAGATATGACATGCATTTCAGTAAACAACCCAAAGTGCCATCACTGTACTGTACTGTGAGGACGTCATCTTGGATAAAATATTTTTGAGAGTTTTGATTATTTATGGAACCCCTTTACCCACCAGTTCAGCTTCTCATGTCTTAACTACTGTGATATTTTTGTAAAAATGTGGTCTTAACAAATTGTATGGATACTTCATATTCCTTTATAATAAAGTTGTGGAAATCAGGGCACAGAAAAAAGGGAATGTGCTAATTTATTATGAATAATTTAGTGCCATTCTTGTGAAGTGAAACATGTAGTACTGAAATTGGAGTTTTATCCCAAATGGCAACAAATTTGAACTGAATAAGCACCACTACATGTTTTTTTAAAGCAACTTTGTACGACTATTAAAACCTTCATATGAATTGCACACCTTTTCTAAACCTTCTTGACACACAGATACATGCCTTTTTACCTTATTTTCCAAGGGCTTTGATCTATCTCTTGATTTAATCTCACTAAAATGCTCCAAGTCTTGAAAGTCAAGGTACACTTTTATCTTGTCAGCCCTACAAAATATGAGTTATGGCTGGACAAAAGGCAGCTTAATGTGGCTTTCTGTGCCAGTGACATATCATGTAATAGAAAAATGGGACTCTCCCTCAAAATATATGATATGCCCTATTGGACTTCGGCCCTCTCTGCACCGCATCCATCAAATCAGCCACCTGAGTCTGTATCAAATGCTCATCATTCCTTAATGAACATAATCAATCCCAATGTATGCTCACTTTGAACACCCTTCAAGGTCCCTCCCCTGCACAAACATATTCCCTTTGCAAATCATCAAGTGTCTTGACACTCAGTAAACACTCTAGTGTTTACGTGTCAGCCGAAGAGACAATAGCAAGGCTGGCCTTGAGGTCTGAAAACAAGCATTCAAACAAATACTCCAGTGACAGAGAGCACTAAAGAGGCAGAAGGCGATAAAGTGGTGAAAGTTGACAAAGGGAGGATGTAACGATGGAGTAGGGAAACAGAAGGGACCCTTCCTATTCAATCAGGCCCCATCTGAACTCCCAAACTCCTTCTCTTCTCCATCTCCCTCGCTCATTTGCATCTCTTTTATGTCCCTGCTTCCCATTATGCAAAAGTGTACGCTAAAAAAGTAGTCCGGTTTGCAAAGTGCGTCGCTCCATTTCCTCACACTTTTTTAATCAATACCAGCCAAGGGAGGAGGGTTATGCGGTGTTCAGTCACATTTATGCTCAGTAGAATATTTGAATCGTTCTCTTTGAACTGTAGTTACCTTGGAAACCAGCCCACAGGAGTTGCTGCTTCATAACAGTAATTACAATCAGTGGTCAGACTAGGTCTTGTGTTTACAGAACACAGCTCACATACATCCAGTGAGTAGACTACTTTGTGTGTATTGCTCTATTTCACTCTGCTTGGACCGCTTAGAGGCTGACAACCTTGAAGACCTTTACACTTCATTAAAGCACACTCTCTCTCTCTTTCATCACAGGAGATGCTAAAACAGATTTGTTTGTTTTCGGCTCAGGATTTTCAGAGAGGGTAAGAATTTATTCTATGGCTCATGATGCCTTGATGACCTTTGGACCCAATTGTATGCGAGCTGCCAGAAAAGATGCAGCCTAGAGAGATTAAATAAACCGTTTGTGGCCCCTGATACTCCATTCTCTGATGTCCATGAAATCTCACTTCTTCTGGCCGTGTAGCTGATGATAAAGCAAGTGCCTGCAAGGCCTTCCCGCTGTTGCCATTTGTAATTTTTAGAAGTCATCATCGGAGGCAATTCGTCTTGATTGTGCCTTGGCAACTGTCATGCTCCACTAATGCACAGTGCGAGAGAGGGCATAAATACAATGTCTTCCGGCAGCACTGATGTTTATCTTCCCTGCCTCATGAATTTGCATTCCCACAGACAAATTTTACTCATAATGGCAGGCTTCACAGCATAGATAGGCTTGGCGTATTATCAGTCTACATACAGTGTTTGTTTTACAAGTGGACAGGCAGGAAAAAAGGATTTGAACATTGTGATGAGGAAGATAAATTGATACATGCCTCCTCCAATGGGCTTGATAGAGCTTCATGAAATATTCATTATTGGTAACTATTGTTGTGACTTTGCCAGCTGTATCTGAGGGCTTACATTTTTATATTAATAAAGTAGCCAGCATAACAGAAGCCTAGTTGTACTGAGAAATATGGAATCATTCTATTTACAATTTGTGTTAAAACTTTGGTAAAAGCAGGTTGGGAAATTTTAAATTCCAGCATCTGATGAAAAAAAAGACACACAATTAAATACCATACACCACACACAGCAGACTTACAATGAATACTATAGGAAATATTTGAGGCCTTGACATTCCAGCTGTTCCTTCTCTCTCTGAAGGTAGACATTTGTTCGCAGTCTCTTGTAATAACCACTTTTCAGAACACACTGAAGGCAATTTCTGTTAGAATGACTTGAGTTTATAAAAGTGTGTTGTACTTAAACCATCGTCTGTGCGTCGGCTGTAGGTGTAGACCTTCTTTCTTTGTGACTACATGCTGTATGGTTCACGGAATTTCACAGATTTAATGCAGTGAGGTGAGCTAAGCTATTCATTTACAGTCACTTTCATCTGCAGAGTTAGTGCCTACATGCACTCAGACTTAACGTTCAGATTAGCGTGCTGTGACATAGTCTGTCTAGTTCCGTGTGTATGTGTATGTGTGTGTGTGTGATGCACCAACTCGAGGTGCCTGTTTATGGTGTACATAGACATGCATTACTAGAAATGCCAAATATCAAGAAAATGACCCTCTAATTGCCTTATTAAACTCTTACAAGCACCAAATCAATCACAAATAATCACAATTATTGGGTGACTTATGTAGTGACCCATTACTTCTGAATTTATGTTGTGAATAAATTAGATTATAAAACATAGTTGATCGAAGCGTGACTTTCAGTGGTTATGACTGACACTGGTAATTACTTTGCTGTTTTCCTGCCAAGTTTCTGTCACACATTTGCGTTAATGTTGCTTTAACACCTCTGAAATTGGGCTTGCTTCCTTTTTTCCAGATTTGACATTTCACAGAATGCATTTATCACTAATATGAAACTGACTTTCAGAAACATGGATGGGAGTCATATCACCATGGGCAAGATACTGTAGAATTCATTCTTTTGTGATTTGTATCCTCTAAATGGATTGATGAATCTCACATCAGTACGCTCCACTGACAATGTCAAATTAATGATTATGCTGCAGATAATTAAAGTGCACGAATCATGGCCATTAGACCTACGGTGAGGATGAGAGAAGGCAAACTAGAGTTGTGGGCTCCAGCTAATCAGCGCCTAGCAATGAAGGACAAGAACATGCATCACTGCCTCAGAGGACTAGGAGGTCTGGTGAAGAGATGGGGAGAGTAATAGACAAGTTTCAGTAGGAAGAGAATAGAGATTAGCCCAAATTTCCTCAGGACCGTCTGAAGTTGCTAATCAGACTGTATCCGCTGGTTACACTGGAAGCCCCGAAATATTGGCCGTTGCCCCCAGAAGCTAAATCGTTGATAGCTGATAGGTTCTGAGATTGTATATAGAGTAATCCAGGTTGCAGGAGATTTGTGTTTATATTTAAGTGCAGGGCTGCATTGTCTGGTCATCATGCTTAGAAATTGTGCTTCTCTTTGTGTTTTAAACAAATGGACTGGTAGGAGCCCCTGCAGTGCGAGTGGATAATATTTTTCATTTGACTGAGGTTGTGGTGGTTATTACAATGGTATCTATAAGAATAACATGAATTATTCTCTAAATTCACACCTGCTAGCACTTGTCACCTATGGCAATACTACCATTAGAAGATAAAAATAAACCTCTCCCCCTCAGCCCCCCCATCCCCCACCTGTTTCTCTCTCCAGTTCGTCCACTTGCTTATACTACCAGCTGAAACTACCAGTAGCAATGTTGTAAAAAAAGAAACCATGGTCATTGGCTCCCAAACTACAACACAACTGACGAACTCACCCACTCCTTCACACTCTGAAGCCCTCCTGTGCCTCTAAATTGCTGGTATAAAATGTCCAGGCCAGAGGGGTAATAGTTTTTGATAATGACCCAGGGCTAAGCTTTGGTGCCGTGTGGCCACATGCCACACAGGCAGCATGCTGGTTATTTCTCTGAAGTGGGCTGGATGTGTTTCTGTAACGGTAATTTCCAGGCCTGATTGGCAGAGAGCGATGAAATTGGGGGCAGTTAGCACTGAGGGGAAAATAGTACTAGAGTGTGTGGAAATGCAGCAGCCGTCCAATGGTAAACAAATTATCTGAAGTGAAATGACAACATTAGGCGATGCAAAGTGCCAGTCCACATTACAAATATGGTTCTGTGCACTGTCTTTAACTACCTGCTTTTTCCCCAATTTGAAACAACTGGCCAATCCTTATCTCTGGCTTCACCTTACTAAATGCAGGGCATTTAATCAAACCCAGTATGAATTATAGTCTATCACTTGATGTGCACAAACACATCCAGTAAGGGGTAATACACAGATGTTTGCAAGAGGATCCACTACTGCAAATGACTTATCTGAATATAGGTACGATAAAAGATAAATACAGATGTGGATATGGAAAAAGGATGGATCATTTCTGGGAAGGTTTGAGAAAATATTTATTTTCTCTGTAATAACCTAAGCTTTCATTTTCATTGACATCATGGTATTATTTAGTTCTTGATAGATGTGATACTTGATGAGTACCATCTACAGTATATGCAGCCTGTTAAGGGTGTTCAGTATAACCTTGTGCTGGCAAATGTAGTCCTTGTGATATGTATAAAGAATCTCTTCTACTTCTTTGTGTTAAAACTTTGGTGAAAGCAGGTTGGGGAATTTTAAATTTCAGCATCTGATGAAAAAAATCCCTTTGTTAAATACCATGTACCACACATAGCAGACGTACAATAATTACTACGGCAAATATTTGAGGCCTTGTCATTCCTGCTGTTCCTTCTTTCTCTGAAAGTAGACATTTGTTTGCGGTCACATGTCATTTCCATTTTCAGAACATACTGTAGGCAATTTCTGTCAGAATGACTTGAGTTTCTAAAAGTGTGTTGTACCTAAACCTCCTGTGCATTGACTGTAGGTGTAGACAAAGATGTCTAGACTCACCTTACTAAAAGCAGGGCATTGAATCAAACTGAGCATGAATCATTTTATATAGTTGTTGTTTTTTTATGTGTTTGAATGAAGATAATTTCCGGAAAGGTTTGTGAAAATCCTTTCTTTTCTCTGTAATAACCCAAGCTTTCATTTTTGTTGACACTGTGGTATTATTTACAGTTACTGTTGATGGATTTGATCCATAATGATTGCCATGTAAAGTCTATACAGCCTGTTAAGGGTATGTTCAGTATAACGTTGTGCCCAATGTAGTCACTATGATATGTTTAAAGAATCTCTTATAATCCTTGAAGATGTACTAAGACCATTGTTGAAATGCTGTTGTTCTGCACATATTAGGCTGACATTATGCTAGCATTGAAAAATAATCTGTCCTTTCTTTTTTGCCATCTAACACTCTGACCTTCACTACTTCACAATGTGTGGTGTGTCGTTGCGATTTTGCAGTTCCACTCTGACAAAGAGGAACAAGACACAAATCTCTTACTGTCACACTTTATTAATGCTCAGAGCATGATACACAGCACAAAGTTAGCTTGTAATATACTCACAGAAGAAAAACTGCTCACACCTTTTATACCTTGGAACTCTTCCCTCTTGTCAAAGCTGCTTCTTCCAGTTAACATCTTTATCTGGTTTTGTTCCCATCTAAGATACTGTGGCAGTCGTGCTACCCTCTGACACACCATTTTAGCCTTGGCCTTTCTGAACAGTTATAAGTTGAATTCTCTGCTCACACTCCCAAAGACCAAAATACATATTCCATGGACCCCTCTGTTACATTGATAGTACCTTAGTATAAAGTTCGCACAATTAAAGGTTACACGGTAAGACTTAGAATGATCAAAGATAGTGGAAATGAAACATGATTGCATGTGCAGTAACTGTATTCAAATGAGCAATAAAGATATTCAAACTTAATTATACGTGTAGTATGTGCAGTTTCCCTCACAGGTGGCATTGTCAAAATCTGCAGTGTGTCTTTAAGGAAAGGTGGCTGTTAGATAACTAGTGGATAAGCTCTAACGAAAGATTTGAGCAACAGCACAATGCATGATTTAGCAAATCCAAAGTGCTGAAGTAAAATATATCTCTGTTGCTAATCCTCTCAGACAGTAGATGAAAACAAAGTTCTATTCATAGTTTGGCTGTTGCTGTGAGAGAAAATCCACGGGGCCGTGCGGTGTCTCCAGTGACATACAAAAGGTGTCTGTTTCTGTTCTGTATGCCCACACATTTACAGAATCTAACCCTCAAAGTCAAGGCCCGTTTGCAAATTGGCATGTCTAGACTGTTTTTTTTTTTTTCCATTGAATTATTTATTTATTTCTTTAACCAAGCTCTCAAGTAAACCCCATTAGGATGCTTAATAAAGTGTTATTAACTTGGATCTCCAGCTCTGTGGGCACCTGCGCACAATCACCCTCCTCCCCTCCTATTAGTGTCAGTTATAAAGTCTAAAGTGTGATGCTTAATTCTTAATTGGGCATTTTAGTTATGAAAATATTTTTCATAAATAAGTGAAGGGATGGGGAGTTGTCTTCACTCTGTTGCGTGTCATGCCTGGTAGAGAAAAAAGAAGAGGTAGATTAGGGAGGGGCCCATTTTTGCCAACGCTGTGATGCCCAGTGAAGGATAAATCTGGCAGATGTAACAGAGATTTATTCGCTGCAGAAGGGGATGGATGAATGAATGTAACCACCTTGATGTAAGCCCTAGCCTTCTCAAACACATCAACCCGTTCCTCCACTGCTGTGTCCCTATGAAGGCACATTTGTTGCAAGAATCAGCCAGGCTTCAAATTGAATAAAGGGGGTCACTTTTTAACTGCTCAAGTGACAAGTACAAGTTGGTGTCAGTTAAGTCTTTGATTCCCTTTTTCACCGATGTATTTTAATAGCGCTTCTAGGGCATCAATCTAGGAACACTTATTTATTTTACTTTCTTTAAAAAATATGCTTAAATGCTTGCTCAATATAATTAAAAAGTAAGTTTAAAGTCCCAAGTGTCAATTCAAGACACGCAGGTCTGCAGTAATGCTAGTGGTTATTATTGAAGGCTCTGCGTGATCACTGTGTCATGCATGTTCTGCCCCGTGCTATGTAGAAGTCATGCTACTCGTGGCAGCCGTGATTCTTCCGCTTTAGGCGGTGTTCATATCGAAAAGAGCAAAAGGGGCTGTGCTGGTGGGGGCATGTTGTTAAAGTTCTGGTGAGATAATGAAACACAATCCAGGATGTCCAGTTGAGTAGTACTTCCCATGATGAGTAAACTCATCTTGATGTGTAAAATCGGTGGAGTGCCGCCTTAAGTCAGTGCGGCTCAAGTGCAAGTGAAGCCACAAGTAACGCCTCACGTGTGTATTTGTGTGAGGTGATTCAGTTGAGTACAGTTAATTAATATTCCTGAAGGGGATGTTTGAAAAGTCAAATATCCGTTTACAAACGTTTCAGGGCAACATATTCCTACTGCAAAATTGTCTGCTAAAATGTGTCACTGTGTAGATGCATCATCAAACATATAAAACCGCTAAAAACATTTTTTCACTTAATTGAAGACTGTAATCTAGCTGATACTGCGTCTCTCTGCCTTTTGAGAATGTGCAGCAGCGTGACAGGTAGCCTATCTCTGAAAAAAATAATTTCTAATCTTTTTTTTTTTTTTGATAACACATGAAGCGTGGAGTCCAGAAAAGGAAGACAGGAGTGAGGATATAGGTGGATTGTAGGAAGTATGCAGACAGATCCCCCCAACACCAAATCAATTACAGCACAGGCTGAACTATTTGATAATATCGGTCATGACTGAGCAGATACAAGTTTCCCTGGCGTTTACAATGTTTTTCCGGAACATGCCAAGAGATCTGTTGAGTAGCTGTCTATATGTTAGCGTGCTGACTGCAGCCGAGCACAGCTGAGATAAGCTCCTCACGTGGGAACACAGTTGGGGCTGAACAAAGCTGTCTAGGTTTGAAGGGCAATACATATGGTGAGATAACATCTCACCTAGCCCACATCACACACAATATACATACACATTTACAAAGGGCCTGGTTAGCCAAGGAGAAGCTGTTGAGTCTTAATATGATGAAAAGCTCATTATATGTTTTGAGGTACCGCACACTATCCTGCCCTTGATTTAGTAATAGATGTATATTAAAGTGTACTGGATTTCTTTTCTTTTTTTTTCACATTAAACTGTATTTATTGAGTTTTCACAGCCTACATTCACATCATAAAACTGCAGCAATTCCTTTTTTTTTCAATTTTAATAAGGGAAATTTAAGAAAATGCATACATCAACATATGTACCTAGTTTCACATAGATAAACTTGCATGCATATATATTTACATACAGTATATACAAGCATACACAGAAAAAAACGTATTTTTCCCCTGCTGCTCGCCACCCTCTCCCCACCCCAAATTAGGAAAGAGAAATATCTAACATACACAGTATATACTATACATATAAAATATGTACGGATATATAAATATTAATAAAAAGAGAAAACATAATTAAATGAATATATAAATAATTATTATAATAATAATTAATCTACAGAGAACAGTCTCGCACCATGCCTTTATAACTTTTCCAGGCCCCAGTGGTAACTGTACTAGCCCCTTTTAATTTTGCTGATGAATGTTTCATGTTTAAAATGTCTAATAGACGATAAGCCCATCAATTTATTGATGGAGAATGAGGAGGCTGCCTTTGTAATCCCAGCAATTTCTTTATATTGTGGATTTCTGCTTACATGTGTGTGCGTGTGTGCATGTTTGTGTGTGTATGGTGCGTGGGCATGTGTGAAACCCAGGGAAAAGAGTGCATGAATCACTATGAAAACTTCTGCTTACATCGTTAACAAGCTTTCCATCACATGGAATTCAGTTCAAGGCTGAGAAATAATGCCATTTTTCCAACTAAATTAAAATCAATTTCTTGTATGACAACAATCTTTCCTTTGATGTGGTTTGAAATCATACAACAAAGCTAATCAATTTCCTTTTCTGCAATAGGGTGAGTAATTTCCTTTGAATGGAAAACTAAGCATACAAAGAGTTACAGTAGCTGACTGCAATGTGAGACAAATATGTTGTAAGATGACACACATTCTGTTCTGTTTTTGCTCTGCTTTTGATTGTAATTCACAACATGTTATTGTTCTTTCTTCTATCAGCTTTTTTTGTTGCATACAATTAAGTTAAATAAGTGTGTGAGCCCGTGTCAGCATAATAGGAGCGCACGCTCCTGTTTGCATGTGTGCCTGTGATTGTGCTACACAAAAGGAAGGAGAAAGATATTTATTTGTTCAAGAAAAAGGCAGACATTATGATTCAAGCAATTGGACTTAGAAGTTTGAAAATAAGAAATAGCTGTGAACAAAAATGTCTCAGTAAAGTGGTGGGACAGGAAGTGACACTTTTAAACCTCTGCTGCTCCCAAATCAGCCTGAGAGTGTCTGTATGAATGCATGTCAGCGTGTGTGTGCGTGTGTGTGTGTGTAGGCTCTAGTTGATAGGCAGCCTGCCAGTGTTTCTAACCACACATCAGTACCACTTTGTACCCTCCACTCTGATCCACAACACAACACAACCCCACCCCCTCCCCCTACCTCCCTACCCCCTTCTGCCACCACTGTACCCCTTCCCATTAACACACCCTCTGCCTCTATGGAGTTCACTGCACACCACTTTCCGCCTGCACACGCGGTAGAGGAGTGCAGCTAATAGCAGTTGCACAGTTGGAATACATGGGTGTGAGCTCGAGTTAATGTATGCCACTAGAGCGGTGTTGGCAGGCAAGATCGTGTTATCTGCTGTGGTGTGTACGGGCCCAGCCCATCTGTATGGTGACATCCTTCATAAATGAACCAAGCTGAGCTGTGACGGCTGTCTCTTAGCCTGTGCTTCAGTCCTGGCACTGCACTGACACCTCTGATCCGTGTACAGTATCTTGTCTTCGTATCTTGAATAGTAGAAGAACATGCCACATTTGTATATCACCCTTAAGAGTTCTTTCAACGTGCGTTTGACAAGAGGTTTGAGTTAAATTGGTGGAAATGGGCATATGGTGCACTTCCCTTCATGTTTCCCTTCATTCAGCACTTGAAACATTGAAAGCAGGTGTTTGTAAAACCTCAGTGATTCCCCTCTTTGATCTTGAATTTTCTCTGTGCCATCTTGTCCTTATTGTATTAAAATAATATAATGGTTTAATGGGTCAGACCTAACTTTTCCCTTCTTCTGTTGTTCTTTAGGGGCCGATGCCATGTTTTCCCAGCAGCCACAAGACCTGGTGGTGGTGGCAGGCCTGCCTGTGACATTACCATGCACTATCCCTGGTTATCATGGCGTTGTCCTGTGGATCAAAGATGGCCTGGCACTGGGGGTTGGCAGGGACCTCTCAGGTAAAGAACAGCAAATTTTATCCCCTTGAGCGTGTCAGCATTTATCCATCACATCCATTACCTTCTATTAATTACACCCTCTAATACAGCTATCATATTCAAACGGCCGCCTTTTGTCATCTAAAGCCCCAACGTGTCAACGTCTTACCCTCTGCCAAATATATCATTCCACAGACAGATAGAAGAGGTGTGTTACAGAATAAGTGTTACGTGGAACCTCAATAATTATATCACTCAACATGACCAAACAGAATCATAAATTCATTTCTCTCTCCGTGTTTGAGGCTAACCTAAATCTCGTATACTTTGTGTTTGGCAGAGAAGCATAAAAATCCCAACTAAATGTGAAATCAATAGTGGCACTGGACTTTCTCTGGTGCTTCAGGCTGCTAAATAGCTTTTTGAAGAGTAGCTGGCATCCTCTAATTACACTGCACCTCATGTGTAATTGCCTTAATTGTTTAATTTAGAATAAAAGCGACTACTGCACTGTCATTTAGTAGCCTGTTGTTCCACCAATCGAGGTTTATGTATATTGATGACCTTAATGAATTTCAAGGAAACACATCACTCCTCTAAAATAAACATTTACAACCTTTAGGAAGCAGTGAGATATTGAATTAGAAAATCCATAAAAGCGTAGTGCACCCGAACTATCTATTGAAATGACCATTAAATTATTCCAAAACAGAGATTTATTTGAATCTCAGCACTCCCTACACAGCAAGATGCATCACGCTATAAGGGCACAGTCTTTATTTTATAGCGCTCTAATTTGCCTCACACACCACCTATGTGCAACCACAGAGAAAACTAGAATAATTGCAATTCCAGGCACAATGATACGACATCCAACTGCAGCTATTTTTAAAACACAAAAGTCTCTATGTATTCCACCAGAGATCAGGGGTCTTCTACCCTCTGACCTTTAGCAAATGCTCTTAGAGGCTTTCCCTGTTGCTGCCGTGGTCTGTAATTAAACCTCAGCGGCTGACAGAGCCCCAGTAAAGCCATCCTATTCTCTCCTCAGGTCCTTATCAGGCCCAGGGGAGGCTGCGAGGTTGCAGTAAACAATGGCCCTGCAGTCTTCGAGTCTCCTTTGGAGGAAGAGGAGGCAGACAGGGAGAGTACTTATGATTGCTGGAGATAGAATGAGTGAGAGAGAGAGAGAGAGAGAGAGAGCAAGCATAATTTTATTTAGGGTCAGTGTGCACCAGAAATGTAGAGTTTGTTTTATCTTCTTCAATGTTTATTGATTTGACAAGACAAGACAATCAAGAGGAAATCTCATTTCAACAATGGCCAAAGTCAGAGGAAGGGATAGAAGAGAGGGAACGAAGATGGTTCGGCCACAACACTCTCAACACTACAGTAGAAGAACCTTCAACAACACATCTGTGAACAGTTTAACAGTCGTGGACAGGATGTAGTAATCCTGACCTTGCCCTTCTTCACAACCATTCTCTGAAGAGCTGGAGTGATCTTCTTCTTGTAAACCCTTTAAAAAAAATGCTCTAGGGAAGCACCCTGCTAGCTGAATGGTTACAGCACATACCACATAACCACAATGTCCCTGGTTTGATTGTGGCTTTAGACTGTCCTTGCATCCTATACCTCTCTCTCTCTCCCCCCCCTGTTTTCTGTCTGCTTCACTATAAGCTTTCCATTAAAGGCAAAAAATGCCCAAAAACAAATCTTTAAAAAAAAGAAAAAATGCACAAGGTTTTGTATGAGGAGGAATGTCTGCCTTCCTGGAGAAGATAGGTCGCTAAAATCAACAGTTTAATACGGACAGTGGCTGAGTGCCTTCTATTGAGACGGATGACACTTTTTCAAACTAAAGCGCTCCACAGCTGTCCTTTTTATCACTCCTGCCTACATAAACAAGCAATGTATGCGGCAGTAAAAGAGTGATGGTACATCCACTGCAAGACTTACACATTGAAAGGAAAGTGGCAGCTGTATACATAAAAAGTGCGCCGAATCAAATGTTGTATGGAGCATTTCAATAATATAGGTCTGCTCGGCTATTCATAGAAAGGAGCTGCGTCGGCAACGGCGTGCTCCGCCTGGGACATGTTTCCATTCACAGGAGCAGTGATTAAACTGAAAGAACTCTCACCATTCAGCAAAAGAAATCACAGCACAAAAGCCAATGATTCCTATCTGTCCCTGAATTTCCTATTCATTCCCTTTTGTGTCACGCTTTTCCACTCTAATTAAAGAAAAGTAAAGTAGCCCCACAGCAGCTCAGAACATACCAATCAATGCCATGAATATGCATGATGGAGAATGTATCTGCTACGCATGATGATGGTGACAGCCGACAAAGCAACTTTAAGTGAATTCTCCTGGTGCTTACAGAGTACGAGACGGAGAAGGAGGTGTTTGTATACATCATGCCATGCACAAAAGAGGAGATGTGTAAAATGCGCTCTTGAGAAGAGAAGCAGACCTTCAGCTGCAAGCTTGTGTCACTCTTGCCTCAGAGCATATTGAACACCGGTCACCTGTTCACAGCTGCAGCTAACCTCGTTCTTTCCCCTGGTGGTTACACTGTGTGAAACATGTTCTAGGTGAATGCTATAAATCATTAGGCCACGCCTCAAGTGTCTTTATGCTTGTACATGGGCACACACACACACACACATGCACATACACAATTGATCCAGTCCCAAGACAAATCCATTCCCCCTTGATGGATTCATTACTCCTTAATGGGCCTATTTTACATTGTTTGCTTTGGGTAACACATTGTGTCTTTGAAATTCGCTGAGATCTAAGATCAATGGCCCTTTAACGGGTACACATCGCATGTACAGAGGTGATCAGTCTTCATGTGTGCCAGTCAAATTTTAGTCATATTGACAAAATGCATGAGCAAGGTGCTTATGAGGTGGCAAAAACATATTAAAGTATGTTTATGTACTTTGAAAATGTGATTATAGAATTCCATCATTTACTATCCACCACAAACACAAATCACTTTTCCTTTTGGATCCAGCTAATGCACAGAGA
Organism: Thunnus thynnus; assembly: GCF_963924715.1. NCBI lineage: Eukaryota > Metazoa > Chordata > Actinopteri > Scombriformes > Scombridae > Thunnus > Thunnus thynnus. Next base: position 10,918,445 of record NC_089523.1, read on the forward strand.
TGAAACTGGAACAGAGCCATATCCTCACACAGCAAAATTATTCTTAGTTTGCCAGAGGCACAGATGAGGTAATTGGCCAGATTGTCTGTTTGTGTAACAGAAATTTACATGGTTTATACCTTGCTATGATTAAGACGAGCAAAACAAAAGTGTATTTGAAGTAGATTTTGTCTCTATGGTAGGTACAGTAAGCACTTTCTACGTGGACTGGAGTCAACTAAAGGTCACATCATTCAGAATGTGCAATGATCATTACCCTTGTGATCTGCAATGGCATCATAGCTTTGAATCTCATCAATGAACATAAAATTGAAGCAAAATGGTTATCTGGGTGACCTTGTGCACATAATCGCGTGTCCTCTACTTTAGGCATTATTCTGAGCGTGAAAATGCAGAAAGACCCTTTTCAGTCAATGATTATTAATATTATTAATGGAAGCTTTTAGTTGTGATCAGGTCTCTGTTAACCCCTTTACATTTACAACCTGCTTTACTGCAGCACCTGCTTTACGGCCATCATTCAGAACAGAACACATTGTAGTGATAGTGTTAAATTCATAGAATTTTTTTTTAGTTTTCCTGGAAAACATCCACTGGTGAAGCTTATTTGCGATTTTTTTTTTTTATTTTATTTTTTTAGCTTGCAAGTTATTTAGCTTCCCTCTGTTTATATTTTCCCCAGCTTTAATGTTGATGTTTAGGTGTTCTTTTGTCCTCCGTACTCCCACTGTATAGACCCCTAAGATTAAAGGCTACACGTAGGAGGATGAAATGCAGAGAGTCGCTTAATCGGCTATAACTCACATCACTTGCATAAAATGAGGCCCACTTGATGGTCTATTAAAGGCAACTGGATTCAATGAAGCAACAGTCAGTAATTGGACTTTGACCATACGATGGGTTTTGCAGTAGACACATTCAAGGACTTAAAAGCTGTTACAAGGCTGCCCAGTCTGTTATGTTCCTTTCGGTGCTAAAACATATGACCAGCTTGTAAAACCTTTACAGTGAAAGTCTGAAGTGTTTGGGGATCTCTCAAGTGAACATGAGTCATCGGCTAGCTGTTACTGAGAAATCAATATTTTACTCCCCAACATTCGCTGGCAAACACCCAACAGTTGGATGGATACTGATAGACTTTTTGGAAAGAAAGTGACAAGTGTGGGAGTTTAAAGTGTGAAGTTTCCTTTAACAAGCACAAAGTTGGAAAGAGGCTTTGTTGAAAATCTGGCCTTGTGCTGCTGTAAAATACTCTAATCCTATCCACTAGTTTCATCACTGATCAATTACTTAAGGACCAATGTAGGAAAAAGCCATTCTTAGCTGTAAATTTTCAACATGTTTTGGAATGCAATTTTTATGAACAGACGTTCTTATTTCATTCCACACACTGTATCCCCAATAATTAGAAAGATTGACTAAGAGAAAGAGAAATGGAATCTTCTGAGACGAGCAATTCCAAAAGGATGAGAAATACCCCATAAAGCTTCCCAGTCAAACACATTTGTCTTTCTGCTTATTTGCCCCTGTGGAGGGATGCACTCCACAACACACTCTCAATGCATATTTCGATAATAGTTAAGGGGATATCTTTAAAACCATTTCACTTGACTTGTGTGAAATTCCCAGGTCTCTTGGATATTGCTATGCTTTCTTTTATTATTAAACTATAAATCATTTCACAGAGCAATGTGCAAACAACTCAAACTCTAGCTGTTCCTGTTTACGGTTGCAGTAAAACATCTTTCTCCAGGATGCAGCAACCTCCACAACAACTCATTAACATCACCAGGAGTGCTATAAAAACATGTATGAAAATGCATTGTGAGTAAATTAACAAATGAGCAGTCAAAATCGATTTTCACTTATATAGTAATCTATTACTCACCTGCCTGCTATCTTATTATGCAGAGCAATTAAAGTTAACATGCTTAAGACAATATCGTACATCTTAACATGGGCACATTTGTTTGCTAATTAAAATGTCTTGATAATAAACTGTATTGCTTAAGAAGGCACATGTTATCATGTAGCGTCGGTACATTCTTTTTGTTGGGTTTGGTTGTTGCTATGTGTATGCAAAGCTTGGAAATGACAAATGTACCCTCTTGCATTTGGCAAATGAGCAGTATTTTGATTTTGAAGGTGATTAAAATGAACAAATGTGTTTGCGCTGCAGGCTATCCTCGTTACACAGTGATTGGCGACCACGGTTCAGGAGAGCATCATTTGCGAATCCAGCGTGTCGAGCTGATGGATGATGCCGTGTTTGAGTGCCAGGCCGTCCAGGCTGCCATGAGGTCCCGTCCTGCCCGTCTCACTGTGCTGGGTGAGTCTGAATTAAACACACACAGTCTCCAAACAATACCACTGCACTAGTGCCAACCACTTCCAATCACTGGGGTGCAAAGCAAATCATGGAAATGGCTTAACTGATGTTTCTGGCTTCATGCTCTCTTATTGCATGTTGTTTTTCTGATGTGTGTGCTGAGCAACTTTTAGCTCAGATGAAGGCTGCAAACACATTTAACAAACGTTCAATATGTTAATGTAATAGAACAAATGTATGAACATTATTTTACTTTTATGTTATACAACATTCAGATTAACATCTACATTAGCTGATAAGCATCATCCCAAATATACATACGTCTGCTCTTGAGCCTTAACACTGGATATAAACACTACTAGAACACATAGGGCCCAAGCAAGAGAGGCTCTTCATATCAATAGTAGTATACCATATAATACCATATAATGTCTTTGTTCATTTTCTAATTACACAGCAAATATAAATAAAGGTGCACACACATGAAATCCAATTTTCACTTGCAGTCTTGCCCAGAATATACAAAATTCAAATATAGACAGTGAAATCTTGAGAACAGAGGATATATTTTGCATGAAAACCATGAGAAAGGAATTAATTCAATGCCAACACTTCCCATTTGGCAGACAGTGTCAATATGACTAAACTTTTACAAACCTCCGCTTTAATTTCCTTCCTCAGCATACAGCTTCCATTTTCATTATTACTGTTACCTTGAGAGAGGTTACCGGTTCTCAATTAATCTTTATTGGGTTATTATTCAGTGTTGCCATTTCTGCCTTATTGCGTAGTGCCAGTACAATCACTGGCTCACGTCTCTTTCTTAGGCCCTTCAAGCTCCCTGCTGCCACTCACAAGCTCCCACACCGGAGAAAGGGCAGTCACTGAAAAGATAGCAGGAGTCAATGACAGAGCCAAAGAGAACAAGAGAGAAAGGATGAGAAGAAAAAAGAGTCGAGAGAGGGGTGTCTGCCACGCAGTATCCTCGCCACGAGCGACTGATCCGCCTTATTGATCCAGCCTAATGAAAAGTGAAACTAACGATTTGTAGGGGAGAAGGCAGCAGGAGAAAAAGAGAGAGGGGAAGACAAATTGCGGCATAACGTTTCTCTGGCTGCCAAGCCCCCTGCAAATGGATATGAGTGAATAATTATGGATACTTCTACAGAGAGCTAAAAATGTCTGTTGCGACTGCACTTCCCTACCTTTTACTACTGCCCTTTTGTCTCTAGTTGTTCAACTCTTTAAAGTTTAGCTGCTCTGAAATAGTGCTTTACACAGAAACTTTGTCATTTGATCACAACATCAAGGACAGTGTTGTGGTAATTTTGCAATTCCACTCAGACAAGGAGGGACGGGACAAAAATCTCTTACAGTATTGTCACACTTTATTATTGCTCAGAGCATGGTACACAGTACAAAGTTAGTTTGTGGCATGCAAACAGATGAAAAATTGTTCACACCTTTTATACTTTGGAATTCTTCCCTCTCGTCAAGGCTGTTTCTTCCAAACATCCATACCTGGTTTTGTTCCCATCTATGGTACTGTGGCAATCTTGCTACCCTCTGACATACCATTTTAGCCTTGCCCTTTCTGAATAGTTAACAGTTAGCAAATTCTCTGCTTACACTCCCCAAAACCAAAATACACATTCAATTAACCTTTCTGTTACATTGATAGTACCTTAGTGTGTGCTCAGGTTTTTTTTGCTCAAAGTTTTTTCAGTTAAAGGTTACATGAAAAGATTCAGAATGATCAAATATAGTGGAAATGAAAGATAATTACATGTGCAGTTACTGTATTTAGACATGAAATAAAGATATTCAAACTTCATTATATGTGAAGTATATGTAATTTCCCTCACAATAGGATGGAAAGAAGAGTCACTGACAGTTCAACACCAATATTCTTACACTGTAGAGAGGTCATGGATTTGATCAATTCAACCGTTAAAATACTTTTACTTTAGGGTATTTAATGTATCAATGCTATTATCACTAAAGTAATGTTTAATGCCAATTTTTTTCTTTGTATCCTTGGGAGTTTTCAGATGTCTGAAAACTGCCATTTCATTTGACAATGTTTCCATGTAGGAGTGCCATACACAATGGAGGCAAATAATTCTTGTTTTTTTTTGTTTTAATCCCCTTGACACCATGCTTTCCTGATTTGGCAAACCCTACACCGACTACTCAAAGTAATTAAAACAAAGAAACAAATTATTTGCAAATGCTAGACTTTGGACTGTAAGCAACATACAGCAGCAGGAAGTGCAGTAGCTGGCCCTACTGTATTTAATTAACTAATCAGGAATGAAAAAGAGGACGCCTTTATTACCTATTTGGCTGATTGAGGGTGAGAGAGTTTATCATTCTTTCCCATAAGCCCAAATGGAAGGTGTTTGTTTAATCCCCTGCCGAGCTAGCTGACTTCTGAATGCACTGCCAGGGAGAACTCTAGGCTGACATACACACAAGGTAATGGAGGAAATATATGCAAGGCCTGTGTCACAGCAAACTCCAAGCTGTCAATTACTTGCCAGTGGTGACAGAGTGTGTCTATCGACTTGGAAGACAGCTATAGCCCCACACACCTATGCACACACACACACAAACACATAGGCACATACATTATATTCTTTTGCACACACAGACACCCACAACCACCAGTGCAGGCACACACGCAGCCTCCCTTCCCCAAGCTGACAACAGAATAAATCTAAAACTCTCTCCTCCATCTTTCATAACTCAATATCAGCCCAAACTCCTCCATGCGCCATATCAGGGGAACTTCTCTCCTCTTGACTTTGATAAGCTCGGAAGTAACACAACACAAATATTTACTAACACATAGAGAAAGACTTTTATCACTGCCAAAGAATAGATACCATATGTTTTCCATTTTTTCCCCACTTTTTCCTAATAATATGCTGAGTTTGTCCTTGAAAGGCATACACTTCTCTTGACCTGCCCATTTAAAAGAAAATGTTTAATAAGTAGCAAAAGCCTTTGTTCCACTTTACTGATGATTATAAAGTCAGTTCAGCCAACACATCAAGTGTAAGAGAAATGGAATTAAAGAGGAAAACAATGAACATATCAACAATAATCACATTTCTTCATCAAAAAAGCTCTGAGAATAAATGGGTGGCGAACTTAACCCACAGGAGTGTTTGCATGGCTTGGAGACTTACCCCCAGATGCCAAAGGAGAATCAAGGTCTTGTGAATTAGTCATGAAGGGAAGAGAATGGAGGGTTTCAGCTCCAAAAAAGACCCCTGAGGCTAATTATATCCCTTGCAGCAAGTTGGCACAGTCTTTCTACCTTAGGTCGGGGACCACTAGAACAAAAGAAAGGAGGATCTCCATTGTTTGATAAAAGATGTCAGCAGAAAAACTGTTTTTTTTTTTTTGTAAACTAGAGCATGTTAATCTTTTCCACAGAGGAAAAATGTGTCATCATGTCATAATAAAATTTGGTGCCATTTATTGACTCATAGCTGACATTTAAACAGATGAGTCTCTTCTCTGTCCCCATCTTCCTTTCTCTAACTTTTTTCCTTGTTTTCTCTCTACGACGCTCTTAATCATTCCTGGTTAATGCTGAGCCACAGATTTCTCTGATTACTGAATTCCTCTCATTTAAAATACGGTGTTGAAGGGATATACAATTCATTTGCAAAGAGCAGAGAGGCTTTAGACAGCTATGTAATCTAACTGTTTTAAAATTGCCTTCATATTTACTTTACCAAAGATACAATTCAATGATAACAAAGAAGAGTCCTCTCTACAGTCATTCTCTAGTAATTAATCAGAGTCCAACTGCTGTCGGTGTGGTTTTTATAACCTTTGTCACTTGTAATTACAAAATAAAGAATGTGACAAAGTGTTGCCTTTCAGAGTGTACTAAGACCAACAAAAGTTGAACAGCTTGGTTTAACCTCACTTGAAGCAAATGAAGAGAGTTTACAAAGCTTGACTCTTCATTAGGGGAAAACATTTCACCTTATTGAAAACACAGAAAAATACGTAGCAGGCGATACATTATGTAATACATATTATAAAAGCCATCACATAATATAAACAATGTTATGAGTAAAATACTTGACTTACTATAAGTGTTTTTAGATGTCAGATATGGTGATGTTTAATTACACTATGCTAAGAGTTAATTATTACAATGCTTCAATGCAGAAAGTGTTCCATAATTTAATATTTATTCAAACAAATACTGAGAATAGTTAGTTATAGTTATTAATGAATGTAGTGATGTGTGCCTGTGTAATCATAGATTCTCTTTTTTTCCCCTTTGATATACTGGTATGTTACTGCTGCTGTGAGATGACGGTCTTTCCAGCATGATATTTCAATAGCTTTACAAGTGGACGCGAATCTCGTTGGTTCCCTCATTAAACAGATATGTACGTACAGTTGTTGCAGGGGGTGAAACTTCAAAGACCTTCCACAAGATTCTGATTGATAGCATGCGATTTGAATGAGCCATTGTGTGCGAGATATTTGTTTTCCTTTTTCTGCATTGCTAATGGTTTGGACCTGCGTTCCAGCAACAGTACTTGTGTACACAAAATCCCAAGGGTATCTTTTGTTATTGTTGTCTCCAATTGCCAAAGATGATTCAGCCATTTCTATGGATAAGTCTGAATTCATTATTTCTCAAGGATCACACTACCATCCTTGTAGTAATGGAGGTGAACAGTGAGGGCAGGATTTAAAAAAAAAAAAAAGCTACCAAGGAATTTGAAGTTTTCATGCTGAAAACAAGAAATGAAAACGGTTCCACACACTCCTTGAATGTGTGTTTGTGTCAAAACTGCTGTCCATGGTGCTAGAGATGTTCTCCACTGAGAGTGTGGGAGCTGTCTCAGGGATTTGCCCCCTGATTCACTAATTCAGCTGGTGATACTTATCTTACAGAACATGAGGACTGATGACCAGTGATGGGTCTGTAATAATCCCAGAGACTTTGTTTCCAACTGTTGTTGGCAACTATGAGTCCTATCTGGCTGTTGTTACTGAAAAAAAGCTTATGCAAAGAAGTCACTTTCCTCAGTTCTCTATTTGTCTGTTCACCTGTGCTATTATTATTGGGGCATGCAGTATTTTGTGTATGTAAAGTCTTGGGGTAGCCTCTGTACTGTTGTTCAGCAAGAACTGAGGTTAGTTAGTCTGTTAATGAGTTGTTTTAGTTGCCTCTGTGCCCAAGTCTCTAAAAACAGCACCGAAAAAAGTGTTTATGGATGCACATGTGTGTTTGTTTTCTTTATTTTGTCATTGGAAGTAGTAGAAATCAATCATATCCATGGGCATCTCTCCCTTTTGTCGGAATGATACTGTTGAAATTGTTTGTGTGTGTGTGTGTGTGTGTGTGTGTGTGTGTGTGTGTGTGTGTGTGTGTGTGAGCAAAACCATTTACTAGTTCACAAAGATTTTTCTTTAAGAAATGGCTTTTGTGCCTCCTGTGTAAGTAACCAATTTGTCTCTTACAAAGTTAATTTAGGTCTAGTCAAGCATCTCAGTCGAAGTAAGGAGAGATAAGATGTCCTAAACGTCAGTCATTCTAGGAGGAAATACGCCTGTAATGTTTATATTACACTGCCTTTTCTGCCATTTTGTCTGAAACACGAGATGGAATGATAACTCTATGATATCAGAGAAGCTGTGAACAGGTGTGTGATTATGGTAGACAGACTGTATGTAGGTTTTTTTTTTTTTTTTTCTCTCAGCATTTCAACAGAAGGAGGAGAAATGACATGAGTACATCTGTGCTCTGCAAAACAACAGTACCAACTGTGTGCAGGTGCTGAGCTGATTTGAATTCACGCTACATACTAAATAGGTTTGCTTCTGTTAACTGCAGTTGTTGTTAGCAAACTAACGACTGGCGTTGAGAAAAATCTGAAACCACGGGGCCTAATAAATGGCAGAATTTTGTAATGAAAGCTTTTTTTATTTTTAACTCTGCGTATGGAATCTGAATCCTCTGAGCCTTCCACCCTCAAACTAACACACACACGTACACATAGTTATATAGCACAATGCAGCCGGGTGGTGAGCAGCAATGTCAGCACCCTCCCAATCTGTGGGGAGCAGCTTCTAGGGCTCCACATGGCTACACTGTGATGAAGCAGACTCTTCACGCCTGTGACAGCTCTGGCATCGCCTCGCTCCTCATCTCATCTTCATCCTGCCTTCCTACCATTTTATTTGGCTCTGTTCAATTGGTAGATCATGACACTAACACTAACAAAAGTGTTTCCTGCCTGTGCTTATAAAAATGTTACCAAAAACTTGTTGTCTGTGTATAGCCTAGCCTTTGAATCTTAACTTCTTTGTCCCCTATTTCATTTATTTCCATAAGCTTTCTTCCTCCACCTGCCTCCTCATACTTCCTTTTTATATCCTTTATTTGCCCTCCTGGTTTATTCCATGCTTAACCATGTGGTAGTCACACTTTCCTGTAAATCAGTCCTCTGCTGCATTTTTATTTTGTGTAGGCAATTTGTACACTCCATGCCATCTGCCATACTGTTTGCGAGAGAGTGGAATGATTTTGTGTATTTTTCTCACTTTCTTTTCATTCATTCACTCGGTGTTGTTTCTCTCGTTGTGTGTGTGTGTGTGTATGTGTGTTTGAATGTGCATGTGCACACACATGGCTAGAGATCCTCTGGCTTTCAAACAGATGTACAATGACAGCACTTGAAGAGGGCCGGTGATTTGGGCCAGTGAGCCACGCATGTCTCTTGTATCCACCTGCACTGGGTATTCCTCTCCTCTCCTTTTTGTCTTCTTTTTTTTCTGATCTATCTATCACAAACTCTGCAAGCTGTCGCAGTGGGGTGACAGGCGGCCCGTGCAAGCATTCTCCTGAAAAAGATAGGCAAGTCAGGAAGCTCATTGTCGTTCAGGACACGTCTGCCGAAGCACAGCACTACAGCAGCTACACATTGCCTGCCTCCCCTCCCCTACACCATCCAGCCTCCTTGTGAGGAGCTCTCTCTCTCATTCATTCCCCTCCAAATTGCTTTTTTCTCCCTTGCTCATGCTCCTGGAAAGCCAGGGTGCTCACAGGATTTCATTGGCTGCTTTGGAGAAGTTCCCCCAATATTGGTTTGGCCTGGAAAACCCAGCAGGTTCACCGTCAGCAACACCAGTTGTTACCAGACTGAAGAGGACTTCTCAGGCAACTCTAGTACATGTCAGCTTCTCCTCACATGAATTCAGATTTTATGTTTTGTGCTTGGAGAATTTTATGTTAGGTGTTTGGGGAATTCATTGGTATCATGGGACAAAAGGCAGCTTTATGACCCCCAGGGTTTATTCAGGCTCCTCTTAGGGACTGGACTTACTGCCTTGCACTGTTGATTTAATTATACATCAATATGTCTTGGTTTCATTTACGAATATCTTTGATTATGCAGTAAAAGTAAATGATGTCACTGAAGTCCAGACTTTCTGACATCACTGTCTTTTTTTGATTAAGGTGTCCAAGGTGGAGTTTATAATCATATATATAGTTTTCAATTGCTAGATTTGGAGAAACAAAAAATGAAGAAGACTGCTTGGAGCTTATAACCATGACATCAATGATCTAACGAAGCTTTGGTCAAAAGAAATTCCAGCACACTCTTTCAAATGATGAAAGTTGAAACCACAAATCTTACATCTTTGATTAATACAGACATGCAAAGAAACACAAACTCCTTCGTGACTGATCTGCTAACAGTCATCTTTGACTTTGTTGTATAACAACTGCAGTCATTGAAATAGGTGTTAGTGCCGGTGTCTTTGTGTATGCATGCAGGCAGTGCCCATGTCGATGCATGCACAGGAGAATGCAAATTTGTGAAAGTGTTGAAAGGGACTACATTATTATCCCCAAGAAAAAAAAGTAGTGAGTCTAGCAGGGTTTGCAGTGAGTCAGCCCTGTAATTAAAGAGGAGCGATCAATCTGTACCACTGACCACACTACTTATGCCAAGTCCATCGAATGGCTGCAGTAAAGAGCTAATTTAGAACCATTAGGGACTGCCGAGTTTGCAAACAGCCCAGTAATGATGATGGCTGATTCAAGTTCAAGGCTTGGCCTCTGTATAACTGTCAGACCTGGCAGTCATAAGGCAGCATCAGTGGAAGATCTCAGATAAAGAGAAAGAGCTAAATATCTATTTAAATTAGTTTTTCCTAGTCATTCATTTATATTCAATGGATGTTGGGTTATTGGTCAAATCTTCCTGTTTCCTCAGCAGACAAAAAAGCTTTCACCTGCAAGGAAAAGAGCACAAAGGTTTCCTTTTTACCAGACTACCATATTATCATGTCTAACTGCCTTTTTTTTGCCTTGATGAGAGGCTTTTTTCATATTCTTTCAGTGACCGTCATCTCAAATAGATCCCATAGGAGCACAGGTGGAGAGCCTTGCACATCCACCAGTTACATAGAAAACAATTTTCAGCCCAGACTGTCACAAACTGTCTCTACATCCGCACTCTCAACATAAGACCTCAAACACAATAGAGGACAGAAAGATAACAAGGTATGCATGCAGGATGGAAGCAGCCAGGCATGTTCTTCTTCTTGTCTGTTCACCATTCACCCTCGGTGCCTTGCTGGCAGGCAGCCCTCCAGGGGGACACGACCTGAAAGTGTAGCAGTGCCCTGTTTGGTCTGCCCGTGACCTCATCTCCCATGTAGCTCCACTATACACAAAATCATAACCTCCTCCGACATCCCTCAATGGAAAACATAAGGCTGAATAAAAGTAGACAACTGAGACTATTAAAAGTCAGAGGGAGACTATTAAAGGTCAGAGGGAAGGCTTACTGAAACTGCCAGCAAGGGTATAGCCTCATTAGTTGTGTCAACTTCTGACCCTGTCGCACCTATTTATAGACACTGATATGTGTTAATATATGTGTATAGGAGGAATATGTCCTTTGAGAGAGAGAGCAAAAAGCATCAGATCTCTTTTTCTCTGAGAGTTTTTGAGCTCTTGAGCACTTGGATATGTGATGAGTATTCAGACCTGAGTCCTCTCAGTCACATACTGTCAGACGTTCCTTTATAATCTCCCTCTCCATAAAAATACTTTTATGGCTGCCTTCTATGCCTGACATTTAATTAATGTTTCAGTCATGTGTGCAGGAGAGCCCTGACAGCCAGCCAATAACACTGGATCTTTACAATCAACTGTCACAGTGCTATCACTGTGCCTCACATTTTGTTCATTTTCTTTAATGACAAATGGGAGAGCTGTCTCAAGGTTCCCAGCTCATAATGCTTTTCACATGCTCCCTGTCTCATTTGCATACCATGCAGTAGTGCTATTCTTAGCAGAAGAATAAACTAATGTGATCGTCTTGACCTTGTTTCCAATTGCTGATAAAGGAGCAGAAGGTGACCACATTCTCACAAAGATTCTTTCTTACTTGCCTAGATCAGCAAACTCTGTAGTTTGATCTGCTAGTGCTGACCTGAGTTTCCTCTACCTCTATCCCAACCCTCCACATATTAATGAGGACCAGATGAAAGGGAGCCAACCAGAATTAACACTGCATTTCAAACACACAATAAGAAGTGGGGAATTGTCTTTGAAAAAGCAGAGTTACTGGTCCAGTTGGTCAGAGTTATTAGTCTGGTCTAGTCAGAGCCCAGACTTGCTCTGATTCATACTGTACTTATTCATTGTTAATATGTGGTAGTGGTGGGTATGTCTCTGATCATTTTGACAACTAAACAAAATTTCACGTAATGTTAAGGCATTAGTCATAAGAGCAAATGACCAAAATGCCACTTCATGCACTAATCAACCACAGCACTTAAAAACTATCAATGAGCCTGTCTGTGACCAGGAGTGTGATGTTACTGTATGTCAATATACTGCTCTTCTCTACACATGATACGTGACCATTTGTGCAATAGACAATATTGATAAGTAGTGCAGTCATCTACGTCTGAAATTAAACTAGAAGTTTTTGTGAAAAGAGATGTTTAAAAGAGATATTTCAGTCTTGACAAAGGTGGTGGACCAACCAACAGACAGACTAAAAATCTATACTGTCATCCCCAGAGCCATGCCACTGCTGGCTAAAAACACACATTCACATTCATATTATCTTAATGCTAATACTGAATTAAGTAATATGATAACAAAATTTTCTGTCAGTAATTTCACTGAATAGTGAGCAACATAGAATATTATATGCACACCTTTCAAACACCACACTCTCATTTATGTCTGCCATAAAAGAGCCCTTTTATGCTTATTAAAATGTACGAACAGTACCCCAAATTACATTTTCCTTATTTTCATTCATCTCAGTGATGTTTGACAGCATAAATCTAACCCATAACAACCTTCCTTCCAATCATGATGCTTTTGCAGGGGAATATGGCAGCTGCCTGCAGCCTTTGATTTCATCTTGCCCCAGATCTGCATTGTAATGAGCACTCAGGTCAATCAATAATTCACTGCAGTTTCAGTTATTAAAACAAAAAAACAGCACATGGGTAAAACAGGAACAGGACTTTGATCAGTGGCATTTAGAGGCACATACAGCAATGTTGTGATGCTCTACTCTCTTTGTTGTATCTGTCAAAGCTGGGGGAGAAATGGTGGGAACCAATGTACATCTGCGTGTCTGAGGGGGGTTATACATAGACAGAACTACAGTTAATGTTGACATTTATGCATCTACTGTATGTATATTGCTGGATTTACATCTGCTTTGAGTGATGACAAAGTTGATTGTTATTTAGAGAATCATGCTGTGATTTTTGCAAAGCTTTTTGTGCCTCAAACTGTACTGATAGATTTCCATTAAGTACAGGGTAAATCTATTTCACACTGTGAAGTCATTTCCCTCCCTGAATGAATAAGCATAGATGTGGTTTTTGTTTTCTAAAGAAACATTATTTGTATACACCAAACTGTAGTTCCATCTCTTGTTGGCATATTAAGCACTCTCATTATATGGGAATTAACTGTGATGATATTAGGTTTCATGCAGTTAAATCCTTGCAGGTGCCATTTATAGTTTGTTTTGACATTAATTATAGATTATCTGTATCACAGTGTTGTAGAAACCTAATACATCAGACTGACTAATGCACGTAAAAACATTTGCATTCAACAAAAACAACACATATTACATATTGACTGATAACTCAATGATATGTCTACAGATTTTAATAATAATACAGATTTACAGGTAATTACAAAATCCATATTGATTTCCTAATAATATGCAACCCATTCATTATCATATGGTTGTCATGTGACTAATGCCCCCTCTGTCTTTGTGTTTGTATCAACAGTTCCCCCTGAGGACCCAGTCATCAGTGGAGGACCGGTGGTGAGCCTAAGGGCCGGTGACCCACTCAATCTGACCTGCCATGCTGACAACGCCAAGCCGGCAGCCTCAATCATCTGGGTCCGCAATGGAGAGATCATTAATGGGGCCATGTACTCCAAGGTAAGCATTGAGGTGTGTGTCATACCAGGTTTATATATTATATATCATATTTATTTATTGGGACCATGTACAGTGTTAAACATAAAAGTTACCATTTGATGTACTGTACCAGAGTTAGCTTATAGCTAATTTTCACCTGCAGTCCCTTTGGCAGGTCACAATCTAAACATATAACAGCACAATAACAAACAGTACAAAGCAAAAAACACACAGGACACATAACACAAAATACAAAGCTACACACAATAGCACATCACATACACCCACAATGTCAACTAGAAATGACTAATGTATGCTTTTCAAATTAAAAGCAAGATTATTTGTGTTCATGGGAAGGAGAAGACCATAAGATAAAATGTAGAGTTAGTGGTGACAGAGCTGAGTAGCTTTTAGCAGACTTCTTAATTTGGTTTTAAATGTACTGATGGAGCTGCAGCTCTTCATATCATCAGGTAGGGCATTCCACTGAGTTATAGCTTTCACAGAGAAAGCTGACTGCCCAAATGCAGTGCGACGAAATGGTACAATCTTGTATAGAGGATATTCTGGAGGATCTAATAGAACTTACTGAGTGAGTATACACAAAGTCACATAGTGGAGGAAACCATTTAAAATTTTATAAACCAGGCACAAATTTGAAAACAATCTAAAATGATCAAATTATCAGTAAATTCTATTTCTCCAGTACCCTACAGTGATGGAAATGTATTGGCTTTTTGTCCAGAGTTTTTAGAATTAAGGACTCAAGAGGTATTATGGCTGTTTCTCTTGCCTGCTCCCAACACGTGATGCAATAATACATATGGGAAAGAATCATAGCATGCATAAACAGCATCCAAAGACAGACAGTTTCTAATATGTCTAAAATTTGCTAAGTTGTACTTAATGGTTTTAACCATTTTTTAAAAATATTTTTTAACATGTTTCTCAAAGTTTTTGTAGATGGGCTGGGGACAGGGTGAGTGTGGCATGATGGGCGAGAGTTGCATAGTGACTGTGAATTCATTCTCTTGACTAGTTTTTATGTTGGAAATGAAATGAAATGAACAGGAATGAAAACACCTGTTACTTTACATTTTTCATGTCTTTTTTTCTGTAAATAACTACTCCAAAAGAGCTAAACATCCATGAGATGTTTCAGAGTGACTGCCTTACTCATTGGTGGGCGTTTGCCTCAGCATCCAGACTACTTTTTGAAATTAAATCTCTTGAAAATCCAGGTTGTGTTTTGATTACAAAAAGATGGCTGGCCTTTTTTCCCAGTATACAAATCAACTCAGACAAGCAGATGGTGAGATCATGGAACTATCAGTGACTTTGCATTTCTCTCTGGTTTTTTGATCACCTCCTTCAGTGGCATCTGTCTTTCTTCATCTTCCCAACCTGTTATAAAATCTACTGTCATTTTCTGTGTCTGAACCTTTTCTTGGCGAAATTGAAATTTGATTCCCAATGACAGATCATGTTCCCACTTTTGATACCATAACACACGATAGCTGCTGTTCACACCAGCCTGGTGTTACGATCACCTGACCCCACAGATTCTTGACTGACATTATCCCTCAAGGCTAATCATGCAATCAACACTGTCATGTTCTATTTCCATTTAAACAAAGGACATAAAGAGACTAGGCACTTTAGAGCACTAACACCTCCCCCGCCTTCCCTCACTCCCTGCGCTGCCTCATCCCATTATTGGCTTTTTTTCAAAGAGCAGATAAATGCCATTGATTGGACTTGGGTATGGCACCAGGCCGATTTGAATAAAGTGATTGCTGGAGGTGCAGCTTGCTAATGGTGGGTGGAGAGTGCGTTTCCTGCCTTCACTTCCTGTGAAAGGGAAGGAAGATATGACAACATTCTGTGCTGGTGGCTGATGGATGCTCACATGCCTGCACTGAGCCCAAGTATGTCCCTCTCCCCTCTTATCTCTATTGCCTACCATTAAAAAGCAATGGGTTCGATTAAAAGAAGATGGCACTTTTTGGGGTCCGAAGAGCAGTAGGGGGACATTTTGTAAGTATAATCATCTGCTCTGATGGTCTTCTCATATCCCGCAGATGAAGAGGACTAATGTGAGCAGATGTGGTGGAGGATTCACAGAAATGGGTTTCCTGATGGTGTCATATCTAATGATAGTTCTGACCCACAGATAATTTCCCACTAAGGCCTCCAAAACCTCATCTATATGACCTCTTAGAAAACTATTTACTGGCCCAGTGGTTAAAGAAAAAGTGTACAGTACAGTTAAAGCTATCACTTAGCATGTGTGTTGGTTTTACCAAATAAGAGAATCACTGAATTGATGCAGTGCTTATCATTAGTGAGGGTAGCTTTCAAAAGAACATAACAAAGTATATTATGGAAGGGGCATCCCAAATAATTAAGAGGCAGAAACTCGCCAGACTAAGGTGAATGGTTCAAATATCAAGACAAGCTGTGAAAATGTGGGCAGGGGAAATTAATAAATAATGTCCTCCCTTCCTTCAAACACTGCCATCTGCTCCAGTGGAGCTGCTCAGTAGCAAACAGTAAAGGACTGTTTGTTATATGCTGCCTCCAGGTCTGAGCTGTGGTTTGGGGGTGTGCACACTTTCTCTATGATACTTTTGCACTGGAATGGTACAACAAATCATTTGAAAAACATGATGCATTCCCCTCCTAGAAAGTCATTCTCCCCAATGTGCTACATATTTTTTTTCTGAATGCTCTGGTGCCAAGCTGAGAGGTGAGCAGGGGACTGGGGAGTTATCTAAGTGTAAGGTGGTTTAAAAAAAATAGAAAGTAATAATGACATTTTTTGAGCTGTTCTTGCTGGCAAGATAGTACTTTTTTATTGTATACCCTTTCAGCTTTGCAGTAAAATCATGTCACTTTTTAATGCCAGTTAAAATTGCTAAAGTTTACATGAAGCTGTGATCCATTTGTTGATAGTTATCATTTTCAGCAGAGAAATAACTATTATCTTTCCAGTCCTATTTTTGTCTATATTTTCCCTACCTTTCCAGCAAGTGTTAAAACTGTTGCTTTTTATGCCTCTTAGTGTCAATATTTTTTTCCCAATATTCATGTTAGTTTTCTGTGTAATTAGAGTGCTTTATTGCATTTTAATCGTCACACTAACTGAGTAATGGGGTGGGGTAATACTTACAATTAAAGTAACTAATTAAAAAATGAGTGGGCATTAAATATGTCATTTTTTTTTGTTGAGAGACAAGTGTAGTGTTCCCCAACAGTTGAGGAGGATATTAAGTCAAAGGGCTCTTTACTTTCAACACTAGTATACAGTAATTTACTGCGCCAGTTTTTAAAGACCTCAAAAGGTTCTGGCAAGTTAATTAACCTCGTTTATTCAGCATTTAATTTAAAACTGTGATCTGAAACACAGATCAATTTTTTAATTGCTTTAATTGCTTTCAACAACTTTCTAAATGATCTTTTTGAGGTGAGTATTGAGTTAAGTTAAACAAAAGAAACTTATTTAACCTCAGTGACCGTGGTAAAAAAAAAAGATATCTTTTAACTTCTGCATAAATATATTGTACAATGTTAAAGCAATTAACAGTTTTAGTAAAAGAGCTCTTGTGTGGTCCAGAATTATAAATGGCTGATTTAATATAACCCAAAGATTCATTTGATATCTGGGCAAATCAAAGGCGTGTTGGATGGGTTAGTAGAATATTAATGTTGCATATATCATTAGCTTTTGCTTATTTGGTAAATTCAATATCATCCCTGTGAGGCTTATTTCCTCTACATTCCCTATCACTGACCCAATCAAGGCTTTCCCTGCATGCCTGCCAGGTCTCAGTGGGTCATTTTCAATTCTGAGTTAATGTTTTAGGTTTATGAGACAATATGGCTTCAAAATTAAGTCAGTCCTAAATCATAATTCATGTTCATGTTCATTTAAAGTTCAGCCCTATCGTGTTCAAATATTGTCTCAAACATAGTCTTCAAGACATCCACTTGATTTGATTCATTGTGATTCATTGGACTGAGCACATTTTTATTAGTTATAAATAAAAGAATAAATATAAAAGAAGCAAACATGCATCTCAATGTTGATTTTTTTCTGTAGTTTGATTTTTTTGTTGCAAAAAATTTAAAAACATTCATTGTGGTGATTGTATACCACAGCTGACATGCAACATTTGTGTATTTGTAATACATGCATAAGACCTCACAGGAAATGGTGCATGAACATTTAACACTACATGTTGAGAAAAGGCAGTTGCTAGCTAGCCTGCTAGCGCATAGATTATCTCTCCTTATAATTTAATTTATTATACAGCGGTGGAGTATCTCGTATGATAATTTATATATATTAATTTTTTTATGGTCACATTATGCTTGCTTGCTACTTGCATGCTTTAAACGACGCTCATTACTCAAGATCCAAACCTTTTTTTGTTTGGTTTCCAAATAGTGGGATGTTTTAGTGAATTTGGCAGGTATATACTCTCTGAAACACTTTGTTGTAGTAAAAATATACTGTAATAAGAAAAGAGGAGTTTATAGTAAGCACAATTGTTTTTCTGATCACATAATATCCTCAAAAATCTTGCAAAAAGTCTTCCTTGTCTCATTGCAAATTAGAGGACTTTGAAATTAAACCGTTCAGTGTTTTGATGAATTTGACAGTATAATGTGGGCCACCTACAATTTAAACTTTCATATATGGAACAGCAGCACCATTAACATTCTGATAAATATGAGTAGAGTAGAGGTTCAAAGTAAATACAGTACTGGTTTAGGGTTAACAATGAATTAGCTTGGCTGGCAGCACATCAAGTTTTATTGAGCAGATAATCCTTTTGGTGTAGCTGTTTTTTTAATCAGTAGGTAATCCTGTTGTAAAGGTTTTTTCAAGCTACCGGCTGGTCTTTTACTGACAGGTCACCTTCTTGGCAAGTGAAAGCTTGGCATGGAAGTTGAAGCTTTAAGTCAAGCTAAGTTAGCTATTGTTATGTTAGCTGGCTATGGGCTGCTGCAGCACACACACACATTAGAATATATATATATATATAGATAGATAGATAGATAGATAGATAGATAGATAGATAGATAGATAGATAATAAAAATTGTAGTTGGAAGAGAGATGATGTGAACAAGCTCAGGACTAAAATGCCAGTATTAAACCTGAATTCAACAGGTTCCAAAAAAGAGAGCTCCAACAGGATGTCCATGTTGTGAAGTTTCTGCTATTTGTGATTCTTTGTCTCCTCAAGTTGTCAGAAATCACCTAATGCAGCTTTAAAATATACTAGAAAGAAAGCAACCCTTTTCATCTCAATCTTGTTACCTCAGCCATTCCTCTCCTAGCATGGTTAAAAAGATTCTTCTCATAGGCTCTAGGCAGTGATATGAAAATTTATCAGTTTGTAATGTGGCATGGTGTTGAATTCAATGCAGCAGCCAGCTAACCCCCTTTCTAAGATTAATGACTTCAGACAGGTCCAGAGCGACGAGGGAAACAATCCTGATTGTGTCAGAAAGGATATTACATTGACATATCCCAGGTCTGACAGCTAATGTGTTCTGCTTTAGAAGTGACTCACGCACAACTATGAATTTCATCACATGGTTCCTCACATACAAATGGACTTCACAGGCACATGGATGGCATCTATAATATCGCTATACTGTAAAATGCTCATTAATACACAGAAAAAAACATGTTTATCTTAAATCCAATTTTACAGATGTTCTCATGTGAGATACCTTGAGGTACTTGAACTATAAAGTGCTCAGATAAAAATATCTCTTTTTCAAAGTCTTGCAGTCTGGTTTTACAAGTTCAATGACATTTTAATTATATTATTGAGAATATGGTATGCTTAAGTGAGAAGGAAGGCACACAGATTACAGTTTTATTAAAAATAAAACCCTTGCATGAAAGTAGGGAAATGGAGGAGATAATTACTACTGGTTTGTACATTAACAATGAGCCACTGACTCAGCTAATGATTAATGGGTAGTGATTACGGTGGTTGAAATGTAAATGCTCCTTAGCTTTCTTGAACTTTAATACAATGTACCTGGCTAAGTTTCAGTCATGACATCTCAATTTACCCTCTGTGTCTGTCTAGAGCTTGAACCCATTGTACTATAAGTGCCATAACATTTGGAGAAAGAAATGCATACTCAAATGCTGTGTAGACTTTGAGATGCAACATGGATATTTTTCTTGTGTGGTGTGCTATAGGAGTCTAAGTAAATGAGATATCCATGGAGCAATCTATACATTTGTGAGGCTAATCCAAAGGTAGCAGTGCAGTAAAGCAAGTCCACTGTGAGCTCCTTCTGGTCAGCATACTGCAGTAGATCCTTACAGTTCTGTTCCTATATTAGGAAAGTGTTTCATGTACTATACTATTGCAGGGTTTTCTTTTCTTCAAAAACACAGGGCAACCGCAAGTCTCCTTTAAAGAGATGGCAGGGAAATGCATCTTGGCTTTGTGGTTGACCACACTGTGCCCCGTTGCCCACGCAATTTGTTCTAGTCAGTGACTTTGTTCTGTCCCGCACTGGTTAACATAGACTCCCAGAGCCCTCCCCTGAGCGTTTCAGGGAGAGTGAGAGCTACTGAGCTCTACCAACCGATTCCAGATGGCTTCCACAATGGAGGGCTCAGAGGATGAGTGCTGAAAAGAAGATTGATTTTCTTTGTGGAGTATGACAAGCCATGCACTAGAGCGCAGCTCTCCAGACACACAAAAGAGGCTCAAAAAACATATTTCTACTTTTTTTTCATATCAATCAGCCTTGGAGTAAAACTATAGGGTAGAGTGTTCTGAAGGTTTGGCTTGGGTTCTCCAAGAGACAAGATGTGTGTATTCATGAATTTACTGCTGTTTTTTGACACCTTATCCATCACAGCTTATCTGGTGAACTGTTAAGTTCAACCTCTCCTTGTTTGTACATAATTTAAACAGTTTTGAATCCTAACTTGAATTTGAACTTTTGAAGTTGCAATCCAATATGTGTTTGGCTCTAAGTTTTGGGTGTACAGTATTTGGAGTATATTGATTATGCAGAGGCAAGGTTTCAGCATGGCAATCCATCTGACCAACCGACCATGCTTGGTATAGATGTAGAGACTTCAAACATTTATCCTACTTTCAACTTTATTCTGTCATTCTTCACTCTTTGCAGACCTTGCTCCGAGATGGCAGGAGAGAAAGCACCGTGAGCACACTCTACCTATCGCCTTCCAACATCGAGACAGGTCAGAAGATCATCTGTAAGGCATCAAACAAGGCAGACCCCAATGGCAAGGAGACCAGTGTCACAATTGACATCCAGCGTAAGCATACCACATCTTCCTCTCTGCCTCTCTTTCTCTCTTTACTTCTATGTCTTGCAGTGTTTCTCCCCCTCCCTCTTACTCTTTAGTTTTATCTTATTGTTTCATGAAGTTCCTTGGTCAGTGATCAGTACAGATGGTATGACGTGCATCACTCAATATTTGAGGTATATTTTACATGTAAAAGGCATGAAACTGTCAGACAAGCATACATGACTAATTCTCTGTAAACATCTAGAATTCATTTTAAGCTCTGATGGATATTTATAATTGGTTTCCATTTTGCTTTCATACACCATGTAGGTGGGTGGATGGATTGGATTGGTGATGCGTCACTTTTTTTTGTTCGCCATGATGAAATATCAAGGGAACTGTCCATCTAAAATGTATAGGATTGTCTTTTTGGTCCAACTACCTGTCTGCTGTAGCAGTATGCACACTGTCTCCACCTCTTTTATTTCCTTGCTCACGCCATCAATCTTTTTGATGAGAGCATGCACAATACCCCTCTAAAATAGGCAAAGTAAGCCCAGCGTGTAAAACACATTCAGCCTCAATTGTCAGGGAATCTTTTTTCGATCAAGAACCGTTCACAGTAAGAGAAGGGCTTTGAACAAAGGGATTTTGCATCACTCACAGCCCCTTCAACACCATTAAGTATGACTAATAAAGCAGAAAATGCTATTTAGAGAGCCATTATGACTGACGGCCCCATTCTTTTCATTATGTACACCACAAGAGGCAAGCATGGCAAGAGCGGGCACGGCACGATCAGGCCAACTCAGGCGCGGGAATAAAAATGATTAACCGTTGTTAGTGTTTGCAACCCTTGCAGTTTGTCCTCATCATTTTTTTGTCATGCAGTCAGAGAGGGAAGTCTGCCCACATGTAAACTGATTTGTCACCATGTATAATGATGTGTCTGTTATAAATGCTTGCCATCATAGCATCATCCTTTCTTCTGAATGTATGATTTAACCCTGAAAAATGAGTGCAGCAGATTTGCAATTAGCATTCCAAAATGTGCTCTTTACACAATTAAAGCTCCTGAAAACATTTTTCACAGTGTGAGATCAAACTGAGCGACAGCACAGACTAATTGTCGAGATTCAAATTGTCTCCCACAAGGCTTAGCCTCTCGTCCTCACCCCCCACTCCCCTCCTCTGACTTGACAGGTAAAGTGTTCAGCACAGTTCAGCAGAGCCTCCAGAGTTTTTGCTAAGATCCACTTCCAAATTAAGCTGCTCCTGAAATGAAACACGCTGTAATTGAACTTTGATTCATTCGTGTTGGGTATCAATTTGCTTAATTTCAATGCTGCCAAATTTGATTACAAGGTTCTTGGCTCAACAACAGCATCTGAAACACTGTGTATTTTTTTAAACAAAAAATACAAAAAATATATTCTGTGGTGCAGATGTACACCACATCTAGCTTTGAGCAAAACACTTAATTGTAGACTGTTCCGCAGACACATAAGGGCAACCCTAAATACCTGCCTAGTGTAGGGATGTGTGTTTATATATGTGATTGTGAAGGTGTATCTAAATTTCAGTTACTTTTTACAAAGCTGTGAATACCTGAGTTTTCTTTAATTATGTATAAGCATCTTTTGAAAAAAGGCTAAAATTCCTATACACTCCGATAATGTTGCTGGAGGCTGGAAATCTGTACAACACTTAAATGTGAATGCACTGTGCATTGCAAAAAAAGTGGCTAGAGTGTGGCACCCAGTCTTTCTGTTGCAATAAAATCAGGTGGTGGACAAATGAGTAACGGAAAATGGCAAAGAGGATGGAAGCAGATAAAACTTTACCTCCATCTCTTGAAGGACCAGACACCACATCAGTCTGGATAGGTCTGGCCTCTGCGATTGCTCTTCCACAGAGGGCAGTGTGGTGGGACAACTGAGTGGATTTTGATGGGAAGTGTCTGTTGTCATTCAGAGGATGCAGCACACAAACGCTGTATCCCATCTTCAAAGGATGCAGCCAGCAAAAGTGGGTTTTTTAGAGGATGCCATGCAATTCAAAAAATGCAATTTTATTACCAGGAAATTGGCCTCAACTGGCCAACAAAGTATAAATAACTGTGGTAAACTGAGAAAGTTACTTGACACATAGCACACTGCTAGCATCCATTTATCCATTTTCTTTACCATTTATCTTCTAGAGGGTCGCAAGGGAGCTGGAGCCAATCTCAGCTGACATTGGGCGAGAGGCGGGGTACACCCTGGACAGGTCGCCAGTCAATCACCCGGTTGATATATAGTGTAGAGACAGACAACTATTCACACTCACATTCATACATATGGGCAATTTAGAGTCACCAATTAACCTAACCTGCATGTTTTTGGTCTGTGGGAGGAAGCTGGAGTACCTAGAGAGAACCCAAGCAGGAACAGGGAGAACTATAGAGCAAACTATACAGAAGAGCCCCAGCCAGTTAAGTTATGTATTTAGCAGGAACATGTAAGCAGCTGAACCAGAGATCTACCATGCCACGTGACAATGACTGCTTGTGTGCTTTATAAAACAAAAACCAAAACCAAAAAAACTGACACACAAAAAAAAAACTGAGCATTCAACTCTTCAAGGTCTTTTAGTACAACCAACTGCTGAACAAGACTTTTTTAGGCAACTAAATATTACAATTAACTTTCATGAACTGAAAACACATAACAACCATGGCTACGCCTACTCTGTGATTCATGGTTATGTTACCTAACCAACATTGTCGCCGCGGTAGCGACTTGTCAGTCACAATGTAGCCACGCCCTAAATCATACCCTGCTTTATTGTTTACTTTACTCTACATGGGACAATCATTTACAAAATGAACATCATGATGTATTGCAGAAGACTTGAAACTAGTGATTGAGACCATAAACCCATTAGGAAACTGTTTACAGTAATAAATCAAGAGAAAAGTTGGGTCATTTTCTCATAGACTTCCATACAGTCAGACTTCTTCTTGGAGCCAGTGGAGTCGCCCCCTGCTGGCCATTAGAAAGAATGCAGGTTTAAGTCACTTCCGCATTGGCTACACTTTTCAGACCCAGCGCTACCCACTTGCTCCATATAAGACTTACTGTTTTCAGACTCATGATTTTCATATTTCCGTTCCCCCAGGTTTTAATCAAATATGTCAGATATCAAAAAGACATTCCCCAAAAACTGATTGAAAAAATCTCTGTTGACATTATTAATGCTCACTTCTCAAAAAGGGCTGTTTTGCTTGTAAGTGAATTAATAATAATAATAATAATAATAATAATAATAATAATAATAATAATAATAATAATAATAATAACACAATAATTATCAAAGGTGATTCTTAACATTTTTATTTAGAGACCACGGTCAGGCAATAGAAAAATGCAAGACAGAGGAAAATGTATTGCCCCTTTGTTACACAAGAAACAGAAACTGAACCTCTCTTTCTTCTGCTGATGCACTCTCTTAGTGAACCTTTCTCAAAGAAGGTGAAAGCTATCACCCTACACCTATTAAAGCAACATTTCCTTCATGCACTTCTTGTCAGCCTGTGAAATAAATGTAACACTTGACCATCTCTTCTTTACAAGTGCTTGAGAGTTATCTCTATTCTACAGCAAGAACTAGCTACTCTTCAGGATCTAACATCACTGGTACATAATTGTCGGCAGTGTTATATGCTTCTATAAAAATATACACAGCCAGTAGCCAGTAGTGCTATACAATATGCTCACCATACACTGGAAAGTTGAATATCAAAATGTTCTTGTTTCTTCTATCACACTGCATGCTACTTCCTGTTAAACTTGGGCTTCATGCCATTTATATTCACATATTCATCATTCAAAATGTTAATGTTCCCATATACTGTAATAGGTCACTTTTCAAGCTTTCAGCTATGAATGATACTATAGTTTGGTCATCATTCATGCCAGAAAGAAAAGCCCTTTTGTTAAAGCAACTGGAATGATCCAGTGTTGCATATTAATGACATGATGAGAAATGGTTTGTTGCTGTGCACATAAGAACTACTGTATCACTGCCCAAGGCCATGCACAACAAAATCCTGTCAAGTCCTGTATATGACATACATTCCTTACTCATGATAAGCACTCCATAGTCATGTGAATTCATCACTGGTGCTACAATGAAGTCATTAGAAATCATAAAACTGAAAAATTCCAAACTTTGTCTTATTTCTGAAGTTTCAGTCAGTGTTTTTTCAATTCATAATCTCAAAAAAATGTATTATTCTATAAATGGATTGTTGCCAGCAGTGGATAAGGTCTCTACACCATCCCACATTTAACGCAAAAAATTTATGTTCCTTTGCATGT
Source organism: Thunnus thynnus (assembly GCF_963924715.1). Classification (NCBI taxonomy): domain Eukaryota; kingdom Metazoa; phylum Chordata; class Actinopteri; order Scombriformes; family Scombridae; genus Thunnus; species Thunnus thynnus. The sequence continues at coordinate 10,943,913 of NC_089523.1, forward strand.
TGTGTTCTCATGTGTTTTAGAAGTGGTGCTGTAATGTGTCTCAGCCCTGTAACAAAGATGGTCTCTGATGAATGGTTGCTATTAGTGTAAGTGGGACCCTGGTGAGGGCTGGATAAAGTAAGTGATAGAAGCTACTGCATTCTACAGCCACTTCTGTCCTTCCGGGACCTGATTGAGTTGCATTATAATTTGCCAGCCTGAAAGTCCCTTTGATCTCTGCGTAGAACCTTTATCCCCATTTTTGGTCAAAGGTATGACCTCAAAAGTGGAAAAAGTTATTTGAGTTATGAAGGGGTGAAAAACACGATTGCCTGTTATAAGGCATTTACAATGCATTACGCAACAAACTGTACTTATTGGTGTACTGATTGATATTGAAAAATTCTCCATGCTGAAATTTAAACTGTAAGCCTACAGTCTTGTGAAAGTAACATTTGCTGTGTGGACAGTTTTGAGAGTTCTTAATTCAAATGCCATTTTATTTTCTCTTCCAAATCAGAAATAGGAAATTCTTAGTCGAAAGCTATTGGTCTCTGACACTCTGTGTGCTAGCTCTGTATCGAAAGCACAGAGATGAAATTGATATAGATGGTCTCACCTAACTTTCAGTGAGACAGCAAATAAGCAAATTTCCTGAAATGTATGTGTATTCCCTGAAGATGTGGAATAACGTCCACAAGACATCTGCATAAATGCCTTTTTTCATGTTACTTTGTGTGGCTGTCCTAGTATTATTTTCCTACCCAGGGTTACCTAGTTGACCATATTAGTAAGACAATTTTAATGGCAACCAGTGATTAAAATCTTCTCAGTCTGTCCGTCCTTCTCGACATTTCACATTCCATTCACCTACACGCATAGGTGCTCTTTTTCTCTCAACGTCATCCTTATAGCAATCCAAATGAGAGTAATCTAAACACAACCTGGCACGTTGCCCACAGCTTAAACCAGCCCAAAATCCAATGAATTTCACAACAGTATTTTATTTTATCATCATTTTAATGCTCATGATTTACATCACCTCAGCATTTTTATTCCCGCGGAAGTTCATACAGAGTTACCTGACCTAAGGTTAGACAAATTAGCATCTAAATACAGTATGTACTGGTGATGTTGTCAAAATGAGAGGGATTTAAAGCCAACAGAGGTGATTCAGAGCCCCGGTTAGACTGCTGACTTCAGTTGTCCATACCAGTCCATTAGCTGACTGTAATTATTTGATAGCAGAGGGGTGTCTACCCCCTGATGCTGTTTTCTCCAGCTGCATGACTTTACTTGCATTACGCCCTTTGGATTTTTAATCAGTGTAAACTCTCCTACCCCGCGGCATAAAACTGCAGTGAAATATGATTCTGATGCTACAATCTCATGTCCCACTAAATCCCACTCATCACATAACTTAAAATATCTCTCAAATATTTTCTAGTCCAGCTGCATATCTGCAGAGTGTTGCCCCACATAGAAACATGCTTTCAAACACATAGTGGGAAATGAATGCACTAGGGACGAGCAAAGCCAAGGTTCTCTGTGTGTTTGCATTGCAAACAAGCTGAGCCATGTGGGGGGAAAATGAATGCCATTTGTTGAGACTAATTAATAAAGAACATGCAGATGTGCAATTGGGGAGGATTTGTTTTGGTAGCTGGCTCAGCTACATGCTCTCCCTGCTTAATCAAGCAGATAATGGCAAATTCATCTGAGAGGGAATTTGAAAGTGAGAGCGAAAGAGTATAAAGGATAAGAATTTTTTGTACATTAGATTAAGGTCTAATGATGCTGTAATACAGAATTATCTTATGTCAATTTGTATGTTAGGCTATGTAAAGACATGACTTCTAAATATGACACTTCCAGTGCCCTGAATCTCTATCAGATGTGTTAAACTAAGCTTTGACTACTATCCTCCGGTTGCATCATTAACAAAACTTTGAAGCTCATGAACACATACTGTACAGACTCTAACAGATGTGTTACAAGGAATACAGCGCTCCTTATTCAGTCTGCTGTATGCATAGTAAAACATCTGCCTTCATTTAAGTGAGTAAATTCTTTGCTGTTCCACAGTTGAATATCTCATGATCAATATGTTGGACCTCAGGTTGTCAGTTAGTCTGTTCTTCCATGAAGTAATCCACTCAGCCAGCCATATGACAGCATGCCCATATTGCTAAGGCTATAAGCCACAAGCTGATGCCACATAAGCAGCTCCCCCATCCTTCAGAGGCAGCCGCCACTCCTGGAGTTTGAGGCTGGTCCTACTGGAGAACAGCTGTCTACAGTGACCTGGGGAGATTGGAAATTGAGCTTTAAGAAAGGGAAAAAACAATTTATGTTGGCACTATCTCCAGGAAACAGAGTGAAGTTGGAAGATTGTTCCAAAAACACCATCTGGTTTCCACTTTGAACTAACCGATCAAAAGCTGTCGGCCAACTACAACACTACCCCCCTATTCATCCTGTTGTTTTCACTGGAGCTCTGAAGAGTCCTACTATCCCCCTTTCCCTCTATCCACCAATCCATCCCTCCCTCCCACTCTCTCCCCCTTGCTACTACTCTCTTGATGAATCTGAGGAATTAACAGTCTTGCATATTGATGAGCCATCACATGATGCCTCTAGTGCACTCACTCTGCAACTCATGCATTTATACATTAAAGTGACAAATTGACTTCTTTATTAAGTAGATGTCTGTCATATCTGAGGGGTCAAAGGTTAGAGTGCCTGATTCACACCCAGGGCTCTTGCTGGCATACTTTTGACAGCTGTTGCTCCCATAGCTGTCTCTGCTTTTGGATCATCAGGGAGTTGGAACTATCTTACAAATTGCTCTCCTGACTTAGAAATAAATGTAAAGTCATCATGACACTACCTCTTGCTGAGAGGGACTGAGGTCTTTTTGTGAGAAGGTCTGTTAGTATGCCTCAATCATTTGAAAAGAAGATTAATTAGTAGCCAGACTGACAGCAATGAGCATTTGTGTCCTTAGAAGTCTCTTGGCAACAAGACCAGAGGAAAAGGTTGGCATGATAGAAAAGTACAGTATAGGAACACTTTTTAGTCAAGAAGACATGTGAATTAGCTTCTACGTTACAGTATCTATTAGCACAGACAACACCTCCAGATCTCCCTCGCTCTCTTTTTATGTCTGCCTCTCTCTTTCCTCTCCAGTGTCTTGCTGGATTTTATTACCACCTCCACCACTGCCACATCTGTCATTTTGCCCCTGAGGTTCCCTCTGCCCACATTTTTGTCCACGCAATTAACCGCTTGCAATGCTAAAAACACCTACTGGGAAGTTAACACTGCAGCTCAAGGCATGGATAGCTTTCCTGCTTTATTACGACACACACCCACTTGCCCTTTCATATACACATATACTCCTACACATGCCAACACACACACACACACACACACACACACATGCACACAGTTGACTGCTCAATACCTGGAGAGACTTGCTGGTTCATTGTGGCCTTCAGTCTTCCAGGATTCACAATGTTGTTATTTTCTTTACTGGCCTGGGAGAACTGGCACAGGTGGGGCTGCTGATGGGGAATATGGTGTGTGTGCGAGTAGGGAGGAATATGGCACCTGGACCACCCCCATCTCTGGGGCTTTGTGGCAGCTGAGCCAACCTAAAGCATCTGCACAGCCACAGGGTAAAAAACAGTTTTCCTACACTTCATTTCCACACACACACACACACACAGAATCAGAGAATCACTCTCCATAACTATACAGTGTTTGGCTGCATAACCACAGTGTTTGTGTGCTTCTTTAATTCTTTGTGGATCCACCACTGCTCTTCCTGCTACTCATCCGCATCCAAATACAGTCCCTGGTTATTACATTAGTATTAATTAACACAGAGAGGATAGACATAGTACACCTTTGAAGCAGATGGCTGCACCAGCATCAAATCCAGAACTAGCTTTTCCCCCCAAATGACTAATCTACTCTATTTGGTGCTTTACCAGGATGCCAATGGTGCCACCAATGGCAAATGGTAATGACGTTGTGGAATTTGAGGCTTGAGGACAAGTGAAATATTAAGATTTTAAAACATTTATGTATGATTTAAATGTTGTTTTTTAGTATTATTTCCATTTCTGTAGGCAGCAGTATTGAATGCAAATATCCTGTTCATATGCCTTACAGATGAGTACAAACAATTTCCCCATGCTGCGTTTAATAGGACAATACCAACTCATACATGTCAAATTGCATGCAACAATGTATAAAGTAAAAATGTGCTCCCAAGAAGCACAATGTTTCCCCAAATGTTCAGCCAGTATTTGGTTTCTTTGACACCAAATCATTGCATGAATTGTCCAGATCAGAAAAAACTCCATTTGATGCTCCTTAAACATTAGAAATACACTTAATCAACAACTTCTGGTCAGCTATAGGTGATTTTTTGTTTTTCCTTACTGCATCAAAGCCCTCGACAAAATATATCCCGCGTCTACTCAGAAACCCTGACAAATAGCTTCACCTACTTGAAATTCATTCTCTGAGTCTGCAGGGTAAAGAGCTGTTTGTTTCACACGGGACAGGATTGATATGGAAATGAACACGTATCTTCAAAAAGAACCCCACCTTTGTCAATTAGGATAAATTAAGTTGTTTATTGAATTAGCATAGTCTGAATGCTTGTTATTCTAAGAACTGTTTTAATTGCACTGTATCACTGAGGTTGTTCATTGTTTTAATTGCAGTGGGTTGCACTATGGATTATTCACTGTTTGCAAATTGCCCTTTACTGAAACTCATTATTAAGTCAAGTTTTCCTTTGATTTGCTCCTTATAATGTTGCTGATGAATATATGAGGATAAAAATAACATGTTCTCTCCCACACCTGTGAAATACACTACAGTGTTATTCAACAACTGGGTCCAGACCCCTAAGTGGATAGTGAGAACATTAAAAGAGGGCCTCAAATTATTCAGGAGTAATTGCCTATTATTTGGGAGAAAAAGCTGCCACAAACTGTGATAAGTTGTCACAATTGCTCCAAGTGCTGCCACAGTGTATTTGTAAGATAATCCGAATCAAAAGATTTTCACCCACTGGTTTTAAGTGGAGCTATTTACCTACAGTACAGTATGTGTGGTACAGTACAGCTACATAAAAGGCTGCCAAACCAGTTTTAGGTCACAAGAAAAGACATTTGGCAAATGTGCATCGGTCACCTGGATAAAACAGAGAATTTATTTTGGTTGTCAATGTGTTTTGCTGTTTTCTCTTGAGGTTGCATGTTTTTTAAGCTATTTATGAGGTGTCTATTTAGTCTCTGCAAAATTTGTAACATGTTTTCTCTCTTGCTTTCTCCTCTTTCTCATGAGTTGTGTTCAGCCAAAGAAAAAGTCAACAACATAGTGTTTGTCTCAGGTTTACAGTTAACTACAGAATGTTTTCAGGAGGTTGCCCAAAATGTAATTGGTTGTCTTTTTGTCTATGTTTTTTTCTTTAGATCTCCCACTTGTCAATCTCTCAGTGGAGCCTCAGCCTGTTCTGGAGGGCAACCTTGTGAAATTCCACTGCTCTGCAAAGGCCAACCCTCCTGTCACACTGTACAGGTGAGACCATGAACAGAACTGGACCTGTTTCCAGAGCACATGCACAAGCAATCAATGAATAATTCATAAACAACCCGTAATATTAAAGAGAAAGAAAAAGCGGTACAGTTAACCTTAAATGGGATATTATCTGATCGATGTTACTGGCGGTGGTAATGCATTTTCACATGAAATTTAAATGTAGAGTCAGTAGCTCTGGAGAAAGATTATTAATATTTGAACTAAACACGCAAACAAATACACCCCTCCCTTCGTGCTCCTTCAAACGCTCCAACCCCAAATTCATGGATGAGCATTGCCAAGGCAACCACCAAAAGAGAAATATGGCAGAATCTAGAGCGATGTGTCAGCTGTAGAATCACTTCTGTTCCTCTCACACTTTATCACAAGCGGGGAAAAAAAAATTAGTCTCATGTGAGCACAACAGTCCATCCACACTCTCTGCCTCTCTGTGGCCTCTCCACTTCTCACTCGACCTGTGTTCAGCATCTCTGTCCACAGAAGCAGACGTCTGTCAGCTGCAGCTCCTGGGGAGCTGAGAGGACAGCAGCCAGCCAAACTGCCTTCACCAGGCTGACTGACAGCAGAAATTTACTGAACCAAAATAGTTTGCATGTCGGCTCAACAGGAAGAAATCGATAATGTTTGTATTTAATAATTCATTGATGTGGTAAATAAGTTGAAAACACATATACAGTGGGATATTTGTGTGATTTACAAAACTGCCTGCTCAGATTACCCTTCACTTAACGCAAAAAAACAGACTCAGAGACTGTCTCAGATTCAGTGTGGATTGATACATTCAATAAAATAGTAGCACATCTGTTCAACGAAAAAACACTTTCTATGTGAATTGGCCATGACCTCTCTCTCTCCAGTTCGCCAGCCCTCTACCAACATTAAACAGGTGCTGGAGATGAGAGACGCCCCCTGTTGCTGATTGGCCACAGTAGTGGTGTGTGGTTCGCTCCAATTGTATTGGATTAGAATCGCTGACTCTACCATCAACACTTCATCGTCGATTGTGTTAATTATCGTCAGACGCCTTCTTATGCTGCCATGACATCATTATATCTGCTCACACTTTGCAAAAAATGAAACAAAGAAATTTAATGAAAATACATCTCACAAAAATCATTTGGGAAACCTTGTCATGTTTCACTGGGTTGCACCAAAGCAATAGAGTGATTTGTTGCATAGCTGTTATTCTTTGTGGTCACATTATCTCCCTTGAACATTAAATGCCCATCAGTGTATTGGAGGAAAGCTAGAAATATAGTGTTCATGTCATCTGATGAAGCTGTCAAGATTACAGTTTTTTTTCTTTTTTAGATTGGGTTGTGTTCCAGAGTTTACTGTTTGAAGGCTGGTTTATCCCTGAGGATGTGCTAGAGTTTTTACGTGTGTGTTGTACATTAGTGGTTGAATGAGGATTCTGCTAATGTTACGTCTGCTCTGTACATCTACAAGAATATGATTGGACATTATGAGCTAACAGCTGAAATCAGCCAATATAAGCAACTTCAGTGCTCTGCTTGCTTCATATGAAGGAAGTCACAGACACATTAGTTTTAGAATGAGAAAATATTTTTCAGTGGCCCAAATACAGCAAGAGCAGAGATTTGATTGCCACTGCAATTCAGCGTAATGACTTAATGATAACTCTTCACAACATAGGTGATGCCCATCCAGTCTTTATTTACTTTGCTAAAAGTTTTGAGAACATGCTTTCACTTTGGCAGTTATGTGAAGATTATTGACAAAAAAGTAAATCTATTTCATTTTCAAAGTCCAAATTGCATATGCATAAAGAAAAAAACAAACAAACAAAAAAACAGAAAATGTGGAGGGATTTCAGTGCTTTCTGAAACCATTGTACAAACAGAACAGCTTTGCACCTTTTACAGCAGTGCATTTTTCTGTTGTTGTTGTTTTGTATAGGTATGTATGTAAAGGTATTCAACAACTCTATATTGTCAGACAGAATGTTGATGTTGGACAAATCTGCAAATCCCTGGATTAAGGTCTTTCTTGGTATGTAAAATTAATATAATAAATGTTTTATATTGTTTAGGTAAAATACACAAAATAATCCTTTTTCCTGTTTCAATGATAACCCAAACCATACAGTATGTTGATAGCCATCTTTGACAGACACATCACAACACTGCTGAAAATACAGTTGTTGATGAAATGTAGTCTGGCATGTTATATATAAAAAAATAGTAGTACAACAAGTAACAAAAAAAAAACTGTTTACTAAAATGCTTTCTAACAGCTCATTGTGCAGCAGTTTTGCTTAGCAGTCAATTTCTTCTGTTTTTTCAAACCTTATTGAGAGGTCCATTTTCACTTGTGCTTGTTAGAATCTATTTTGTATTTTTTTTTCTTACTACATCTGTAGTTGTGATGAAACAACAAAATGACATTAATTATTCTCATAAATTCTTATATGGCCCTCTGGAAGTGTAATACTGAAGTGATTTGTCAAGAGATGGTTTTCTGTGTGGGAGGTTTTAAAAACACAGCGAAAAATAAATGGAATGAAATCGATAGCAAAGGGAATTGGCCGCCTCTGAATCTTGTAATGGTACTGGGAAATGAAATGGATGTACAACACACTCACAGGTGGCAAAACAGAGATGTTGCCTTTTTGATGGATTCTGCCCTTTTGAAAAAAAGAAGGAGAAGGAAGAAAGAAGGAGGAGGGAGGGGAGTGATATTGTGGAAAACAAGGTTTGTATTTGATTGTGTAGGTGCACAGCAGAGACAGGATGTCTATTGCACCTGCAAAGGGATGTATTGTTATGAGACTGGATCAATGCTAGATTCAGACTTCTCCCCAGGGTATCAAGAGCTAAGATGCAGTGGCAGTTGAGATGACTTTTTCTTTTAGTTTGACAAACTACAGAATGAAAAAAGGTTGGAGGTTGAAGCTAAAAGAGGCTAAAACTGCTGCTTTCCCACTCTCTGAGTTATTTCTTCCTTCTCTCTCTTTTCTCTTGCTGTCGCTTTACTGTCTGGCTTTTTGTCACTGATACAATCCACTGTAGGATTAAATAGTATCCAGACAGACTAATAACTTTTGATACTTCAAGTTTATACTCTCCACCAGTTCTCCAGTTTCATAATCTCCCATTTAGATTTATCTGCAATTTATACAAGTGCTTCAGGACTCCCATGCACCGTTGGAGTTCAATGCATGGCAGACATGGGATTTTTGGACCCATTATGCCTTGCCTGAGAGGCTTCGACTAGTGAGAGCCCCCCACAAATTCCCCCTCTAGGGAGCAATATCACAGAGGAGGGCAGGAAGCTGGTCAAGCAGTGTGGGGCCATTATTCAGTACTAATATACTCTGTCTACCCCAGATCAGATACAGCACAAGGACAGAGTAGTTCTGAGATGAATAGCCTCTTTTCCATCCCCGGGAGAGCCATTCATTCCCAATGTGCACTGCGCCGCTTTGCCATCCCCAATTCAATGGACACATGAGACACAGACCCAAGATAGTGGGGGCACTAGTCAAAAGTATGGCGCTGTCTGCTGCCTACAACCCCATGGGATTGCCACATCGGTTCAATAAATCTAACTTTTACCGTAAAAATTGAAATAAGATATATTTCTACATATACCTGAACCTTTGCCAGATCACAGCTCAAGGGGAGAGTAAAGAGGGAGGAAGTCAAGGGATCTGAGAGGACTTGGTATGGAGGCAGGAGTTGGAAGAGAAGATGAAAGTGGTGCTGAATGTGTGAATGAAGTAAGAGTAATGGGCATGTGTTTCAGTCAGCACTCAGGGAATCAACTTAGAGGGAAAGACGAGTGGGTCGGAACATCTTCATTACTGTTTATAATGGTAGGAGGGCTAACCAGAATGCATCACAATCACTCAACCACCCTCTGATGAAGACACAGAGGGTTTTCTCAGATCCAAACAACAATCCACCAGAGAGAAGAGAAAGAATAACAAACAAAGCAAATCAGGTCCCTTGTCTGCATGTACAACTATGCACCAAGTGACAACAAAACCCCCTCCTTTGCATGGCACTGCAGCAAATAACATCCCAATCCTCCCCGCACTTATGTATATTTTCAGTGATGTTGTTGTTGGTACTGCTGGATTGTTTGTTTGCGTTAGACTGACACTTCAGTTGCCATAAACTTGGAGGTAGCCAATTGATATATTTCACCCTATGCCACTGTCTGTTTTTTGACTTGACTCCAGTTCCCTAGCCACCTTTTTTATGCCTACATTAGCTGCAGCCATTGGTGCTTAAAATTTGTTAGAGAAAGTGGTGTTACATTATATTAAAAAAAAAAAAAAAAAGTAAAGCCAAGGTGCAACACCTGAAATGTAACTGGTTCAGTAATTCACAGCATAATTGCAAGAATATAGGTTAATGTGCACTGTTCCTGCACACATACAAATCAATGCAACCCTGACAGGTTGGAAATTATCTTGAGAAGTTGGGCCTAATCAAGAGTCTGCGGTGACCCACAAAAGTTTGCCATAACCCTGAAAAGTTAAGTAAAACAAAGCCAGGGATATCTAAGGAGTTAGAAAAAAAAGTCCCCTGAATACCCACAGAAAGTTGCTTATTTCTGAGCTTTCAAGGTTATCCCTAGCTTTTCAGAGTTAATAGCATACTCCATGACACTTCTTTGTTTTCAAATAGATAGGGTATACTGTAGATAAAAGTATATATTTGTTGAACCTCAATTCCTTAGCAGATCATAGAATAGCTGTGTAATTTATCTCCATGTCAAAATGACTGCATGCTACTAAACTATATTTATTTTATATTGCACCAATAATTCAATATTCATCACATTCAGTGTGCAGAGAGAATGAAACTGCATTGTGCTGTGCTTAATCATGCTGATAATAACTGTGGGGCCTGATTTACTGTGGATCCTGATGCTGATGGCACAGATACCTGCCTAATTTAATTGTTACTGTTTTATTGGATTAAAATCACATTCAGCACATACAAAACTCTCCCCCTCTTCCATGTCTCCTTCATCCTCTGCTTCCATTAATGGCAGACCTGTATATCTGTATAACACTGTTAGCTTACACACCCCCGGACACGCAAAAAAAAACAAAAAACACACACCTTGTACACACATGAGCTTGCACACAGACACATGCATACTCACACACAGACACTAGAGCGTACAGGATTCACACCCTTTGTCTGAATCAAATCCCTGAATACGATACAGCAGTGTAAAGTGAGTCAACTATTGAGTAAGCATGCATTGGCCCCTCTAACCTCCCAAAGGGAATGCAGGTGTTTGTGTTACCCTGGGCCAGCTATGTTTAGACATAAGTCTTGGACAGCGGCCAGCACACCAACAGAGCTCCCATGCTCCCTGTGGATGACGGCATTCTGTCTCTGCTCCCACTAATACTGTCAAGGGCTCCCAAACCTGGCAGCCTCAACCTCCTCTCGGGAGCAGCTGGCTACCCGAACATCTGTGCTTACCCCGTTGCACTCTTACAGTATGAGCTAGAAAAATGTAGGTGGAAACACTGACACACTGATATATACTGTATGCAGTTGCCATAATCTATTTTACTGTAATTGTTGTCATTGTTATAATGGTCTTGATTATCACAACCATCACCACTGTGCCCATTTGTCATGAAAATGGAAAATTTCAGTTACTTCATGTGATATGATTGAAAGCTCCTGAACAAATACTAAATGGACCTTGAGGAGAGATTGTTTTGTCAATTTTGGTTTCCAATAGAAAGAATGAACTTTGAAACGGTACACCAGTGTAATTCATGATCATCTTCATCATCATCATCATCATCATCATCTTCACTGTCGTCATCAACGTCATCATCCTCATCGTTATTATCATTGTTGTCATCGCCCTAATCATCATCGTTATTGTCTGCATCATGATTACCGCAACCGTCTCCAGTGTAATTAATATCATCGTCATCATCTTTATCACCATCGTCATATAAACATCAGCGGAAACATTCTTGATGATACTCATATTCAGAGTTACACTGCTATGAACATCAACACTAGTCATCATCATCATTAACAAAATGGTTCTCACATTCTGTTAATCTTTCAATTTATAACATAAAAAATGATAATATTTGGGGAATATTCTGCTACTCAAAGACTTTGTAGATATAAAGTGAGTTTACTCTGTTCTGTCCCAAGGCTTTCTCAAGTACTATCTGTTTAGACTAGCTGACAGACGAAGACACAAAAAAGTACTACTACTACTGGATCAGTTATGTAAAAGGCCAGACAGAGCAAAAACACCCATCTGCCCTAGTTTATCCTTGTATACTTGTCACACAAGAACACAACTCTGAAAAGAATCTGCTGTCTTTAAAAAAAAAAAAAAAATCCCATGAAGCGCAATTAGAATTCTGCTTCACTTCACTTACTGATTGAATGAGGTAATCTGTTCTCATTTAAATGATAGCATTTCAGTCAAGCATGGGGCCAGCTTAGTCATGGAAAACAAATGAGTTCCCTATCCCGTGAAAACTGCTCTCAGTACTGGCAGGAATATAAAATGGAGACAGGCACCGGTTCCATTGTCATTGTTTTCATTTGCCACATCAGCATGCAGCCACATCTCTATTGTAGAGGATGGCAGCGTTTAGATGCATGATGCATTGTATGTCCCGCTGCACCGTCTAAATTTTCCAAAGAGACCCGAGACATCCGCAGATGCCTTTGCTTCACTGTTATAAATGGGCCTTGTCTGTTGCAGCCATCCGCACTATGCAGAGCAAGCCGCTGCCCGTGACATCATAAAAGTCTCACCTAAACACGTGGGGAGTGTCTGTATCCCCTTCACAGAAGCTATCACTCACAAACACAAACAGATGTTCTTTATGTGATCCCGTGTCAATTTATTAACGTCAGCTGTTGTGTGTAATACAGTACGTGTCAACCAACATCTTCAAAGGTGGGGGAGCTATACCCATTTGTCATTCTGTGATTTGTTTTTCTTAGCTGGCACTCTGTGCTGCACTCTCTGCCTGCCGTAATGAGGAACGTGCTGTCTGCTCCATGTCGCCAGGGAGCTTGTCACAGCATGGAGGGCTGCCACAAAAATATGCTGAAGCCAGCACAGAAAACCTGTCCCAGAATAATGATTTATTCAAACAAAAGAAAGCTATTAATAATAATAATAATGATGATAATAATAATAATGATAAACTTTATTTATATCACACTTTTCAAAAACAAGTTTACAAAGTGCCTCACAGACATAAAAACAGAAAATACACAGTGCAATAACAAATTAGAATAATTTCAATGCAATCAAGAAATAGAAGATAAAGATAAAAGACAATGGATGAAATTCTTAAGAATAAATTAATAAATAAAAGCATAAAACAAAGAGAAAAACTCTATAATTAAAAGCCATTTTATAAAAATGAATTTTTAAACACTGAGGTAGCCTATTTGATTCTCAATGGAAGGTTATTCCACAGTTGTGGAGCCCTTACGGCAAATGTTCTACCACCCTCTGTCTCAAGACTTGCCTTGGGGGTGGAGAGCAACAGCTGGTCTGCAGATCTGAGAGTACAAGCAGGGGTGTAAGGGGTGAGAAGGTCGATAATGTAAGATGGGGCAAGGCCGCTCAGTGATTTAAAAACAAGCAATAAATTTAAAAGTCAATTCTGAACACCACGGGTAACCAGTGCAATGAGGCGAGAACAGGGGAAATGTGCTCATATTTTTGAATTCTTGTAAGAGTATTTTGTACAACAATTGACATAAGGAGGTGTGAAAAACTGTCTTAATGCCTTTTCCCCTTTTTCCTTCATTTTTTCCATTTCTTCCCATCTCTCCTTTCTCTACCTGCTAATCCTCTAACCAGGTGGGCCAAAGGAGGAAGTATAATCAAGGAGGTCTCTGGAGACACGTATGAGGTTATTGTGGACCACTCCTTCTTTACAGAGCCCGTCTCCTGTGAGGTCACCAACCCTCTTGGCAGCACCAACATAAGCCGCAACGTTGATGTCTACTGTGAGTGGCTCCTTAAGAAATACTGCATGCCTTTCAATAATGCCAGCAACATGATAATGTGTGGTTATGGATTTTTGCTGTCACTGAGCTCCAAGTGCTGCTGCCACCACAGCTGATGCTTAATTATGGATGGATGTACCATGGACAATTAATGATGCTTATTTCAACAGTTGGTCCTCGCATGGCTGCGGAGCCTCAGTCCTTACAGGTGGACCTTGGATCTGATGCTGTGTTCAACTGTGCCTGGACAGGAAATCCCTCTCTTACCATAGTGTGGATGAAGAGGGGCTCTGGAGTGGTGAGTATACCAATTTGCACTGCCACCAACCTATGTATATGTAGCATAGGTATACCTATCTATAGTACAGTAGTCACATACTGTAATGTACAGTAGATTCAAAGCATCTTTTCTCTCATAAAGCTTGTATTTGAGACTTTGATTCCAGCATCTCTTTGGCTTAAATCAAGTGCTTCATGTAGTTATTTTATGTCATAGAATGTGTTTTGAAATGTCTATTAAACCTAAGGTTTCAGGGCCATTACAGTCCCTGCCTCTTGGTGACCTGCTCTCACGTGGGATCTGTTGATTTGATCCACAAATTCAGATTCATTCCACCTTTCCTTTTGTCAACATCAAAGGCCAAAGCCAACTCCTTTACTTCACTGAGCTCAGTCCTTAAATTGGATTTTAATAATTGAGGAGAGGTGCCCTTTAAAGTATTAAATGGACCATGTGCTGCCTTGCTTTTTTTCCGCTTGTTGCTATCTCAAATGCGAAGGTGCCATTGCTGTCACTGAATTTGATGATCTTTGACTTTTGCCACAGGTTCTTAGCAATGAAAACCTCCTGACACTGAAATCCGTGAGACAGGAGGACGCCGGGAAATACGTTTGCCGTGCTGTGGTCCCACGAGTAGGAGCAGGGGAGAAGGAAGTTTCACTCACTGTCAATGGTAAGCTGTATTATTGATATGTCTTTTACACAAAAAGGGCCCAGATGCGCTCCCTCGAAGCTGTCAATGCATGCGAATACAAGCGTGAACCTTGTGGTCTGGGGTCATCTGTAGCATGAAGAAAGCAATTTGTCACAGGAGTCAGTATTCTGCTTCCTCTGTTGTTTACAAAAGCCTTCCATCTATAAAAATTCAACAAAATATGCTTCTTTATTTTTCTCCTCCAGTCTTTCTTTTTAATATACCAGTTTCTTGGAGACATGGTTTATTTTACCTAGCAGCTATAAGAAAAAAACACAAGCCATGACACATACACAGTACAAGAACGTGACATATAGCAAGCCCATGCAAATTAATTTTCCAGACAAAGCTAATATGATTAAAACAGAGCTGTTTCATCATCTGTCATCATTGTGAAGCCCTTAAATATAAAAAGCAATACATATAGACTTACTCTTTTCAAGATATGGTCTTACATTTCATAAACAGGTGAAATGTACTTAAATGCTAATTATATTCTGCATGAGTCACAGGGAAGCTGCGTTTTCTGAGGCACTGACTGACTAATGAATACCAGCCTTGGTGGGAGACCTGGCAACTCTCAAACAAATGACTTCATTATCAGTGCTTGATATTCAGGGAGCATGCTTCAGTGTGGCAGAGGTTCTTAGTTGTGGGATTTACATGTCTCTTATTTTCCCCGTGTCCATCTAGAGCAACCTGAGCTGAAAAAAGCAAAACAAAAACAAAAAAAAAAAAGAAAAAAGAAAAAAAGGAGAGGGTTTTTAAGATGCTGGCAAGATGATGTTGACTTACTGCTGACAGTGTATCGTTGTACATTTTGAAAGCTAACAAAAGAGTTTGCCTGTAAGCAACTCTGTGCTGATTTGGGGATGAAGATACATCAAGTAGAAAACAGTATGTGTAAAGATTTTCTTTTTCAAAACCCAGACGTTAGCTTTGCATATCAGAGAGAATGGGATACCAGAATTCCCTCCAGCACAAGATCAAAACCATGACTTTCTATGAACTGCAATGAGCCCCCTCCTTCTCAACCAGGAATTCAGCTGGAATCAAGGCAGAGGAGGCGTAAGGCAAAATCATGACTAATTCTATTGTCTCCCATTCTGTTGATAGCAACCTATGCTGGCATCCTTAATATGTAAACAGAATACATAATATCCAATGTACCAGTTTCTTTTGATGAATCTCATGTAGCTAAGGAGATTGTGTTGCTTTTGAACATGATGCCATGAGAGAAAGAAGATGGATTGTTTTAATAAAGATTATAACACAACACAACTCCAAGCACACTGGGACACATACAACAAAGCTGAAATGGCATGTTTATGTAGTCTCTGCAGACTTCACTCAAGAAACTTCTGCACGTCTTCTAGTCTTTTTATTTGTCTATGTTCGTCTCTTCTTTTGCATCTTGCACGTCATTGCCTGAATTGGTATTTGACATTCAAAGGCCTCCTTCCTTTTTACCCTTCTGAATAATTGAAATTCATCTCTATTTTCCAAACCACATGAGGAATCCTGAGTCATTTCTTACCTAGTCCTTGAAGCGAATCAGATTGTCAAACTTTTGAAAGTGCAAACACTGCAGTTGAAATAGTGGCATGTAGGGGGCTCTCTCCTGAGGTTCATTGACTGTGCTATGCCACTGTCTCAACTGCAGATGAATGTAAGCACTCCTTGTGCCTCTCATCAGCCTGAAAATTCAGACAATGAATAACTAATATTCAGTTTGAATAACTAAGATCCAATTCAATTCAATTCAATTTGTTTGTCATAACAGAATGTGTAGGCACATATGCAACGAAAGGAGCGCTGCGGCTTCACCAAAAATGGGGAGGGGGTGACATAGGGACATCCATGGCATAAAATAAACAGTATATACACATTGTAAGACACAATATAGTAAATTTATGGTAATATAATATTGTAAAAGAATACTAAAAACACTAAAAAATAAATGCATTATGTATGAGGGTGAAGTATATGTGGTAGAGCTGAACAAATGGCATTGTAAACATATGGCATGAGTGAAAAAGAAAATCATTAAAGTGCAGAAACATGGGGAGGAGGGGGCAGAGGGGAGAGATCAGGGTGTGAATGTTGGAAGGTGAAAGAACATGGAGGGGAGTGTGTATGTGTGTGCGTATGTGTTTGTGTGTGTGTGTGTACGGTACAGGGGTGCTCAGCTCGGGGGGGGGTGTGAGTGAGTGAACAGAGTTCAGCGGGTGGCCAGGTTCAGTTGGGTAACAGCCTGGGGGAAGAAGCTGTTTCTGAGTCTGGTAGTACGGGCTCGGAGCTTCTGTAGCTCCTCCCAGAGGACAGGGGAGAGAATAGGCAGTGGTTGGGCTTTGCTGATGCTGAGACTTATGCGCAGACAGTGTTTATGATAAATGTCCTTTATGGCTGGGAGCTAAGTACCAGCGGTATGCTGGGCTGCCCTGACAACCTGCTGAAGGGCTTTCTGGTCTATGTGCTGTTACCATAACACATTGACATGCTGTTGGTCAGGATGCTCTCAATGGCGCAGCGGTAGAAGTTGGAAAGTATTTTGGGTGATAGGCGGGCAGCCCCCTCAGGAACTGAGATTGAGGACAAGATTGTTGGAGGCGCACCATAATGCGAGGTGCATGATCTTGTCTCTGTAGGCTGTCTGTTCAACTGTGGTGTTCTGCGTGAACTTTATTATCGAGTTTGAGTTGTGAATTGGCAGTCAGTTTGGGAGGGAGGGAGTAAAGGAAGGGACTGAGAACATAGCCTTGAGGGGCTCCTGTGCTGAGGGTCAGGGTGAAGGAGGTATGGTTACCTAACCACGAAGTCCAGGGTCCAGTCACCGAGAGAAGAGTTAAGGCCAAGGAAGAGGAGTTTGGTGGTTAGCTTGGAGGGGACGATGGAGTTGAAAGCAGAGCTGTAATCTATGAACAGCATCTGGATGTATGTGTTTTTATGTTCCAGATGGATCAGGGCAAAGTGTGGAGCAGTGGCAATGGCGTCGTCCATAGACCTTTTGGGATGGTAGGCAAACTGATGTGGGTTGAGTGTGGGGTAAGGAGGGGATGGTATCTTTGATGTGGGGTAGGACCAGTCTCTCAGAGCAGGCGATAAGGGGTAAGTGCTATGGGTCGGCAGTCATTCAGACATATGGTTGATGATTTCTTGAGGACTGGTATGATGGAGGTGGTCTTGAATCAAATAGGGACCACGGACTGGGACACTGAGAGGTTAAATATTTTAGTGAAGACCTCAGCCAGCTGGCCGAAGTATTTCCAGAGGACCAAGTATGCCGTCTGGGCCAGCAGCCCTCTGTGTGCTCACTCTGTGTAGTGATCCTCTGACCTGGTCAGAGTGAGAACCTGGTCTCCTGAAGGGGTGGGGATTTTGGTGGCTGGGTTAGTATCGTCTTTGTTGAAGCGGGTGTAGGAAAGATTTAGCTCGGGAGGCATTGTGACAGCTGAACAGGTGTTGGAGCTTTTGTAATCCATGATAGACTGAATGCCGTCAGATGCTGTTGTGGAAGTGGTCCTCTCTTCATAGGGTGTAATTTTGTTTAGCTGATCTGATGCCCTTTTTGAGGTTAGTTCTGGCTATGCTGTAGGCCTCGCAGTTTCCAGACTTGAACACTGCGTCATGGGCTTTCAGCAGCTGCCAGACCTCATAACGGATGACCGAGCTTTTCTGGAGGACAAACCATGATACACTAACATCCCAAGCAATGCTGTGCATATTTAGAGCATTCATGATGTGACGGTGTCTGCTGCACATTAGAATGTTTCTTTTCTGTTTGTTTTCCCTGCAGTTATCCCCCCGATTCCTTAATGCCATCATTTAAATTACATGTGTTTATAATTTGTCATTCCTTCTGTCTCTCTCTTCTCTGCCGTTGTGTGTCACCGGCTCCCACTGTGGCACACCACATAGACATGAGAATTCCTGCTTTCCCTGGGGAAGAATGTAATTTAATTATAATCAAACAGCTAGCAGGGGAGGCAGTTTGTGTTTAAGTCACTAATGGATACATATTGTTTACTCTAGTCGTACATTTTCAGAATGGAAAGCTCCTCAGCATTTTGTATGAGTTCTTCAAGTAGCAACATGTATGAAAGAGGGTTGTGCACGTCCATGCGTGTGATTATTTATATAACATACAATATATATGCATGGCTTTTTCCACCATCCTGCCAAAGTTGGAATTGAGAGAAGTTATCTGACATGCTTGAAAGGATTTAGCTTGTGTATACTTAAGGAGCATATTTCGTGCAATACATATTAATGAATATAGATCTGTGCAGACATTTGTGTTTGTGAGTACGTGTGTGTCTTTGGGTAAAGCAGTACATATAATGACACACATACTGTACAGTACTTGGGCAGCCTAGGGAGAGGAAGCCCATTACCACAGTAAGGGAGAGGGAGGGCCTGAGAATCACCCAATATCCCACAGAGACCTGAGTTGTTATAGATCTTTTTTTTCTGCCATTTCTCTTTCTAGACAGCCTTTATGTGCCTAGTTAATTAGCATCCCAGCCTTCTTTAAACTGGCAATGACACCATATAAGAGAAAAAAGAGCAAATTAATGAAGGAGAAAACTGCATTTAAGATGCGACACATTTTATCTGACCAGCTGAATTTAAGAATAGCAAGATATGATATGCAAGACTTTCTGGAAGAGCTTACTCTGAGCTTACTTTTTCCCATTGTATGTACTTGTTACATGCACTGTGTGTACTCAGCTCAGACACCTTTTTTTATGTGTGAAAAATATCTGGAACTTATTCACTCACCATGTTTAAAAAGCTAAATGTGGGGTTACGTTTTCTACCAGGGTGGTTGATACAAAACTTCAGGCTTGTTGATACAGGCTTGTATGGTTGTTGGAGCACAATTGCTCTGAAGTCAATAGTTGTAAAGTGTTTGTTGTTGTTTAAGGTTCAGTAATGTGAACCTTAAAACTACATAAAACTAGAACAAATTAATATTAAAAGCAGTGGTGTTTGTCTTTTCAGCCTATTAACATGACCAGGGAATTTTTCTGAATATACTTTCTTCAGTGCTCTTGTGTCTTTTATGACATTGGTGTGTCTATGCATGTTCTTGTGATTTGCATCATGAATTGGCCATTGAGAACACATACTAAGATACTGTAGCTCATAATGTATTGTTAGGCGATCTCATCTTTATTCCTGACATCTTTTTCCTCCTCTAAGACTCGCTGGGAAGCATGTTCTCCACAAGAACAGAAGTGTTGATGTTGGCATTGGCTAATCACTTCAAGACTATCGTTTCTGTTTAAAATGGATAGTTGTATGCATAATGCAAAGAAGAGGCTCTTCAGTGTTGAGTCATGATTGTACATTGATTTTGAGGCAGATCCAGATTTTTCTTATGTTGATGTTTTTTGTTAATGTGTACATAGTGCACATTTCTATCTATAAATACTGATTGAACTGCATAAATACATGTTTTCAGCTCCCTTCAAAAGTTGCAAATTTGAATAATGCATTTATTGAGGCAAGAAAAAAAAAAGATTAGTGTTTCTGGACTGTGCCATCTGTACAGAGTTATTACTGTAAATGTATTTCACAGTGTGAAGCCAAGGCAGTATGGATCACGCTGCATGCAGGAAAAGAGAAGGGTAGAAATTACAGTCTGGTCCCTGTTGTAAAAATGTATTGAGCCAAAGCAGACAAACACGGTGAAGCTGTCAGAGCATTCAGGGTAGTAAAGTGTATTTCTACCGAAGTTGAACATGATGTCTACCTCAGCTGGCCAATTAGAGACGAAGATGAAACTGTTTGTGATTGTGGCTGCATTCGCACTGACTTGCTACTGTGAATCTACAGTATATCTGAAACAATAATATAAGCAATGATGAATCTCTCTCAGTCTCCTAGTCACATACAGTGGGCTACTATTGCAATGTAAAAAACAAGAAACGGTTAGAAAACTGCTTTGTCTAACCCAATACTGTAGTATTCAATTACTGTTTTCTCCTATTGTGAAGACTAAAAGTGAAGGATTTAATATTAAGATGTAAAAAATACAATTTTAATGTACATCAAATACTGAAATTCAACAAGACCGTAAATATATTTTTAATAACAACAGACCCTGCTTGTCAGGTTCAACATATACAGTGTGTATACAGAGTGTTGACAAGATCTTCTTATAGAGGATTTCTCCCTTAGGAGAATATGGCCACTGGTGACCATACCTGACATTTTTCTTCTGTTTCAGTTGCCCTGTAGCAGTTTTGTGCTCTCTTTTATCACAAATCAAAAAGAGCTGTGTCGAGGTACTGAGTGAATGTCAAGATTTTGTTCAAAGCGGATGCCTCAGTTTAGGCAGGAAATATAAGCTCTGGCCTTTTGACACACGCCGATATTGTGTAATCAGATTGCAATGTCCACTCCATAGTTAAACACCTCCTCAAATGAATGAACAAAACATTGTACCCAACATTTTGATTACCTCCCTCGCTGCTAACATTGATGTTGAAGTGCCACCCACCAGCCCTCTACCAACGTGTTTGTGCTCTGATAGTGCGAGTAGCAAGCAAGTACTCACACACATGGGCACACACACGCACACATACTTTCAAAACCAGGCTGAGCCAGTGAGATAAAGCTATCTAATTATATTCCTCATTTGCAGCTCTGATCCATAGAATAGATCCTCCCCAGCCACTACCACCGGCCTTTTGCAGCCTGCAAGCAATTGATCTTGCTGTGTGTTTACAGTCAAAGCTCATCCAAACCACATACATGTGTTTTATCTCTTAATCTCAAGTTAGTACATGCACATCACACACACAGATATCCTTATATAGCACATATATGCTGCACTAATACTGTTACTTTATGTTGGCAAACTAGTGAAATAAGGAGAGCAGCTTTCAATACATTTTTTTTAAAATTGTTTGCAACATTCATTCTGCAGCAGTAGCAGCCTTCCAGCATCCTCCAGTAGCATACCAAGACGCCATCTGGCAAAGTCTCATTAAAATGCTAATTCATTTTAATAAGAGACAGGTAATAAACTGCAATTATGTATCGCCAGAGAGATGGCAGAGAGCAGGAGTTTGAGGGAAGTTGGCGGGGATGCGAGTTGTCTCACTAATCAAGAAGCTGCCTTCCTTGCCACCCCCTCCAACCCACATTCTTAACCTTAACCAGCACAAGAAATGTTTGATTTTAACAGCTTTTTAAAGGCCTATTCACCATGCTAAAAAAAGATAAGCATGTGCTTGCGTGTTTTTTGTTTGTTTGGTTTTTTTTGGGAGAATGTTTGTAGAAGCCCAACTTTTCAGTATAAAGAAACTGTGTATATCACTTAAGTGTGTATGGATTGTGTTAGGTCCACAATACTTCTATGAGGCTCACTAAGGAAATTCACCAAAAGAACAGTTGAATCAATCCTCTGTCATGTGAAGAGGTCAAATTTTAAATTTTCTCATTGTTTCACAGTGGTTACTTTCTAAAGCACAAATAAACACATCTCCGCACAATTCTGCGGGAAGGTGCTGCATTGTCGGATTTGATGTGAATGCAGTCAAAACTGCTCATGTTCATCCTGCTCTGCGTGTGTGTGTAGCTCAGTCACACCCTCGGTCAAACAGACATAGACAGAGAGCAGAGGAGAAAAACAGAGAAGCAAACATTTGATGTAACCTCGTTGCTACGTTTTTCTAGAGTCCCAACTTCACTTGCGCTGCACACCTACTACACAATGGTTGACGCCTAGAAACATCCCGAACACAGAAAAAAGCGGGTAGAGTCTCTGTAGATACATACATCACCACACACTTCTAGTGAGTCATAAGTGATGATTGAGAGAGATTAATTTGTATGAGTCTATACAGTTTTGTTTTTTTAAGATAAATCCTACATAGTATGAGTTTAATGTAAACCATAGCCTTGTGGTTTGTTTTCTGTAATTTTATTTACAGTGAACTCTTCAGGACCAAAGGGAAAATACACTTGAAAGACAAAATTGGGTCATGTGTGACATCTTGTCCTCATATTAGTGCTGTCACCTGGTGTGAACAGCCTCCAGACCAGATGGCAAGCAGACCAGTCGTTTAGGCTGAGCTGCCCTTGTCAGGCAAGATCTTGTAGCCTGATCAAGGTTTAACACATGTTGGCTTGAAGTCCATACCTGAAGCTCCTGTTGATTGAACTAACACTCTTTTCAATTCTGTTTTTAATTTCAATAAAGACCCTGATTTAAATAAACTTATTTTGACCTTTACATTACGCCTTTTAAAGGTTATAAAACACTGACACTGAATGAGACAAAATTGCATGGAAATACAATATGCCATACAACATCTTTCTAATTGTTCTACTTTGTGAATTTGTGCAAGTTATTTTGGGGTTGTTTGCATATTGAGTGCTGGAAAATAATGTTTAGTTATTTGCGGACCTATTGGCTCAGGGGTCAAATCTGCTGCAAACAAACTGATTGAGGTGAAACACTGCGACAAGTGTGTTATTGCCCCACAATGGCATTTTTCTCTTTCCATCTGCGTAGTTCTGATTACGCTCTAAAGAACTGCCGTAGCACTCTCCACCAACGTTTATCTCAGTGGGAGTAATCAAGCCAGCAATAAATCAACAATTTCTTGATCCAGAATGAGGTCTGGGCCCCCACTTATGCCCTTCATTCAGTCCTGGTGTGTCCTTGGATAGATTGTACCGAGGGATGAGGCATGTTCATATCGCACTGCAATATAATCTTCCCCAGGAGTCACAGATTACTGAACACTTCAGGTGTTACTACTTGGAACAGGAGAGCGATAAAATATAATGTACCTAAAGAACGCGATTGAGCGGAATTGTCATATGACCTCAAACTGAAAATGAATTTAATTATTCATGTTTCAATTTCTGCGACTCATCTTCAAACTTTTTTATGATTGTTCTTTTTCAGGGCCACCCACCATCTCCAGCACACAGACTCAGCAAGCTTTACATGGAGAAAAAGGACAAATCAAATGTTTTATTCGAAGTACACCTCCTCCAGACCGCATTGTAAGTACATCTGCAATATCTATTCTCATATTGTTTTTTGTTTGTTTGTTTCTAGTCTTTTATGGATCTATGGCATCTGAATTATGAAAATTGGATAGTATAATGACCACTCTTCATATCTGTGTATGAAGTATAATGCCTACCTAAACATGGGCAGCACACACTGGTATTTTACAGATTTAGTTTGATCATTCTTTACATATGAAAACTTAGGCTTGAAACTACAGTTAGAAGCCACAGTTTCTCATTTAATGCTCACTTATGCTTTGTTAGCACTGATCCCATTAAGATTTATGGACCTTATATAAACAGCCTACTCTCTGAGCTCACATTGCGCTTATTATTAATTTGAGTGTGTGTGTGTGTGTGTGTGTGTGTGTGTGTATGTGTGTGTGTGTGTGTGTGTGTGTGTGTGTGTGTGTGCGTGTGTGTGTGTGTGTGTGTGTGTTTGCATATGCCCGTGGTTAATTGGCATACTTTGTCATCTAATGTGTGTTTTTATTATATTGATGTCCAGCATTAACTAGCAACATAATTAATATCAGGTTTATTTGAGGGGTGTGCTTGTGGAGGCAGGGCTGCTGGGTCCTAAATGTTCATCCTGGTTTCTATTATTAACTATTTATTTAAGTGTCCTACCAAAAGTCTAGCTTGCCTTTCTTTCACCTTTTATCTACAGAAATGCATACATCACATAAGATGCAGTTATGTCAAGTCAAGTCAATTTCATGTATATAGCCCAGAGTCACAAGTGGCTGTATAACAGTCTCTATTTTTAGACCTCTGGTAAGGAAAAACTCCACAAAATATTGTAAGAGTAAAGACAAAGAAAGCTCTTCACTTTAGTCATTTTAGAACCTAGATGTTAACAAAAACGGGATTATTTCATTAAATAATTACGTAAAAACACTTGAACCAAGGTGAAACGTGTAACACTGTGACACTGCATTTTTACAACTCTGTTTAGCCACCTGGTCATTATTGGTTGAAGTTAAATGTGTCGTTTAGCCTCTGAGTACCAATTTGTCTTTCATGTTCTTTATCCACTGAAATGAACTTCCCCATTTGTCAGATGAAAATCTTTAATACTGCAAAAATTAATTATGTAATGCTCACCCAAATGGTCACCCAAAACAAATGCATTCTGTGCTTTAGAATGCCTTGAACAAAAGGAGCCACTAAATTATCATAGCATTGCATGAATAAATCCAGATTTTGCAAATATTAATTCTTTCAGTACATTTCTCTTGTCAATGCAATTCCGCATCAGTCCATCACATGTCAGAAATCCCTTCTCCATACCGTCTGTGCCTCGCAATATTTTCAAGCCCCTTCAGTTTTTGGACATTTTGTTTTGCTATTATTTCAGAGTACATTCATTCTATATATTTTGTTTGATTCCCTGTCAATCAACATGACACCAAATCTTAATTATTTCGAAATAAATGTGAATGTGTGCATAATAATGAGATAACAGATGGACTTTTCACAAGGAGTTACCAGTTATCACAGAAAATTATCAACATCACATCATCAGACAAACCATAAAAGACAAACTGCACATTATTTAATACATACAAAATGTGCAAAAGGTTAAGGGGTTTTAATATTTTTGTAATGCATGTGTTACTGTCATCACAATGTGTCAATCAGTTTGAGAAAATGTTTTCTTCAAATAATTCAGCTTCTTAAGAAATACTGAATTGAGTAAGTACATTTAAAAAATTATTGCTATAAAGGTGGAATCTTTTTTTAAATTTAAGGACATTTTAATCTTGTTCTTTTTGCCATCTTAATTATTTACAGTATTCAAAATAATGCACAGTATCTTGTGCCTTAAATCTTTATATTCTTCTAGTTCACAGGAAACATTACTCTACAAACAGTAGCATGTACTTATGACCCTATTTTGAGCCTGCAGCCTCCCAACAGCCAAATCCAAAAAACACAGTAATTCAAACACTGCAGTGAGATGAGATCTGCCTAGAGTACATGCAATTTGCAATTACCCATTAGACATTGGCTCAGTAGTGGGGATATCTCGGTGAGCTGGCAGCTTGTCAAACAGAGATAAACAGCAGTAAATGGTGGGGCCAGTTAACCACAACATTTTAAAATATAACACAGCGTTCAAAAGTGTTTTAACCATCCACAACAGAATACAGTATCTTAAGTGTATTCTCACTGATTCATTTCCCTCTGAATCATGGAGCTGTTCACCAAACAAAATGAACGAATGTCTGTGCAATGATATCACTACCGGTAACTCATACCACCTTATAAAAGGAATAAATATAACTACCCTTTTATTACTGCAGGGCACTAGGGTCATCTGTTCATGGCCATCATGTATCTCCATGGATATGTACTTTGAGGAACATAAAGCTGCCTGTCATAGTGCAAGAATCATCCAAGAGCATTCGTGTGAAATGGCGTTAATGACCAGGCCATCGCCTTGCCATTACACACTTTCCAATGAACGCAAGCATCTAATGAAAGGAGCATTCACTGATCAAAGTTGGGTAGTCGCATGAAGCACAAATGTGTGGTGGCTTCGTCAGCTGTAACATTTGAGTGCCACAGTGCCTTGTTCAGTCACTGACATAACATGGCAGCTGCTAACAGGGCCAAAGCTGGCTCAGTGTAGTGTTGAACAGGTTTCTATTATTTTGGTCACTGAGTATATTTAGATAGCTTGCTAGCATTTGAGATATGAGCCAGCTTGCTGGCTGTAGCTTTTCAAAACCACATAAGAACTGTGCAGAAGGATGCTTCATTGTAAACATGCAAAGTGTATTTAATATTCAGGATTGCTCACCAAAACTCATTTTGTTTCTCCTTAATGTCCATACACATTAAAAGTATCTCTTACCTCATAACAAGACTAAGAATCTACACTTACAATTTAGCATGTTAACATGTTGGTGACACTAAATGAAAAGTTAAGGGATTACCAAAAGTATTATAATTCATCTGGAGGGGGACATGATCGCCTGCAAATTTCATGGCAATGTATTCAATAGTTGATGAGACTCTCAAAAACAGAAATGTCAACCTCTTAGTAAGACAAGAGGAAAGGTCATAGGATCATAAACTGTTTTCTCCGGGGACTAAGAATGTTTTTACAAAATTTCCTTAAAATCCATCCTAAAGTTCTTGAGATATTTCAGTCTAGACCAAAGTGATGGACCTACTGACAGACAGACATGTGTCCTTGTGTGTCCTTACTGGTAGAACATGAGATAATAATGACAATACAGAGACCCACTCATGAAGCATCGCTCTACAGCACTTTCATTTTTAACATATGACCTATTTATCCCTTGTGTCTTCGCAGGCCTGGTCATGGAAAGAAACTGTGTTGGAGTCTGGAACATCTGGCCGCTACACTGTGGAGACCGTCACCACAGAAGAAGGAGTGATCTCCACACTGACCATGAGTAACATTGTCCCAGCTGACTTCCAGACCATTTACAACTGCACTGCGTGGAACAGCTTTGGCTCTGACACTGAGATCATACGCCTTAAGGAACAAGGTGGGAGCCAAGGTTCGACAGGTTCCACCTTCCTCTTCTTCAAATCACGTGGCTGTGGTTTTCAGCTAGTAGATAGTGACAGAGCTGTGGTGCTTTTTGTGCATCAGTCTGTTTGTGCCAGTCCGTCTGTGAGCAAGTGACTGTGCCTTTGTGTCTGTATATACTTTAAGTATGCATGAGATGAGATTTGATAGCAAATTGGTCATCAAACACAATGACAAGTTAAAACATCAAATCTTTCATATATGGTAACCCTGGATGTGTGCAACCGATGGGCACATAGATTTTAGTATAAAATACAATACATTTTTACTATGATACAGCTATTATGTGCACATAAACACCATTTGGGTTTTTTTTTTCAATTTCTATTTGAAATAAGTTGTTGAAAAATGACCTTTCAACAATTTGGAACTGCAAGATGGCAATACAAAGTTACACTGCATGGCCTTAATCCTGAAATGTTTGATGTACAGTAAATGTGATGATGACACCGATAAATCCCTTACAAATTAGTTTCCTGGATTAACATAAAGTGCAACTCCCTGGTTATTTAAACTGGTGACCCTTAACGTGCACTGCATTCCTCAACATAAAATACACTTTGCCTCCCCCTTTCTCCTTGTAAAAGAGAAATTTAAAACATTCTCTTCAGTTTGCATCACTTAAAAAATGAATACTTTTTATCTGTTGACCCTTTCCCCTCTACTATTGGGGAAGCTGTGTTTTCTATCCACTTATCGCAAATGATAAATTATAAGCTGCTTATGTGAAAGTGACATTGATCAATGAAGACATTAAATAGGCTTTAATGGTGTAGGAAGAGCACTTGGTTGTTTTGCATTAGTTTAAAATGCGAGAAGGTCACAAATGTGGGCAACTCAGGTCCTCATTAAAGCAGGCTTTAATGAGGACCTTTAATGTTGGAGCAGCATATATATGTATGCCTGCAGGTTTAGTCTCTTCCGAGTCGCACGTGCACTGTAACATCTGAGCAGAAACACAAACGTGATTATGCTTTAACTAATGCACACACTCTTACACCCTCAGTGAAATGCTTCTATCAGTCTAAATGAGTGTAAATTAAAAGTTATAAGACAACATTAGACAGTAGGAAAGTGTTTGCCTGCGCTGATAAAAGGTTTGGTGATTAGTTTTCGTTTGAATTTGCTGTGATTTGGATATACTTGGTGTATTTTTCAATTCCATCGTGCCCTCTATATTTTTATTTCATGGCCTTTTGCCTGAGGGACAATGTCAAAGTCATTTAGAGGGATAAAATATAGCATATTTTCCCTTAGTTCCTGTTTGTTGCAGAGGCAGAAAAGAGGGAGACATGAGGAGAGTTGGTGCATTTGTGTGTGCATGCCTGAAAGAGAAAGGTGGTCTCTACATTATGACAATGTGCTGTTGTGTACTCTTCTGTTATGTACCCTATATTGACTTTAATGTATATTTGAGATGTTTGTGGTATGTTATTTTAGAAGGATATGTCTCTTTGTTGCTCTCTGCAGAATCTCTCCCAGTTGCGGTGATCATCGGCATTGCTGTGGGAGCTTTTGTGGCTCTCATCGTCCTCATGGGCACCATTGGAGCATTCTGTTGCACCCGCTCTCAGAGAAGTATGTCTCCTCTTCCCTGTTACATCCACTGAAGCATGCATGCCAATGTACTGTATGGTCCCCAGTCACGCAAAAGAATGTCTATCTCTTCAAATGTGGATCTTATTTTCATTCAAACAAATGAAAAAAAAAAAAGAAAATCTCCCTGTATGGTGGGATACTTTTGCTCATCTGCAAAATTTTACTTAAATATGAGACAAAAGATGGAGCTATTTTAAGACATTGCCAGCTGCTGCAAAGATATCTGATAAATCGCTGGAACATGGTGTCACACTTAAGATGAGATCACGTGTTAAGATGGACATCTTTTTGTGGTGCAGTGATAGCCAGATTGTGATAAGGACTCATTTCATGCAATGTCAGTCTGGCTGCATTCACTTTTGAGGCTATTTACATCATGCGCTATATTCACTGCCTCCCACCCATGTACCAAGTGACTCAAGTAAGAGACAGTCAGCAACTGTCTCTTTCCAAGAAACAAACTGTACTACTGGTCCCTTCAGCATGTCTATTGTCTGTATACTACAGAGGAAGCGCACCTGGTTATGCCCTCACTGCCCGTCTCCATCTGTGCTCACCAGAGAGAACTTGCAAGCAAAATTAAAACAGAAAGTAAGACTTTGTTATATGACAGTATCATCAGCATTCTCCCAAACAGAATGAGCCACCGTGGAAGGCTGTGTGAGATTGCATATGTGTGCAGAAAAAGATAATCTTGTGTTGGCAGGGAACAAATGATTATTAATGCTTTGTATTGTTTTCGGGAAATAGGGGAGTTCTCACAAACCAAAATCTGTAAATTCTGTAATACCGCAAACTGCACTGGGGGAAATTATAATGTCAACAAATACAAAACGGTGTTTATCCAGCTTATTGAGATATACGTGTCATCTGTTTTTGCCAGATCTAAAAGGAGTCGTGTCGGCGAAAAATGACATCCGTGTGGAGATTGTACACAAAGACCATAACGCAGCACGGGAAAACGAAGAGCACACCTCCATGAAACAACTGATGGTGAGTGTGAGTGTCGCACCATACTACTTTCCACTTCTTGTTCCTGTTTTCAGAAAAAAATAGGTTTTATATTTTTGCATGTCCTTCTTAACGTGACAGTAACGTAATGAATGCATATTATTATTGGCATAGCTATTTCATGTGGTATTAATTATTTTGTTAGTAATGGTAGTAAAGAAATGTAGATTGTATATGGGCTGTAGTCGAGGCATAGGGGCTATATTTATCAATATGATACCACCATTCCTATGAGCAGAACAGACCCCAATACAGTGTAACTATGGAGATGCTGATGCATACTGGTTAATCCTACAGTGGGTGTACTTCTCTATCTACATGCCTTCAAGACACACAAAGAACAGTTTCCTTTTTGGAGCTGTACCAGTGTTTTGGTTTCATGCAGTTCGCTCCAGGGCTGGGTTATTTGCAGTAAAAGGTTTTGGATTACAGTTTCTTTCAAAATACTTAATACAGTCGGTACATGATGTTAGTGCAAGGAAATAAGCGTAGCTACCTTACGAATCTGCATTTTGTCAAGATAAATAAAAGATATTCATGGATGCATTATTAATGCTCCCTGCCAGCACTGAGTGAAGGTGAAACATGTCTGACTGATATTAAAAAAAAAGAACAAGCAATAAAAATGAAATGCTTCCATCTAAAATGTTCTCTTTTACTATGAAGGGAAGAGTTTCAGAAACTACACAGACTCTTGATATACTTTGCTTGATTTCTATGCAGGTTGAACGAGGAGAGTTCCAGCAGGAATCTGTTCTGAAGCAGCTGGAGGTTTTACAAGAGGAGGAGAAGGAGTATCAGCACATTAAGGTACGACTCATGAACGATGACAGCATGAAGGCGTGAAATCAGGAGAGAAAGACTAAAATTGTGGAGAGAGAAATGCCTTTGGGGCAGAGGGTGGTCTTCATCTTGGGAACCAAAATAGCTGAAAAACATTAATCCCTCTCCTGCTATACACATGATTTTCCAAGAGGTCCAGAGGCAGAATGACTCCTACAGGTCTGATTTCATTAATTAGTCTCTCATCGAAGGTGGTTCAAGAAATCAGAGGCTTTTTGGCCCTTAAGCTGAATTACTTAAACTGTTATTTATACGATATAGATGGGATTGGACTATTTTACAGAGCATATACTGTACAACTGGGAGAAGTGATGGATATTTATTAACCTGATTTTACTCTCTAAGCAGCATTTCTAACATCTTTAAATGATATAGTTTCTTTAAAGGAATATTCTGTTACTATTAATGTGTTATCTGACATATCAAAACCACTGGGACCTGCGGATAAACCAACAACATCTGTTATCCAGTCTATTTAGCTCAGTCCTTGTTCAGGAAATTCTGCAATTTGTTTCAACTTTCAGAAGAATGCATGTGACTCGTATTAGTCCTCATGTTGTAATTTCACTACAGGATTGCTATATTTGAAGCTGTGTTTTCAGCCTTTGTGTAATCACTTCAATATTCCAAATCTTTAAACTCATTTCTCAGCTCCTTGTTCACGTCCTTTACCATTATACACTCATTAAAAATTAAATTAAACATTCAATCAAAAATAATAAACACTTTTCACAAAACAAATCATACAAAACACTGGGATATTATCACAGTTGTAGTTACTTTCTGATTGGCAACATACCATTTACTATCCAGACACCCATCGTATTATTTGAACAATGTATCAACATTAAACCTTGGGGTAATGGTGTTAACGTTAATAAAGTAATCTTTACAACCATCTAAAATGTGCAGCTAAAATACTCCCACTTAATCAAATCACTGCTAAACAGGCAATGTCACCATCAGCATGTAAGAGAGAATGAGTAAACAAAGCATAAGTCACAGCTTAGTTTTGACCCTCCTGGTGGCAGGTAACAAGGGACAATAATGTTATATATACTGTAGAAACTTTATTTATGAGTCCGACCCCATGATCTCCATCCACTGTTTGATCAATGACATCCACTCTATATTATCTGAGTACATCCTTTGATATCAATAGTGCTTCTCTCTAATCCTCTTGGAGCATATATGTCCAGGCTGGTTCTTTACATTTCAAAAAAGGCTAAAATGTCAGTGTGGTCCAACCAAATGTGTCTTATTCAGTGTAGCCAAGATTTAATGAATGCAATAATAACTGACTTGAGTGCTATTTATAGCTGTTCACCCATTTACATGCCATTGAGCAGGCATGAATGGATCAGTCTGTACAGACTTTGCTTTCAGTTCTCTCATCACACATGAAAGTACTTTACTGCACCACTTGTAACTCTTGCAATAAATGATCCACATGCGATTTGGCAGACTGTGCAGATTTTTGTATCGAGCCTCTTTTCACTCCCTGGCAAACCTCTAGAAAAGGATGGCTATCTTCTCTTTCATCTGTGAATTAATCTACTGTAGTCAGTCCAGCAAAGCTACCTTTAAAATTACAGTTTTACAAGTTCAAATGAATCAACTATCCATTGTTTTTAGTTGTGTTAACATTGCTGAATTTCATCTTTCAGAATATTTTGTTCTCTTTTCAGCTGTTCTACTCTCTATTTTGTGTATTTTCTCATAAAGGGTATAGATTATGTATAAAAGATTGCTGTTTCATCACTTATATTCTAAACCTTTAAGGCACCTGCCCACTGATATCAAACGTAGAAACCCGTTTAAATTCAAATCACTGTAGCAAAATCACAACATCTTTTAATTCACCTCAATAGTTAAAGTTGCCTTATGGAGTTTTCTTGTTTCTGTTTACATTCAGTGTTCACCAAAACACATTATGTGTATCATTGAGCTCATAACAAGCATGTTGAATGCATTTCCTGCCTTATAAAACAATATATATACTGTATTTTTCTGTAAACTTTAAAACCAGCATTGTTTACATCTATATTTACTAGCTAGCAGTCTTCTTCTTTCCTGCCTTTGCTGGTATATTGCTGCGTTTTTTGGTGCTTTATTCCCACCTGTAGATTAGTATAATAGTGTGAAGCGATTGGCAGGAATATGTGTTGTATCTCCTACATGCCCATGCATGTGCAGCCTTATGTGCCTGCACAAGAAGAAATAAAATTAACTCATACACTGAAGCAAGGGTCACATAGATAAAAAAATAAAAATAAAAAAATAAAAATAAAAAAATATTATGCTGTGCATTAACCAAAAGTTTAATGCATTCAAATAGAATAGACTGTGCTTTGTCAATTGTGTAAAAGAAAACCCACTTGCAATATATATTTTTTTTTTATATATCCTCTTCCCATGGAACAGAAATTCACAAAATGAACAAATAAGTTGTTGTTCAAGTTGGATGAAAGTTCTTACTATTCTTTAAAAAGAATCCCCTTGGTGCTTTTCATATAAATGTATCAGTAAATCAAGCAAAGCGGTTTATCTCACAAGGTGTTTATTCCACCTCCGACCTGCTTTCTTGTTGGCAAGACTGAAGATGAATTGTCACACTGCAATTTACATTATCCAGAGATTATATCAACCTTCTGACCCTGTATGAGCAAGGTGACATACGTAGGTGGTGCCCGTTTACACTCTGCAGCATGCCAGAGCTTATCAGTGCCACAGAAACAAATTCTGTGCTGATCATTTGTCCTCTTGTCCAAACAAATGTTGGTGTTGGCTCCCTGGAGTGTGCTTCTGTTGTGTTTGCCTGCTTACCTGCTTCCTCTGGGGCCAGAGTTTTTTTTATTTTTATTTTTTTATCCTAGTTAATGACAGCATGCATGAGGCGAGAGCAGAGGGGGACTGAACAAGAGATAAAGGCCAGACACAAACAATCTCCCTGTCTACTGTCTGATAATGACAAGCATAACAAGGATCCTCTCAGGTTGTCGCTCTCATTTCCCCATTATGAGCATTCTTCTTTGGATTTGCCACTATGCTCACTATGCTTGACATTCACACTCATTCACATGAGAACCACAAAACACACACACACACACATGCCCTAACTGGACCCTTAGCAACAGCACGGTGCCTGCAGACTAGCAGACAAACAAGTGGCACAGCTGTAGCTTCAGAAACCATTTCAGTGAATACATGAAATTACAGACACTACAGTCTGTTTAGGTCCAATTAAAGCTGGTTTGTGAGGGAACTTTGCAGTGACACATTGGATGCCAAACTATGAATCATCAAGGCCCGCTTAATTAGCGTGAAACATGATTTTAAGGTTAGTGTGGGGGTTGACTAAATCCTAGCACTAAGCTTTGCCAATGTTTTTCGTTTTTCCGTGATGTACACAGCATCCTCTTCCCTTATTTATTCACCAATTTGAATGGTAATTACTGCCAGTTTGACCTTGGCTCCTGTTGAGCTTTCAGAAGAATGCATGTAAATGTATAAAGTATAAACAAGGGGGTGGTTTTCTTTTCCTTTTGCCCTGTGTTTCCTCATCCCCCCTTTTAATGTGCTATTAAAGATACCCCAGAGAAAATAAATAATAGTATTTCCATTTCCTGTGTTTTCAATAGGACCCCACAAATGGCTACTACAGTGTCAATACCTTCAAGGAGCACCAAACACCTACCATGGCAGGGAATCAGTCCACTGAAGTAAGGAACCCCACCAACACAGGCACCCTGGGCAAGCAGCGGGTACCGACGGGCATGTCCTTCACCAACATCTACTCCACTCTGGGAGCAGGTCCCAACCGTCTGTATGACTATAGCCAACGCTTTGTGCTGGGCATGGGCAGCAGCTCCATCGAGCTGTGTGAGCGGGAGTTCCAGCGTGGCTCGCTAAGCGACTCCAGCTCTTTTATCGACACGCAGTGTGACAGCAGCGTCAGCAGCTACAGTAAGCCGGAAGGCTATGTGCAGTTCGACAAAGACAGCAAGGCATCAGCCTCCTCTTCCTCCCACTATTCCCAGTCCTCCTCGCAGAACTCAGATCTCACCCGGCCCCTCCAGAAGCGCATGCAGACCCACGTCTGACCACCAGGGAAGGAGGCTGTGTGAACAGGGTGTAAAAACCGGCCAGGATTGTTAAACTGTGAAAGAATCAGCTCCCAGGAGCCCCTAAAGTAACAATGTTACTGTATGTGTCCTCTGGACACCTGGAGATGCAAGAGCTGGTAGGCTTTAATACACCATGTGACTTCTTCAGACTTCTCAATGTCCCAAAAAGTGGATCAAGAAGCCTTATATTTCCCTCATGCTTAACTCATCACCTCCTTTTTTAACCCATAATCAGAACTGTGCCACAGAGAGGTTATTTGCCAACACAG
The DNA here is from genome assembly GCF_963924715.1 of Thunnus thynnus. Lineage (NCBI taxonomy): Eukaryota > Metazoa > Chordata > Actinopteri > Scombriformes > Scombridae > Thunnus > Thunnus thynnus. Next base: position 10,978,953 of record NC_089523.1, read on the forward strand.
AGACAACCCAAGTTTGGAATATGAACGTTCAATTCTTGGTTGCTGCAGTGGAATTGTTCGCGGATTAGAGCGCAGGAATACCTCAAGGCTTTGTATGACAATCAGCTCCCCTGGCAAAGACCATTTTTGCCTTTGTCATTCAGAAAAAGTGAGATTGTTGTTATGAGTGTTGAAGGACTCAGCACGAACAGCACGATAATGAGTGTGAGCCAATGTCCTGCTGCTCTCTTGTAATTCGAAGCACAAAAATTGAATGTGCACATGGTTTTAGTTCTTAAAGTGATAACTCTTACCTACCCCCACCTCCCTCTGCACTCTGTATGTTAAGCTTGGCTTGTTGAAACTCGTCTCATGTGTAGGTGGAATAAAACTTTCTCCATGTGCCCACAGACGTCTCGAGCGTTACAAAGAACAGCTGTTTTGGTTTTTTTTGTTTTTTTTTTTCTCCACAGCGATATCTGGGCCACAGAAAAGAGCAGATAAAGAGGGGCTGAGATCTCATTTTAAATCCCTGAGTCATTATTTTTCTTTGACACTGCGATAAAAGAATATCAGTGTACATATGTGACTGTAATTTCTTTTCTAGCATCTAATTTCTGACTCTGATTTCACTCATGGAGGACTCTTAATGAGACATGAGCGCCTCTTCTTGTCCTGCAAACCCTATCTACTTCACCTTCAGTGTCTGTTTGAACTGTGTCAATACAAACTTAGACAAAGCGAGATAGACGTACACTATCAGCTCTTTTGTTGATGGGGAGCTGCATCCTCCGTGGTGTTACCGCAACAAATCCAGCTCCAAGCAATGCAGCAGTAAAGCCCACAAACTGCAAACCGTGCTGCACTTGTGAGTTTCTCCTGCTAATGCCACAGATCATCAGCCATATACTTGAGGGTACCTGTTGAATGAAATGTAAACATTATACTTCAGCGGAGCTTCTTGTGTGGTTATCCCATTGCTTTTGTCAATATCACTGTTGACACTGGAGCTCAGTGAAACCTGACTGTATACCTTCCTGTAATCGTGCTGATCATCAAGGGACATGAGAAGCAAATTTAGGAAATGTGTTTTATTTTGCTGTCTGCTCTTCATTTTTTTGGCTACTGTGGAGCTAATGGTGGCACGCTGACTCTTTACAAGTGCATCTTTTTTTTTTATTTTGTTCCGTTTTGCACTGTATGTGACATTTGAAATGGGGTTTATTATTTATCCACTGACACTGTATTTGTTTTAGTTGAGAGTAGAGACAGAGAGTAGTGATTTAACTCGCACTTACACCATTTTTCTAAAAGTTTCAAAGTGAGCCTGTTGTCAAGAGTGTTGTAGTCATGCACTGTGCATGTTTTGTGGCAGAACACAAAGTAATGACTGGGGAGTTTTGCTTTTTTTGAAGCACAGAACACTGAGAGTCCTTTTGCAGATTAGTGAAGATACTGTAGTAAGTGGGGAAAAACATCATATTTCAGCCTGGATGATACCACCCACCACACTAAATAAGATGTTAACCGTACGAAGTTTGTGATCAGCGCTCATCATTATTTCCTGAAACTGTGTTAAAGCAGGCTTTGATTGATAAGAGAATCCCTTTTAACATTCTGTAATGGCTGCAATCCAGCCTGCAGTTGCATCATACGTTTCATCACATTTGATTTTAGCCATTAAAAGCTTCATATGTCTGTGGGCAGTCAAGGTCTGCACCAGCCATACTTTATAAAATCAGCTTGTTTGTTATTTGATCAGTTATCTGAAGGGTAAAGGGTGGTTCCTGGAACTTAACAGCAAATTGCTGTAAAACAATACTGGAAATGATGGCTAACAACATTAATGTCACTTCTGTATTGTCAAATCAAGCAAAAAAACATAACATAAAGTATAAAAGAATATGATATATCTTATCTAATTACGTAGTTTCTCAGTATCTTCCATAGTGCAGCAGTCAGTTGGGATGAAGTGAGCCTGAAACTGAAATCTGCCTGCTACCCCATGAAAAACCAAGCACGGCATTTCCAACAAAAGCAAGTTGTTGTTGTAAGCACTTTACATATGATTATATTCAAGGCATTTGAATGGGGTTTTCCACTTGAGTGCCAGTGGTTTGGACTCTAATTTTACAAATGGATTGGCGCCCATTGTACAGCTTAAGACAAAAAGCTCTGTTTCAACGCTGATAATCCAGCTTGGCACTTAGCAGACTGTATATAAATCTCTAATGCTGTCTTTCTCTGTATATAATTTTTTCCTGGCTTTTCTTTCTCTCTCAGTCAGATTTCACTATATTAGAGCTCAACAAATCCATGTGGCATCAAAACTGTACAGACAGACAATCATTTTCTCTTTGTTTCCCTTCCAAAAATTTCATCAACCTTGCTTGTTTCTCACAAATTACATGAAAGGCTTATGCAAGCACTTTCCCTTCCCCACAGAACTCACAGGGAAAACTCACACTCTGTACACCAAGCACACAGGAGGCTATAGGATGAGAAGTTGAGCTTAGCTGGGACAGCTTTGAAGTGAGATGCAGTAAGAGGTTATTATATCTTCAGCCCTTCTGAGAGATGCCAACATGTGCAGCAATATATAACATCTGGCACCATGATGACTGTCAAATATGTCTGTGCCATTTTTTATTTATTTTTCCTAGCATTTATAAGTGCAGTATAAAATAAATGTCTTGCCTAGATAACGGTAGTAGTCAGAATGATTTTATTTTTATGAGACAAGACAGTTTTCATTTTTAGAATTATTTGCTTACATTATGCCTCCTTTTACTTCAGCAGCATCGTAATTCAAATAGTTTCACCTTTCAAAACGTATCATAATGCAGACATTCAGCATGTCTCTCCCTAAAAACAAAAATAATTTGGTTTTCCCGTCAAAAGGGTCCAGTTTTCCTTATCTGATGCAGCTCCCACACTGATCCAAACATAATGCATTTTCCCAGTCCAGAGAATCTGCTCACTGCAGAGCAAACAGATAAATATTTGATAGGCCAGCCTTCTGTCCCATCCCCCATGGCAGCAGCTACAGTGGGCATGAGTGTACCACAGGATGCGAGTGCCATGTCAGTCTCTGGGAATCAAAGCCCATGAGGGGTCCAGAGTCTGCCCTGTTCACCTGTGGACGCCTCTCCGGCTGGTGCTGGTGGCGCCTGTTTGCCTGGCTACAGGCACTGCACAGATGCCAGGGCATAACAGATGAATAAACACAAAGACCCGGAACAATTACAAGGGGTTGCTGCCCTTTGCTGATACAACAGAGCAAGCCTTTCAGAGCTGAGGATGCAGGGTAGTCTATTATTCAGAGATGCTAGAGACTAGCCTGTAGTACACAGGATAAGGGCATTTCTAGTGAGAGGCAACAAGGTTATAAGCAGTGTGAAGAGAAGACTGGTTGTAGGTGATTGTAATGGCTTCTCTGCCCACTGGCTATATTTATTTGTTTACTGCACAAAACTTACTGCTTAGTCTGAATAAACTGGGAAAAAACTGATAAAGAAATGCCAAACATTAGCACTGACAATAACTCGCCTACGCCTGCAAAAGGTGGTTTACATGAGGCTATTTGAAGTCTCCCTCATTGTATGATAGGTGTTACTATCCATAATGGAACACATTAGAGAAGGTGCCATTCAAAACAACCCTTTCTTTACTGTGTAAATGCTTTCTATCACTCAGTTTCTCTGTTTCTCTCTCACTCTCTTTTCTTTTCTACCAATGCATACCTTGATAGTACTTTAATAACATACAACTGTAAGGTAAAGGGCCTGGACTAAATAGTAAAGTATTTGCAAATAATGCTCAGAAGTTGCTTCAGCCTGCTGGACTCACCAGGAATCAGTGCGGTTTGGTTTGCAGCATACGATGTGAGATAAGTCACAGAAAATTGAAAGAATCACAGAAAAACATTTGAAAGTCAAATGAGTACACTTGTCTGTGATTGGTTGAATTACTCTGTACTCCGAATAACGCAAATACATTTGCAAATACTACATGACCCAGGTCTGAAAAAGTACTTAACTTAGATGGTCATTTCAAGAGTTTGTATAAATAGTAAACCATAAGCATAATGAAAAGACAACATGTAAATTCTTCTGGGTAAACCACTATTTTCATGCAGTGGCCCTCTGTATCTAAGAAAAAAAAAAAGAAAAAGGTTGTATTTTAACTGTACTGGTCTGTGAATCTATGATGCTTTTGCTCTGTATATTTGGAGAATAAAAATACTGTTTGAGTTTGTGTTTATCTTGCACTACTGTCTGTCAGTGAGGATGAATGAGATTTGAGGGTGAGATTCACATGGGATGCTTTTACTACTGCATGAACATATCATTTGCTCAGTTGGATGCTTTTTTTGCGGAGGATTAAAGACAACATTAAAAAACTATAAGCCTTCACAATCAGTTCTGAATAGGGGTCTTGCAGAGACACTATATAGTTTTGTATACTGGAAATTTTGTGTTGGTTATGCAAATAGCTCTCCTCTTTAACAACAGCCCTGCTTTTATACACTCTATGTAAAGATGGCTGTGCACACTGCTAAACAATTAAAACTTAAAAGGAAATTCTCATTAATATTACAACAAAATATACAATGTTCAGGGAAAAAAAAATATAAATCATTAATAGCCCAAGTGAAACATTCTACAACCCCTCAAGGGGTGGAAATGAGGGCAGAAAATAAGTGATTTCAAACAGTGCATTCATCATATCTATAAACATGACAATCGCAGCAAGGCAAAAACTAATAGACCTAGAACTAGATAACAATAATGAACCTGCTATGGTCTGTTTTCTGAATTCAGTTTCCTTTGCTTTTACCTTTCTGATGCTGTTTGCTTTTGTTGTGTCTCCTCAAAGTAAGTATTGGCCATTAAAATAACAACAACTATCTCTTTTGGCTGACAACACCGGACAATTTAAATTGAGGGAAAATTCTTGCGTTGACGTTATGTTGGTGGCATGTGGATACGGTCTAGATTTGAGTTGAAACTAAATGAATTTCCATATAGTGTTTTGTGATTTGGGCTGATTATAACACATGAGAGAGAATGAGGAAGAGGGATGCTAAATAAGGGGATGTAGAATCAATGTCACAATCCTATTTACAACAACAACCCCCAGATGCATTTCCACAGAAATAGTGACAATCACACAGTCACATGCCTGATTCACCCAACACTACCTCAGTCTTGTACAGTCGGCCACTGATCAGCTACTCTGAGCCGTTGAAGAGCAGTCCACGCCTGGCTCAAGTGTACTTTAACAGTATTTGTTAAGAGTGGGCAGACTGCTGTTTATTCACTACCCCCTCTGATATTTTCCTAGGCAGTCAGCAGATTCACACCATTACATTTACATGCAGCCCTTTAATCTATTAATAGGACCATTGCAGTCTTACTCCAAATGAAATGAACTCACATAAACACCTTAGGTTGTCTCAAGCACTGGCTCCGATCTTAAAGAACCAAAATTTAAAAGTGATTTGAATTCCCTCATGCATAGAGTCAATACAATGCAGGGGCAATTACTCTTTAGCTGGATTAGTCCTGCAGCCTGCATGGAAACGTACTATTCTTGAAGTCGCGCATCAGAAACAATTCCTTGATTTGTGAACGCTGTGTGGCTTAAAGGAGAAAAAGTAAGTCTTTCACTGCTGCACATCAAACAAGTACCCAGACAGACAAAGGACTCAGTGTGCCTACATAAGGTTACCTCAAAGCATAATCAGTCTGGTCTTGATACTGAGAATCCATCTGCCAACAACATGTTTTCCCTGGAAAGGCTTTCCTTGCTGAATAAAAAATGCTTGTGTTTTGCAAACATTATACAAATAGCGCCATTTGTGACGGATTTGACTAATCGCGGAGATCCAACTCATTACTAAACAGATCTAGGCCAGACATTTGCTTACAGTATTGCTTTAAACGCTCTCCTTGGAACCTCTTATTGGAAGGCACTAATCATTCACTCCTTCCCCTCTTGACAAAGTAGAAAGCTTGCCGAGTCCCTCATGGGCCTCACCTCTTCCAAGAGATACAGTATTGTTCTAAAATGACTCATAAATGACTCTGCATCCTTTCAAATGAGCAGTTATGGCAGGCTACTCTGTCATGAATTACCTTGGCAGATAATTTGCGTTTGGAATCCAATTTAACAAAGGCACAAATTTAGAGCGAATGGCAGGCTAAGCGTTTGGAGCGCCGACGCACTCCATTACTAAATGATCTACAGGCAGGTATTTACATGGTATGAGAGGAAAAAATGAACAGGATGAACAACACGTGTGTGAGAGTCTAAAATCCTCAAATGTTTGATGCCTTTATACTGTAAGTAGTCATGTTGTGTGATAGCCAATTTTTACATTCAGACTAAAATGGTCCTGCTCTCTCTCTACTTTGACAATCTGATTGGATTGTCAGTTAAATTTGTCTATAGTCTCCAAACCGTAAACCATATGGTCTAATAGCAAGCTGAAAAGTGTTGAATGACATGTTGAAGCAAAACTCTACGCTGCTGCTTTATTGATGCAATTGCCTATGAAATGCCTCCTTTATAGCCATTTGTTTATTAAGGACAGCTGTTACAGCGGAAAACTCACTCAAGCAGTATCTGTCTCTTAAAACATGGAATCGTGATCCCTAAAGAAGAAGTATAAAATCATATCTGTTAACTGCACATTACTGTAAGTTGAGGTGAAAGTGTATAATGAAAGCACTCAGAATTTGGTGTGAGCATTTTTATTTCAAGGTATTGCATTTTGAATAATCTAGTAACAGCATCACACCTGGACACGGCTTTGATTGGTGAATTGTTAAATCTTTCAGACCAGGAAGGTTTGTTGCGTTTGAGCTGACATAGCCTCTGGATGCCTCCACTCGGCAGGGCTGCATTATTTAAATCAGATGAGATGGTTCTGACTGTGAATCAGACCCCCAGTCCTGTGAGTGCTGAACGCGTTGTAATGCCCTGCTAACTAAATGATAGATATTTGAAAACATTGCAAAGGATGTTCTTTTCCGGAGACATTTAATTATAATAAGTACATAAATCATGACAAGAGTGGAAAAAAAAAATATTCAGTGTTATTTAATAAATCAGCTCCTTTAACCAAGTCTGCACAGAAATATCTCATCATATGCAGCTCAGAAAAATCCAACGATGAAGCAACCTTTTTTTTTATATATATATATATATCTTGCTGTGTATGTTTCACACAACAAAATATATCAGGGTAAAATCCTTTAACATGTTTTCACAAGCAAGTGTACACTGCAAACATTCACTGTAGTGATTCCCCACCGTCAATACGCTTCTATCCTTGGATTCGTCCTTATCCTTGCATTTTCTTTTCTTTCTTTTTACCTCTACACAGTTTCCTTAATAGATGCTTAGTCCACAGTTGAAGCACCATTAAAATGCTGCTCCTTACCAGCTCCTGGGGGGTAAATAAAACAGAAAATCTTGTGGCCTTGCGAGGGCACTGAAAATCGACTGAGGTGGCGCAATGTTTTTTTTTTCTACCGTAGGAATGTGGATTTAAAGTTGGTTAAGATAAATAAATCTCCCCTCCCGATTACAAAGCGACTGCAGAGTCAATCCCAGGGAGCATCTTAAATGAATTATTGATCCCATGACCTTTCCTTGTGTTAAGGTTTGCTCTTGTTTGTTTCAGCTCTGTTGACTGGACTCACACTATGAGCAATTTGGATTGATCAAACATTAGCTTTCCATATTAGACTGTTAATTATTCTGGCTGTATTTGCAGAGTATTATCACAGGTGAAGCATGGGACTGGGGGCATGTACTATTAAACATGCCTCAGCACGTACGAACATATGTGTGTGTGTGTGTGTGTGTGTGTAAGGGAGTTCTTACTTTTTGATTTATGGTCAAATTGATTGAAAGGACATTTTCTGCAACATAATTGCACAGTGTCCTTGACATTTGAGCACAAACAAAAGTCAAACAAAGTCAACATACAATGTTTTAGAGCTCTTTCGGGGGAAAAAAAATAAGATGCATGACAGATAGTGGACTTAATTATATTCTCCATCATGTACTGTGTGTTTGACAGGGCTTGTTGACAGAGAACCGTCTGGGTCGGGTCCTATTGTGCCAGTTTAGTGGGAAGAAATGTCAACCAGTTAATCTTCTGCCAGTAATGATGTGATAGATGTGTCTTCTTTACAGAGGCCTGCTTTAATTTAATCCCTGGCATGTTGACATTTTGTAAATGTAGACAGGCTGAAGTATATAAATTGTCGGAGGGTAGAATAAGAAACAAGACTTGGCCAATTGTAAAGCAGAATGACAGCATGCACATAGCAATCATCATTTTCCTAGTTAAGGTTTGGTTTGCACTTCAGTGGTGAGGGCTATTTTTAATGGTTGAAGCTCTTAAATTGCTTTTCATTTGCAGTGCATTCAAAACAAATGGAACGGCCCGCAGACGTGACATTTGGAGTGCAAGCCTCTCTTCTATTGCAAATCCATTTGTTAGACTCGTCTCTTTGAGTTGGAAGCATTCAGGAAAATGTTAGCGCGTACGGACATGGACAGTGGACACAGAGAGAGTTTGTGAGAGAATAACATGAGCAGTTGTTCTGGCAGCTTGAGACTTGGGTGTTTGAAATCCAAGCTTATCTAGTTAATTCCTGTAAATCATGATGAAACATTGTTTATTGCAGGTTGATAAAAGACAGTGATGACCTTTATTTCAGTTAATCCACTGAAATAAAAGATCTTTCTTTCCCAAAGCTGGAATAGAGAAAAAAACAAGACCTTGGTCTCTGATGTTATCAAGAGAGAAGGGCTGGAGTTGCTTCAATGATAAAGAATAAAGGGATGAATTTTTGTCCACCCGTTGATCAGCTTGTGAGAGAACTGTTTGCGCAAATATTGACTCTACTCTCACGGTTTATTACATAGATAAACCATTTTGGAGTTTTTTGAGCTAACAAATTGATAAACACTTCATAACGAACACAACACATTCAAGATGCCCTGGAAGATGAAGTCCAATGAAGAGAATAAGGAAAGTAATTGCAAAACTATATAACAATGCAGAAAATTGTAACTTGACAATGACGGAAAAGAGAAAAAGTCAAAGACGGACCGCCGCAGAGCTCAGCATGGTTTTATTCTGTGTATAGGGAAAGAGGTGGGTGGGTGACAGACAAGCTCAAAGTGCAAAGTGTCACAGACTCTCTCGTAGCCTGAGATGACTGGCAGTAGGCAGATGGCTTCCTTCATGCAAAGCCACAAGAGGAGAAGGGTAAAAGAAAGAGACAGAGGAGAGGTGCCCACACATCACCCTTCAACTCCTAACGATGCTCACCCCGCCCCCACCCACTGCTTGGCCAAATGAGTGCCCCACATAGCGCCCGTTGCACAGCTGCTGGCACCGACGTGACTCACGATGCCATGTTTCTGCCTGCTGGATGGAGACGACGGAGGGGGCGTTAGTGTGTGTGTGTGTGTGCATGCTGTAAGAGTGTCAGAGAGACCGTTTTTTTTGTGTGTGTGTGTGTGTGTTTATGTAGAAGCGGGGCACAGGGGGAGTGTAAAATGGGTCAGGGATAAGAGTAGCCAAGGCTTCACAGTGGGTCGGCATGGAAATCGGGGTCGTGCCAGGCCCCTTCTGCCCCCACAATTCACCCCGGAGCGCAAGGTCCAGCGGAGGGTGTAATAATGCCTTAATTGAGCCATGGATGGGAGTTATTGAGTTATTCACACAAGCGTGGAAGGAGGGGGTTAGGCCCAGGGGTTGTGACCAAGCCTGTAGTCAAGGAAGGAATGGAGAAAGGACAAAAAACAATGAGTCATTTCTCTAATGAGCTAAACATTCCCTCTAAGTGTCTCTTGGTCGGTGAGATGTAAACCATTCACATTACAAAACAAGCTCTTTGACAACATTATGTGAGCAGAAAGTTACTAATTAGGCACACAATAGCAAAAGCCAATCCTATGAGGATTTGTAATGAAAGATACTGATGAGTATTAATACAGAGTTTTTCATTTAATTATTATTTTTTTTCTTTCTTGCTGGTCTGTCTTCCCATCTGTCTGCCTTTCTTTGGAGATGACCTTAATGCTTGTAGCAAAATGCAGACTGTTCAAACAGCTCAAAAAGACATCAGGTATCAAGTGAAAATGGCAGACTAGAAACTATTGCAATAAAGATAAAACGTTTAAGATCAGATATCAAACATACAGCACTTGCAGATATTCTGTTTTAGAAGCCCAAACTCTGCTCATTTATGTGTGGTTGTCACTCAGGGATTATGATTCCATACTGCCCCCCTGTGTTCACAAGATATGACAACATTTTTTTTTCTGTCAACAGTCAGGTTTATTTTCTTGACAGTGGTTTGAGCAGCATGTAACTGTAGCTCTATAAAGCTCACTTATAATGTACATAAATGTTATTTGTCACATACACAATACATGTTTCTACACAAAACTGTCCTGTTATAACACTCCTTTTTAATCGGAAATGATTATAAATGTGCCGTTGCAAAGAATGAGTCATAGGCTGCAAATGTTTGTCCTAGAGGCTCTGAAACATTAGCAACCTTATTTGCATAATGAGGAAATTTGGAACTGATTTACACATATGGAGAAAAATTTTGACACTCAGGATTAAAATGTCAAGCGTAATCAGGGCGCAGAATTAGATGATTGAAGAACACCTCCATCTGTGATAATAATTAGAAGTCTACGGATTGGAAGAAAACTGATGTGGAAGTCAATCAAATACCTTTCAGGTGCCTTAAACTACTTAATCCACAAGGAGTAATTTTCACCCGAGCAACCACTTGTTTAATTATCTCTCATTTAATTAACCTTTGATGCTGTAAGTGTATCATTTATCCAACACATCAATCCAATTCATCCAGTCAAAGAAATGTCTGTGCCAGGATGGTGTGTCATTGTGCCCCAAAAGTTTCTTATTTGTGTGATGCTTCATAAAGGGCTTTCTAAGATTAATATTGATTTACCCTAAATGTTAAAAATCCTAATTATCTCAATATCCCACGAGGAGAACAGTTGGGGTGCAATGAAGTGATAAACTCTTTTGATAGTGAGGTGGAAGAGGGCAAAAGGAGGCGGGAGAGAGAAATCTGGACTGAAAAGAGATGGGAAATGTGCATATTCAAATGAGAATTAATTTAAATGTCATCGATGGATGATAAGGATATCTGAGGTAAACAACACAGAGCAGGGGTTTAGCTATTTAAATTTGGTTTTAAATCTTCTGTGTTCAGTAAAAGGAAAGACAAATGTCAGGCTTCAAACTGAAACATATTGCTACACAAATGACATACTGTACTAATGATTAAAGTCAAGCTGAAATTAAAATTCATTTTTGCTGAGAGATCAGTATATATATATTTCCTGCTTGTTTTAGCTTTTGCACTTATTTCGTCAAGTAAAAAAGAAGCAATGTGTGTTTTGTTCATTTTTCTGCCATGATAGCGCCCCCTACATTAGTGATCCACAGGAAGTATACATTTTTGGATCTGACTGACACCGTCGGTAATGGTAATTTGATTGGTGCAATATATGTGTGTGTGGGCACTAAAATAGTTTGTGATATTACACAGAATTTCAACAGTCTCACAAGCAGTTACCCAGTTGAAGGGCTGGCATTGTTAGACGTTGGTAGCTAACATTAGTAGTTAACATCTATGATTTGATCGTTCTATACATTATTACCACAATGGATGTTGAGTATTATAATAATGGACAGTGGTCTTAAAAATACTATCTAAGCTTGCTGAAAAAGGGGGAAAATATGTCTTGCATCAATGCTTGTAGGCTATACAGGGCTACAACATGCACCAGTGAGTAGCACAACACAAATGTTGACAGAGCAACACTAGCTCTCAAACATCAGTCAACAGCGGCCATTGGAAAAGCCCACCCAGCAATTTTAAGCTTTGACACTGTTTCCACTAGTAAGTACAAAAATGGTTTTATCCCTTTTTGAATAATGGAAAATGCACTCAATAGTTGCAGTATGTTTTTTTTTTCCTTACACAAAATAAAAAAATTCAGTTCAACATTAAAGTTACTACGTGTAGACTTAACAGATATATAATTTATCAGAGTTGCTCTGCTCTAGTCTGCAGCTGCTGGCTCAGTAAGGCTGGAGAGAGTATTCACAGATATACTGGCAGACAGTGAAAAACATACTGTGCGGTGATCTTTTTTTTTTTTTTTTTACTCTTTTAAGAACTTTAAATGATCAGATCCCAATAAAGTTTACAGTACATAGCGAAGAGCTGCACAAACTCACTGTGTGGCTTGCAGATGTGTTGTATATTGTTGCATCAGTACGAACAGATGGAATGAAGTAGATGACAAAGGTCAGGTGAACCGTCCAGATACAGCAGATCTGGATGGCAAAAGAAAGATCTGCGTTATGAAAACACACAACATCAATACCAGAACTAGCAAGTAGAAATAAAAAGTGTGAGAAAGCAGGCTGTGGATGACAGCATTAAGACACTGTGTGGGAACACAACAGGTCAAAATATCCTGCCATATGCAATATGTGAAGAAAAAGAAAAATATGAAGAAAAACAATTGCAGTTTGCAAACATCCATTAAGAAGAGAAAAACCTCCACAATACCAAATATATGATGCCACATAGATGTTTATTTTTCCTCATTCAGCTCATACAGGTCAGTAAGAAAATATGAACACTTTTTTTCATAAAACTTTGAAGTAAGTAAAGTTTTCTGAGGTGCTTTGATGGAGTATTAAGTCATGGATGCCTTTGCCTTGCAACCTTTCTGAACATTTCTTACCTTTCTGACCTTTCAGAGATTAGTTTGTTTTGTAGCCATGCTGACAAACAGCTCTATAGGCCTGCGAGGAGAATGGAGTTATGTCACAAGAATCAAGGACTGCATTCCTTATTTAACCCACACAAAAAAAAAACAACAAAAAGTGAAGCAAGAGCCAGTAAACTCAAAAGCTGTTGTATTGTACTGTTCGGTACAGTAACTGCAGCAGGCAAATTGGATCATGATAAAATACAGCATTATTGATTGGATTTCTGTGTGGGCCAAGATCCTGACTTTATTTGCACATTGACATGGTGAACAATATCATGGCGAGCATTCCATTACGCAAACAAACACGCGTACACACCAATGCTGCCCCAAGGCAATTCACTGTTATATTTCAGATGAACGATGTGGAATACGAGGGAGGGAATCATATATCTATGGTAAGAGGGGTACAGTGTCAGACCTGAAGAGCATCGACTAATTCAAACCAGAGAGCAGTGGGTGCACAAGTCAAAGCCAAGCCGTCTGAGAGTGATACCTGTCAAGCCCGAGGCCTGAAACTCAATACTGCCAAAGGAGTCCTCACGAGCCTATAAAATAAGAATTAAGATAGAAAAGAAGGGAGAAAATGGAACCTGGCTGTATCTGACCAAAAAGTCTGCTGTACTGTACTTCAGTGTAAATAGAATTTCACTGAAGAAAGAACTCAGTGGAGACAAAGAGGGACTAAGAGAGATTAAATAAATTTTTTACTCAATCTGACAACCTCTCTGATTAAAATATCCCCAAGTATGTGAAAAATAAATATTCTCACAGAGAAAGAGGGATGCAACATACTGGACAAATAATATAACCTTGGCATTTAGGTGTGTGTATATTTGAAGCTTATGACAAACTGCCGAAAGCGAGGTGCAGCAGCGAAACAAGTGTTTGAAACAGCTGTAGGCTACTGTGTTTTGAAACAGTCAATAAAATTACTTTATATTAAGGTAATAAATATACAAATGTCAATTAGATGGTAATCTGCATGAGAAAGAAAGAAAAAGAAAGGAAAATTTCAGTTATAATAATCATCTGCTTATAATGATCAATTGGACCCGGTCAGACGTGATCACTATAAGCAGTTTCCACAGTAATTAATTACATTTTTTTAGGGAATTTGTAACATTCTCATGAAATGAAAGCCCATGGGAATAGGAGTTAGAGCCTGCAGGTCGATGATGGAGGCTTATCAGATGAGTCTCCTGGGAAGCTCGTGGAGGAGATGTGGGAGGTGGTCTGTTATACAATACTTGGTTTTTAGGACAGAAGGCTTTACAAACGCACAATATGTGATTAAGACTTAACAAAATGGTAGATTGAAAACTAATCGATCTTGTTCATATTGTTGTTTGATTTTTAATGCACTTTTATAGATATTATGTTGCCATTCTCTTCAGTACAGCTGTTACATATATGATACAATAAAAATGTTGAACTTGTACCTTTGAGCCTCTCTTTTCTGATATTGTAAAATAAGAAAGATGTTTAAATAAACCATGTATTTAAAGCAGTAAAACAGGGCTATAGTTACCTATTTTCTATATGTAAGACCCTTCAATGTGTGTATTCTTGTAATTTAAATGGCCACAACTTACAAATCAAATGAGAAATTATATGGTTATTAAGCACTGAATGGTTACAAATAGTAGCATATGACATTTGTGCAAGAAAGTACAGTGTGGGAAAAAGCAGAAGTGACACTGCACATTTCGAGTGAAGACTGACTGAATTTGATTAAAACATATCCTCCATTATAAACCAAAAAACATTCAATGAGAAGTAAATCTGTGATTAACAATCAGATTAATCAATCATTTAAAGTTCCAGTTCAAAAGACGTCCTTATAACTGACCAGTGTACTCACCATCACAATTCATGAGATTTGAGATTTGATCTCAGCTCACAATTAAGCTGAGAAAAACTGTGGAAGTTGCTCTACTGCAACTCTCTTGGATTGTTAGTAAAATTCATTATGTCTTGGAAAAAATAAAATCCCTTTGACATCGCTGGCAGTGGTATTGTTCGTGTATGAGGCTATATTGGTCATAAGACTGTTTGCAGTGTGCAAGCTTGTTCAATTAGCTAGCTGCTGTCACTGATGAAAAGCTATCTTGTCTGTCTAGACAGCCAGAAATAGAGCGAGAAAAAAGCTGTAAATACAACTCAAAACTACAGTCTATGCTAAAAACTCATTAAACTCAAACTTTAGTCACTCAAAACACAGAACTGGACCATTTAGATTTTGAATTGAATTCGTGTTCAGGGGTGAACCAAATATTTCTATGGAGTGTTTGTATTGTGATTTCAAGGGTAAA
This sequence comes from Thunnus thynnus, assembly GCF_963924715.1. Taxonomy (NCBI): domain Eukaryota; kingdom Metazoa; phylum Chordata; class Actinopteri; order Scombriformes; family Scombridae; genus Thunnus; species Thunnus thynnus. The sequence goes on from NC_089523.1 coordinate 10,994,111, forward strand.
GATGAACAAAGGAAATTCTTCTCTATAGCTGAACATTTCAATGACATTTAAAGCTACATTTGCACTCCCAAAAGGTAAGTAACTCAAACACAAAACCTGCAGATGAGATTGAAAATCTTGTCTTTAGTAACTGTCATAGTGCTCTGATCTTGTGCTTGTGTAGCTTTTGCTTACATGTAAGTATTTATGCAACACAAGTTAGTTAAATCAGGTTAAAACTGAATGAAAAAATCTGAGTAATTGTAAGAATAGAAGAACCTACGATATGAAGATCCCATATAATTCCTTACTTACTTACTTACTTATTATTGAAAAGGCAGGATAACTAATAAAGTATGAGAGGTTTGCTTCAGTATATCTAAATAACAGCATCACATCAGTGTGGAAATGACATGAAATTAGGTTAGATCACAGACTGGTGTAAGCTTTGATTTCCGCAGTCTTTTCTATCTGGTCAAAAGAAGCCGCAAGCATGTGAGATGCAGCATCTGTAGTTTGAGAGATAATTATTAGTATAATTGGATAAAAAATGTCAATCAAATCTGTAGTGTGAAAAGTCGACCATGCTGTACAAAACTCAAAGTGAGGAAAAGATCTAAAGCATTATTCATATATTCCCAATGAACATACTGAAATACAGCACCAGTCAAAAGTTTGGACACACTATCTCATCCCAGTGAAAGGGAAGGTGTGTCCAAACTTTTGACTGGTACTGTATGCGTTATTGCTTTGGTCTTGGCATCATTCCAGTATGGAGCAAACTGATCTATTTGCCTCCTTCTCTGAACCAGAAGAGGGCTGCTGAAATTGAAAGCTCATTCTAGGCTGTCAGACATCTATGTAAAGATAACAGAAAATACTTTCTGAGGGTGAACTGACCTCATTTCAAGTAAAAATGACATAAGAGGAGCAATCTGCCACTCTGAGTCGTGGCCTGATGGTGGTGTTAGCCGAGTGGACTGAAACATGTGAAACCGATGTAATCACAAGCAGACAGACTTAGAGGGGAGGAAAATAAAACGTATGTGAGCGTGAAGAGAGGCGACCACACTCCCTTGACGCTTGTAATTAAAATCCAGGGAGTCATGTAGACTGGCAGGTATTGTCCACCTATACTCGCAGGTGCCCAGCGTGACACTGTCACTGTGTTTCAACAGCAGAGCTCCAAGGTTAATTAAAAGAGTCACTGTCTCCAAGCCAGGCTCCAATGACAAGGCACATAATTAAAGTGACACCTGTTCATTCCCGTTTGCTGGCCCTTCACAGTGTGTGGACCACAGTACAGAGGTTCGGCAGTGCCAGAGAACATACAGCTGTGGAGTATGAGTGGGATCGTTTTTAATGTTCAGTGGCATCTTCAGGATTCAGCCATGTGAAATGATGGCAGAGGTGCTGCAGGCAGTCGAATGTACATTTGCTGGTTGGATAGCATGACTCACCTGTGCTCACAAAGACACAGTTTGAATTCCTTCTCTGTGAATTATGGGGACCAGAAAATTGTCACATGAACTTGACTTTATCACGAACATACAATTTCACAAATTAATTTTATGTAAACTCAAATATTGTCAACAAGGATGTTCATTTTCTATTGTCTTAAGAGCATCGGGATATTGTGAGTGCAGTCTCTCATGTTAATATTATGAATCAAGCTTCCATTGCTTTGTGATTCTCTTCCATTCTTTTTCCTCTTGCTTTTGATGATCATACTGACACCTGACATCAGAAACTGTCGTGCTGCTATAATCCCCACGGTGTCGTCTAACAGCCCTCATTCAGTGTGTTTTGTCAAATATAAACAGCGCACTTACACAACCTTTAAAAGCTGTCTTTTGGTGACACTATTTGGTCACCTTTTCTGCAATCCTTTAACCTGTCTCAACACAACAGATTGAGCCGTGGAAGACAACTGCACACAAATTGTCAGTTTGCTTCAGAAAATATCCCAGATGTTAAGACACATTTTCCTTATGTCATTGCCCATATGATGGCCCTCACAAAGGCGGATACCAGGGATTGTCTGGTGCCAGTAAAGGAAAGCTGGTATTCGTGCTGTGCTGTCATGTCTCACCAGTCCCCAGTGTGCATCTCCACTGTACTGTGTACAGGTTCAGTGACCCAGGCTGACAAAGAGAGGCCCAGTGGGAGCCCGTGCCCTACTCACTGCACAACAGGTAATTATCACCACCATCACCCAATAAGTGGTGTATTCAAATGAGGAAAATTGATATGTAGATTAGGTGTTGTGCATGTCAAACTGCTCTATGCATGCACACATTTGCCACATGCATAAACAGGAATGGCATGCATGTACACACACACACACACTACTAAGCACTGATACACTTGTCAAGGAACATGCTGCAGCACAGAGATGTGGAATATCAGATACACACACACATACACACACACAACATTCATTTTGACACCAGCACATTAGGCTGCTGAGGACGTCCTGCAGTGCTTTTTATTAACATATGCCATCACATCAGGGGGTCAACGTTGCTCAGTAGATCATCACAAGCACTGCAAAAATTATTTATTAAGTCAACACTGCCTTTTTCAGCTCCCATTACCTCCTGCTCTACTATTCTGCCAGTTCCCACTCAGCAAAACATGGATACCAATTTAGCTGGGGATGTCTTACTCAGAGTTGTATCTAACTATTCTCAGACCATAACCATGGGTATCTTTCTGTAGCTTTCACAGGTTCGGTTGTGTGAATGTAAACATATCTTGACCACAAGGTGACAGATCTTGAGGCACTCATATGAGTTGTTTTCTTTGAATAGTTATGTGGGTTATTTTGGAAGGCACTGATGAAAAGTCTTTTTTGTCATTTGGTGTGAGGATGTGTTGTATAAAGCATAGTAATATAGACACATTGTACAGATTCTTGGTAATTCCGTGGCCAAAGGCAAACAGTGCTACTACGACAACGTTCCAAAGAGAAATGTTGACAATGCAGACAGTGCAGCTACACTTCTGAGAAGGCCTGTGTTTCCATTGCTTAGACTGTGCAGTGCACTTCTGTACAGTTTGAGATCACTTGCATTTCATTTTGAAACAACTTTAGGAGTTTCACATCGGCTTTATTACCTTAGTTTTGGACTGAATCCTATTTCTTGATTAGTGTATCTCAGATTTCTACCAAATGATACACATATTTTTGTTTTGTTTCCTACACATAACTTCTATTGCAAACCTGGCTGAAAAATATCCGTTTTTGAATTGCCTCTCCAGAAGGTTCCTACTTTTTTTTCTCTATACAATAAGAGAAAACTTTTTTTTGTCTTGTAAAGACCTTGAGCTGGGTAAAAAACTGTTGCTGTTGCCTTTAATACCCTTTGAGACTATTATTTGGGAAACTATTGACTAGTGCTGTACTTATACATAGAATTGTATTTGCACACACACACACACACACATATATATATATATATATATATATATATATATATATATATGTACAGTACCAGTCAAAAGTTTGGACAAGGTGTGTCCAAACTTTTGACTGATACTGTATATGAATCAACCTCCCTCACTCCACAGCTCTCATTTCTCATCCATGACAACTCACCTCCCTTTGACCGCCTCCCATTTTAAGTCCCGGACCACTTTGCTTTAGAAAGACATTTTTTGTCATCTAACCATTTACTCTTTATTTCTGTCACAGTAGAACACTCACTGATGATACATCAGCTGTATTCATATTTTCTATTTGTTTTGATTCCCTAATACAACTAATAATACTACACACATTGCTAAATATTTTATGTTTTTGTCTGCTGATTTCTGACTTGAAGCTCCATGGAGTGAAGCACTTCTTTTTACTCTTTGGTATTTTCTATGAATGACACTTGCCCACAAACGAAGCAGAACAGGTAGCCTTATATAGAAATGCAGGGTAATTATTTATGCTGATGATAAACTCTCATTAACACACACATGAACAGGTGGCATTCATCAGGCTGAAACAAGTGATTTACAACATGTTTATGCAGCTAAGAGAATTTGGTGAATCTGAAAGAGTTCATTGTTTACTCTGTTGTTTGCAGGGACATAGAACATAGATTTTTGTAAAAAAAAAATCAAGGTGATAAAGATGCAAATGCTTCACAAGAGTAAAATTCCAGTCTTGGGTGATATTGCCAATTTATTTGAGTAGGTAAAGTTCACACAATTTAAGTGTCATATTATGACTTTTGTACTTTAGAGTAAAGCAATAGTATGTGTAATTAAGAAATAATTTTAGTTCCAAACTATTAAATTATCACAGCCCTGAACAAATGCATTATTGAGGATTTTGCACAACTCAAGGCTCATCAGATGTAATGTAAACACAATAGCTTTTCAAGGAGATTTGGGGTTCCTGTTCAGGTGCTGCCATTCCTACCTGTGAGTTGTGTCACTGCCAAACATGATTTTGATAAGATGTGGGTACAGCAGCTGCATCAACTGGTCGTGCTAGTCTAAGCCTACACAGTACTGTTTTCAAACCATGCATCATTCGTGCAGCAGCTTTTTGTCTGATGCGTTATTGTGGTGTTCCACTGATGCATCAGTAACATGTAGGCCTTGAATTATGTAAACATGCTGCTGTAACTATACTTACATGATTTGTCACTTTAATTTTCTGACTGTGACTGTGTTGATCTGAGGCTGGCTTGTAAAACCAAAGACATTGTCTGTAATAGTCTACTTTGTGTGTGTGTGTGTGTGCGTGTGTGTGTGTGTGTGTGTATGCATTCTTGTGTACGTGCATCCCAGGTTCACAAAGGGTCAGAAGCCCGGCCAGAAATCCTGGGCCTTCTGACAGCATCTCACTCAGGACCACTGTAGCAGTAAATATCGATAACCTTTGCATATCCCAGGGCCCTGAATTATTCAGTTTTCTTTCCTGGTCGACTCCCCGTGGGGAGAGTCCATAAAAAATGTTGCGCAGGTCCCAGCCATAACTTTCTGCCACTGGAGGTTGGATTAGTATGAAAACATTATCAGTATATATGGGAGGGGCTGACATCAGTCATGACCAATAAAATGTTTCCATCCCTTAAAAGTGGTTCACTTTGTTCCTTGACATTCTGACAAGTTTGTGATGGAGCGATTAATCCAGAATAAATTGAATCAATGGCCCCTTGAACTAAACCTTACTGAGAGGAGAAATTATTTTAAGTCATTGCACATATCTAAGCAGAACTAATGGCAGGACAGTTTGGCTTTGGGGTGGGGATGTAGCTGCATGCAATCCCCACTTTTTACAGTATGGCACATTTATAAAACACAGACACATACATGTATAACAGTGTATGCAGTTAAGATTAAAAATATTAGATCTTTTTAATATTTTCCCCCAATTTATGATCCATAATGTATTGCCTTGGGCAGATTATATGTGTGCCAAAATAATATCGCCTGACAGGAAAAGATCTAAAGTTTATATTGAACTTACACTTTTACACAATATTCCATAAAATTTGGTTGTCATTGATAAGTTTACGTCTCATTACAGATTTCAAGCCTAATTTGTCATGCCTTGCTCCTTTACACTGACCTCAAGTTTACTTCCAAGGATGTATTGACTTTGATTAATGAGCCAGACTATTTATTGCTGCCTTGAGGATATACAGTATAATGAACTGACGATGAATAAGCCTGTTCTGTCTTTGTAGACTTTATTAGAATACATTTTGAAGTTCTACCTGTAAACTTATTTTCATTCTTGGACTCAAAAATGATTTATATCCTGCCAGATTTATTTCTAACTTGATATGTTTTCACGTAGATTTCATCATATAAAGTATTTAACCTCTCCCAACTCTTCACGAATATGCACCTTTGCTGCAGTTTATATTCTACTTAACCCTGCTGGTCTTTTTCCCACCTGGTTGTTACATAGTGCATGTTTGTGGCAACTCATCACAAAGCCTCGGACACTGGGGAGTCCACAATACATTGAGGAACTATACAAAAAAGTCTCTTTGGTCATTCGTCTCATCTCTCATATTTACTCCCACTCCACAGACAGTAAACATCCATCTGTTTAGAGAAGCATAAGGAATGCTTGGGGAACGGTCAGTGTGTGTTTGTGCATTATGCTACTAGTGTCTTCTTATCATACACAACAGACACTGAGGACGGTGGACAGACAGAGGGCAGCGGGTAGGACAATGTGTCCAGCTAATACAAGCCTAATAAGGGCTACAGAGACTTGTTAGTCAGACATGAGGCCCTAGTGATGGTTCAGTTGAGGGTCTAATGTTCACAGTGCATGCCAAAGCTTCCCAGTTAGAGGTACAGTACAGTATAATCTGACTCATGTTTCCAGAATGAATTCATTGTCAGAGTTAATGTCATACTGGGATTCCTGAAATTGTAGCATTATTACTGTATCATTTGGCTGTAAGCATTCAACAAATAGTACTCACTGTAATTTTTTTTTCTGTTTTTTTTTTTTATTTCTCACACTGAAAATCATTAAAAAATACACTGGTTTTACAGAAGTAAACTCAGGATGACCACCTACAACTGGATTGAAGACGTCTCCATGGAGACCAATTTGACCATCTTCCCTCTCTTCTTCTTGTCACTGGCAGGCACAAAATTAATTAAAGCAGAGCCTCTCTTTGGAGCATATTCTCTAATAAGTAGCTCATTGCCCCTCTGACATTTGAGCGTGTGTGTGTGTGTGTGTGTGTGTGTGTGTGTGTTAGTGTGTGTGTGTGTCCTTGTTTGTGTGGGAGTATGTCATGCATCTTTTCATAAATAGCCACAGAGCGGGTTTTCATTTTCCACAGTTGCAAAGATCAAAGGAGCAGAAACAAGGTTCATTACAAACTGCAAGGGTAATAGAGTCAAGTTGACACCCATTCATCATTACAGTGCAAATAGACCACACCAGAACACAATAAGCAGTTTCCTCGAATGTTCGGAGTTACAAAATGAATAGCAATATTAATTTCAGGATTTAGAATGGATATGCTAAGAGAAATACATGCACATCTAAAGATAACAGCATTACAGTAATGAAATGAAATCCATGTATTTTCACATTTATATACATTAAATGTGTTGAAATACTTGATTTTAATGACTGCCGCCTATTTTAAGCATCGGGCAGCTCTCGCTCCATCTATTAAAATGTGAGCATTGTACACCCTGGAAGAAAATACACATTTTCAGACACTTAACATGATTAAGCCTAATGTAAAGCACCACATACTGATTCCCATCCCTACCTCTCACCTACACAATAAAGCATAGACACACATGAATGACTGTAGCAAGGCCATGGTTCCTATACAGTAGTCACACACATGCATCATTAGCACCAAGCCAGATACTGGTGGGTGGTAGCTGACAGGGGAGTGTAGCTTGTTGTCTTCACTTAGCTCTATCAGCAGAAAGCGAGGAAAACATCCAGACACTGTCTGCAGGGTCCAGTTCTCAGATCACTAAGATACCTCCCCTTGAGAAAAAGACAGCTGGTGTCAAACAGGACTAAATTGTTTTTGCCTTGACGAGAACTCAGGGTTTTTACCTTTCTCTTTCACAAACAACAGCTGCAGGAGAAAAAAAATGTGTTGTTCTTCTTACTGTTTTTTTCAAAGATGAAAGAGCTTTTAATGACTTGAACTGATATATTATTTACAGACTGAAATGAAATTGCAGTATAAAGACAGAAAATAAATTAATAATAATAAAATGAAAAAAAACCCAGAGCAGAGCAGCAAAACTACATACCAAAATAATACAATAAATAATATTAATAGTCTTTCCTTATGTCAACCACCTCTTCCATCTGTGTCTCAGTTACATAAAGGTGATGCTAATCACCTTAAACTGTCAAAATATCAGGTATAGCCAGCTGATCTGGTTGATGGCTCATCCTTGTGCTCTTGCTCATGCCCCTCCAGCACTGTCCCCACAGGAGTTCCCTTAGACTTTACAGTTCAGTGGTCAGGGCTTGTTCATTGACTCGTGTCTTCTGCCATGCTGACATGAACTAGAGGCACAGAAGATGTCACAAGATGTTGCATGGCGCTGTGTTTCAGAGATGCTGAGTTAAGGGAGCCAAATTCATCTGTACTGCATTGAAATGCTACATAAAAAATAGCAGTTTAGGAGGTGAAGGGAGGAGGACAGATGGATAAAAATAAACACATAGGTACACATGTACACGTGTATGCATGTATGTATGGTTAGAAGGCTGAATTGATAACCCACCACTCTGCAAAAATGTGGCTGCACAATGGGGATTACCTAACCTACTCTCAGTGCAAAACATGAAAAATGGATCCCTGGCCACTGCCGTAACCCTTGGCAACTACCCTGAAGCGAGACAGTCAGAGAAAAAAAAAAGATGTAGGTGATCCAAGAGATTCACCTTGTTGCCAGGAGTAGCCAGACAAGCCAAGCAATCAAACCAGAAGCACCACTGGATAGATGAAAGGTGCAGAATCCAGTTTTATATCTCTCTCCCAGGAAATGTACTGACCTCGTGGTGGGTTTCTGTCTATAACATTTACCAAATCCTTGATCCAATGAACAGTCAGCACTAAATGAGGCCAGCATCATGGGAATGTTATATCAGAGCTGGAGGACAGGTTGTTTATTGATTGACAATGTGCCAAAAATACTACAACATGTACTGTATTGTGTATGGTACACATGCTACCATCACCCCTCTATTGCGGCATCAAATATTGTACGTACAGAAATTAATGGACAAGGCTAATGTTATTCTATGTTTTTTTTTTATTATTGTCAACTAATTCCATGAAAAGATTAAAACCAACAATGCATTAGTCCCTCTCTCAGTGCTTTCAAACTTCCCTACTCTTGTATGTGGTGCTCAGCCCCAAGCCCATCTATTCATACTGAAGACATAAATGGGTCATAAAGATATATTTTTATTGTGAAGAAAAGGCTGGGCGCTGTAGTTTTTAGCGAATGTTACTTAAAGAGTAATAAAAAGTGCATTTGAGGACTATTTTCAGCTGCTGATTAACACACATTTAGTGTTTAAGTGAGTATTTACAGCAGCAGCCCAGCATACAGTCAACATTTTTCACGTCATCTAAAAATAAACTGAAGTGTCAGTGTTAGTTCACAGTAATAAAGAAACATCTCACCCAGTGTAACAGTGAGGCTCATCAATGAGTTTTGTATTACTTTTTGGACAACAATGGATGTCTATGTCACAGACAAATGTCAGGCTTTGGCTACACAGGTAATACTTGTTAGTACAGCAGGATCAGTTCATTGTTGTTGTTAGTTTTTGTATGGAAGTTGTTGACAATAAGAAAAATATAGACTAGAACCAGCCTTATCCTTCAATGGTAAGATTCAAGGTGTAATAAATGACAGGATTCTTAGGAAGATCAAGTTTCTCTTGCTGACCCATTAACAACTTTAGATATTAATTCAGCCTTCCAGATATCATGTTTTGCATAATGGCTTGTAGCCTAGATGCAAATGAAGGTTCACTCACAAGTACATAAATGCAAGCAACAAGAATGTCTATAGATATACTCATGAGATAGATCCTGATAGCATGTCATCACAATGCAAAATTCAATTATCTGAATACAATATGGTTTAGAATTTGAGATTAACTTTGTAATTTATGAGTTGATTTTTTTTTTTTTTTTACTAGAATCACTATTGTATCTGGTCTGTTTTCTTTCTGTTGTGTCTTGTTTTGAGAAAAGAATGTATAATTACAGAAACTATTTAGAAGCAATTTAGCTGTTAAACACCATCTAGGAGTGGGAGTGTAGCAAATAATAGGCATGTTTATTTGAACGGGGTAGAATGTAAGACTATTTTCTCCAAAACTAAATCCTGCCTGACAGTTAAATTATTATATAATAGCTAATGAGCAAATAACTTCACTTGGGAAGTTTATATGTGGAAGATTTAAAAGAAAACTCATGAATAAAAAGAGGAAAACAGCACCACATCTCTCATCAAGAAAAGACAGCGAATGGAAGATCGCCAGACAGAAATCCCACATGGCCCAAAAGAACTCATTAAGATACACAGAATCAATAGCCGGATTGTTAGATGTAAGCAAGAATGAGCACTGGACAAGGCCAGTCCACCGGCTTACTTTGGATCACTGCTTTAAGCCAGTTTTGACTTCCGGCACCTTTCACCACCCTCACACCTTACAGTGCAGCCCCTGCTTTCTCCAACCTCTGCCCATCCATCCGCGTGACTAAACAGCTCTATGGTTTAGACCACGTCTCTTGTTACAGTATCTGAGCACAGGAGAGGAAGGCATCCATGTGCAGAGGACGTTTTTATCCACATTCGCCTCTGTCAATTCCCGCTGCCTTGAGACATCTTTAATATAAACCCACCTTTCAAAATGAAAACAGGAGGTACATGGTGGTGTGGTGAACTATGGAACACAAAATAAATTGTTGCTGTCAGAAAAAAAAACCCATAAATGTAATATTGTGGGAGGCTGTCTTCATTCTGAAGGGCTGCCTTTTTTTACTTTTTTAAAAAAAACAAATATTTCTGAAGGTTCAGCTTTAGTGGAGAGCAGCAAGAAATGAAAGAACTATGTATCTAAATGTGTTACAGACAAAATCGATGAACAGTTAAACACGGCATTGCTTCTTTTTTTTTTATTGCAGATCTTTTGTACCTGTAATCTCTTACTTCTTCACCTGCAGTGGCTTTATGTTTACCAGTTACCTCAGCCTCAGGCAACATGCCATTTCAACTTAGACAGCTCATCAGGATGGGTGGCAAGTGTTGGGATGCGAACAACTGCTGAGGAGTCATGCAGGACTAACATGCTTCCTGCCTCAAGGTGAAAAGTTGTTGCGTTCTTTTGTTAAATCTGTAGTTTTAAAGTCTGAGCAAGTCTTTCTCCACCATCTCATACCAGTGAACAACGGGTTTGTTTTGCTCTAAATGATAAAATGTGTGTGTTAACATCGATCAGACAGAAGACAGCTATCGCATTTTCACCTGCTGGGGGTCAGATTGCTTCAAGTTTCATCATGTCTTGGCATTCACCTTGACTGAGTCTCTTATGGGACTTGGAAAAAAATGGCTGTCTTCTGCAGTTAATCATCTGTAGTTAGTGCAGGTCCTGTCCATCATTCATGTGCCTGTTTTATGGACTGACTCTCTGTCTGTCTGTCTGCTGTATCAGTTTTGTTTACTGCACCAGTGCCTGCTCAGAAAGTATGCGTTGCTCTCTCTACAAAATAGGCTATATCTGTTTGGAATGAAGGAGAGAATGTAAGAAAAGAGAGAAGGGATGAAAGCATATAAAAAGATAATAGGGGAGATAGGTAGGGGATGAGAAGGCAATATGAGTAAGAAGATGAAGACAGTACATGTTGGAAGAGACTTCTGTTCTTGCTAATTAATTTTCATGCCTCATTAAGTGCAAGCTACTCAATGTATTGAGAGGGTGCCAGTGTTGGAGGTGGGATGTAAGCATGGGAATCACGAGTGGAAACCATTTTAGCTCTTGGTCTCAGTTGAGTCATGAGCGAGACGTAGCAGCCTCCTTGACACTGTGTTATTCCTCGGGTCATGGCCAATCAGTTAGGGCCCAGCCTAGTTCCTCCATCTGCGCACTTTGCTTAAGAAGGAACTCCAGTCCATTAAGCTCATCCTGCCTGTCAGTTCCAGTGCTAAAAGCTTACCTTGGTGACCCATGCTGGCCATTAAGCTGTAGACTATACTAAATCTCATGGATATTTACTGCCAAGGCACAGCATTAAACTTATATGGTGTCATACACAAATGCCATATTATCACCTCCTGCCTAGATAACACACATATTCCTTGAGCAGTGGCTGAGTAGCTGGATGATGCAGCTGTTGACCTGAGTTCACACAATATGATGTAACATACCTTTCTGCCATGATCCATGGGAAAAACAGAAGACTATACAGGAGACTATTTCAGATGGTAAAGCATATGGCTGGCCATTTTCAATATTTTTGTTATTGTCAACAAATCTATAAACCTATGAATGAACTCATCCTACTTACAAGTATTGTGTGTGTATCCAAAGCCTGATATATATCTTATTCCTCTGTGCTGTAGACCTTCATTGCTGTCCAGAAACTATTAAAAACATCACTTTAGAAATGGCTCCAAAGACTAATAACAGCACTAACATTGTCACTCTCTGGAGAGAAGATCTTTGCACAGCAGACACAGCTTCTTTACAGAGCTTTGCTAGCTTGTTGTGCTACTTATCACAACCTCTTGACTTTGTGCTTCATTGTACATTTCTCAAAGAACTTCAGTGCAAAGACGGTAGGTTGTGACATGTAGCACAACAAGCTAGCAAAGCTCTATAAACAGAATGGTTACTCACACAATACTTGCTGGTTTGGCTCTGCACATGAGATTTGTTGACAGTAAGGCAAATATTGAAAATTGCCAGCCTTATCCTTTAGAAAGTCTTTATACTAACCCATAAATACTTTCTGTGATAGACATCATGGACGCTGTCCTGTGATAGATATAGTTTACAATGATTGACTGAATTAGAGCCATCACACATCTGCCATTGTGAAACTGCTATGTTGTACATGTAGAGTCAAAACACACCACAAACAGGATTGATACCCCGCTTTAGCCAATTTAAGCTGAAGCAAACATTAAGGTTGTGACTGACAAAAGCCATTGGTTAACTTTTTTCAGTCATTCCCCAAAGCTTTTCACTGGCTCAAAGGTCAGGCAACTCCACTGCAAGCCTAGTACTGCTCCCTTGCAAGCCAAGTACATGAGTACATCATGTAGTCCTGTCTTATCCTCCTTATTTCCTTATTTTTTTGCTTAGTTGAATCCTGCTAACAAAGTGTAAAATGACTCTAGCACAATTATAACTACCATCAGGGGTCATCATACCAGCAGCATTTCCTTTGGCAATATATGAAATTCCTAATGTAGGTCAAGGGCCCTCTGAATGTAAATGACTGATATCAACCAGTTGGTAATTCTATTCGGCTTACATAATTTACTGTAGACTGCAATTTATTTAAAGATAATTAAATCCATAGCTGTCTCTGCACCTCTACTGGACTATTTTATTGTACAACCTTTTTAGTCCTTCCCTATGTCCAAGTAGAATAGATAATCAAAAAGCATTTAAATATCTTTTAGACGTTAATAGTATGACTCAGTAACCATCATAAGAAGCAGATGTGTTCTGTGACCACTATAAGATGTTATTTGAAACATCTTGAACTATTCATTCAGTTACCACTGTTTACTCCATCACTTTGTGTGAAATTGACCTTACACATGACCAATGACACACGTCCACCCACAAGTAAATGCAAGCTGCTCTTGTACCTCCTCCTCTCCTGAACATTTACTCCTCTTACACTTGAATACTAAATTACTCCCTGCCAGCATGTTTAAAAAAATTGAACCAGGAGAGAGGGTGTTGTGGGGAGTGGAAATGTAACCTGTGATGATGAGAAAAGTTGATTGTGGGGGAGGAGAGAAAGAGGAGAGAAACAGTATGGATAGGGCATTTCTCCCACAGAAGGGTCATTGGAGTTGGGAGACCTATATTCACCACAATCCCTTACAATTATGAGGCGGAGGATCACAGAGGTCACAAGTTGAATCAGTTTGACACTGAAGCTGAGCTGAGTCCGTATGTGAGTCCATGGAGATCTAGAAGAGGACTGGAGATGTGAAGTAATGGTACAAAGCGAGCCAGTGTTGATTATTTTTTAGGTACTGACAGAGTAATAAGTCATTTTGCCCATTTGCAGTTTATTATTTAAAATATTTTGGTCTTAATGTAATGAGTGTCATTAAAGCCATGTCAACTGTAATGAAATTCAAAGCAATGAATCATAGACATGAGTTTATTCGATTAATTTTTGTTTGTGGTGTTTCAGTAGACTGAATTATATTGACATGACAAAACACTACCCATTTCAGCATAATACAATTTAGCTTAACAACATTTCCAACTATAGTCTCAAAATAAGCCTGAACACCTCTCTGACGAGATCTCAACAAAAACAGAGAGAATTAAAGAAAGTTTCATGAAAGTGAAAAATGTTGCAGGTCTGTAGCTTTGGGTCGCATTACATTTTACACAGGCTTTTATTTTTCTTCTCACCAAGAGTGTTCCAGCCTTGGCATTTTTATGACATGGCCCAGAGCTTTTACTTCTCTCCACACACACCTCCTTGATAACATGAAAATTAAACATCACCCAGCACACTTTTTTCCAATCTGTAACTGCTCATAAAACTCCCCCAAAATTCTGCCACACTAATTTCAAAGTTCTTGTAATAAAGCTTTCATAATCCATCCATCATTAATATTTAATAACAATGTTGAATTAGTGACAGCAAAATTGGTTTTAAAAAGATATCCTCCCATGACTTTTTGAGGATTCTTTCATTTTGCAGGCGAGGCACAGATGGAGGCACTTCATGCCACCCCTCAATTTATTTAGGATAACATAGTAATACACATTATATTCATTTTTTTAAAGACACATAAACATTCCTATGCATGTTTGTCATGTATTTTGTTAGTGAGTATGTATGTCAGTGTTATATCACTGCATTGAGTGTACAATGAAATTATGCTTTAATCCCAACTAATAATTATTACTTGATACTGTAGATGACACAGACAAATAATACATGACCGATGCATCAAGCTCTGAAACGTCAGAATAAAATCATATTCAAAGTACTGCTGCCCTTTTGCAAGTTTTTATGATTGTTCGCTGCCTACACAATACACAAGTTTAGAGCTCATTACATTTTATGCCAACATATTCTGATAAATATTCAAAATACATGATTACTGTAGTACTGTCACTTTCTAATCTAGTCACTCATAACAGTATATTGCACATCATGACATAGATAGACAATTAAACTCATCAATCAGTGTGATTTTGAAATTTAGGCTTTAGGAGATAAGATGTGCTATTATAAAGGTAATTTGAGTGTTAGCTGGCTGAGTAGCCATCTAAAGTTACCAGGCTAATATATACTTTGCACACAGTAGTATTGATCTTTGGTACAGTCTCTGCTTTTTGTCAACACAGCCATCTTTTTAATTGCACAACTGCTGTATGTGCCCAGTTGTGCTCAGTGCAGCCCTTTGTGTGTCTTGTCTACAAACATCAGTGCTACCATTCATGCTGAAATGTCAACAGACAACGAGGAGGGCGTATTAAGGAACAGTTCTGTTGAGTGGTTCTGGAGAATCAGAGCAAACTAGATGACACCAAACAATCCTCATGAGCCGTTTCTTACACAGGAATCAGTTGTCAGTTGTCACAGCAGCCAAAAAGACAGACTTTATTTGCATGAACAATAGGCAAATAGGCTTTCGTCATTAAACTTGATGAATATTCACCAACACTTTTATAGTGACTTGCACATCCATCCCACATAATAAGAAGACATGTTTCTCAGCTAGCTGGATTCACTGAACACAAAAAGGGGTTTTTAAAATATATATATATATAACAAAATTTAAAAATTAAAGAAGCAAGTAAAGTATTCAACATCTAACCCAAACCCTGACCCTAACATCTATTTCCCCCTTATGCTGAGAAAAACCCTCAGAAATTAGGACATTACATCAGTTAAATATTTCATCTGAATGCTTGTCAGGGCAAATGTAAGCTATGATTCTTCCCTACGTCTCTTCTCTTACTCTTGAACGCTGAGAGGGTTGTCAGATGATGCAAAGAAAACCCTCCTAAAGGGTAAGCATTAGTGACAGAGGAATAGAGAACAGCAGAGAGAAAAGAGAGCGAGGGGAAGAGAAAGAACTCGTCAATGAGGTTATTAAGAGAAAAGAGCAATTCAGTCTGACAGAGGGCAGCATGGAGCGGGTGCTGGCGAGAAAGAAGCACAGGCTGAGAAGCACTTCAAAGCATGAAGGGTAACTGATTCCCTTGACTTTTCTCCTACAAATAAAGTATAATGTAACAATTTCTGCAAGCCCCACTGAAAAAGAGAATTAGCTTGTGCTGAATACTCACAGGAGCTACTCTGAGAGGACACACATTTTGTTGCAAACTAAACAAAACTGTGCATGATTTCCACAATGACATTTTAAGAGAATCAAGCGCCGGAGCACAGCTTAGTCTGACAAACATGACAGGAGCATCACTGTGTAAAAGCAGCATCTTTTCCGTCTTTAAACGCTCATTGATGGTAGACTGTCTCCACCGTTGCTTCTTTGAAGCCCTTTAGGCAGAACATAATTTGAATCAGCTGTCTGATTAGTTCGACCTTGGGAACCATCTTCATTCCACAGGGTAACTGACTGCAGCCGAAGACTGGTGTTAAGTTTCGTCAACACTCCTCGGAGCAAGTCTAGAATATGTTAATTAACTCATTGATTGAAGTGGGCGGTTCATTTTAAAAGCAGAAGTCGAGGTCTCTGGTGTGGGAAGACAAAAAAAAAAAGAAAAAAAAACACTGCTGTGCATATCAATGGCTAACATCAGTAGCTTCTTCCTTCACTCAAAGGACACATTTAGTATCTTAGTATCATTGAGGCCATACATGCAAAATAGACCAACCAACCCAGAGTGTTTTTGCCTCCAATACTTTTGCATTAATTACTGTGTGCATGGCACTTGCAAGTGGGGGAAGTACAACAGGGAGTTTTGCTTTTGAACTCATTTAAGAAACTGGGTTAAACTTTTTATCATTGGTCCCATTGCTTGCTTATGCAAACATAAGGACAGCAGCCACTTTAGAGAGTCAGTCACCATGTTTTGTCCATTGAAAACATATTTGAACTGCATTCCATTCAAAGCCCTCAGCATTCAATTTGATTGTCTCAGGAATGTTATGAAGTACAAAGCATGCCATCTCTTATTTTGTGTCAACAGGATTTTTTTTTTTTTTTTTTTTCCCATCTCCACTGCCGCTCTTTTTCTCTCCATCCTTGGATTGGCATACTGTGTGGGAGATGGGCTTCTGCATCAAGCAAGAGGTAATTGAAAAGTGCAGAAAACACATCTTTTCAATCAGATTCTGAAGGCTTTGTCCTCTCGCTGTGCAGGCAAATGTGCCAATTGCAAAACAAAGCACGTCACATTTTGCATCAGATAATAGCACTAATGTGTAGGGAAAATCACCAAAGCCAGTCTTTGTGGGATTGTCACAAGGATTCTTCCCCTTGTCTATTTCCTTATAGAAAAAAATATGCATCACATGAGCAAATCAAATCTAGCCTTCATAGATTCTCTTTTCAACTACACTCAATTCTTTTTGTGGAGGGTGTCATTTATTATCACAAAATAAAGACTAAACTGCACTCATTATTTTCACAGCCATAATGATGGCTTCTCAGATGTGTCAAATTCTCAGTGTCACCATAACAGTTGCAGTACACAAACAGAGACATACACACTTACATTTTATGTGTAGCTATGATTTCCCCAGCGTTTCATTGATATTCTTAATGTCATCTATGTGTGAAACATTCAGTTGGTGACAATTTTGAAAAGAGTCTTTAAAAAAAAATTGAACAAAAGAAATAAAATGACAAGTAGTTTCTTAATGTAAGATGTCTGTGGTGAATAGTATTATTTTGTGTGTACCCAGAGCATCAGTAATATCCTGGGGAATGGGTATCCTTTCAACATCTAAATTATGTTGTGTGTCATTCTGGGCAGATCAATACCCAACTCTAAGTACTGTCAGAATATGAAATGCAATCAGAATTACAATCAGATTTACCCAAGTGCATATTAGCACATCATGTACAGGAATTTGACTTTGACTGTATATATAGCAAGTCAGCAGGGTGACAAAACAGCACCCAAAAATTGAAATACAGGTTTAGAAAGAACAGCGACAGAGTTATTAAGTTATTAAGTTATTAAGGGTTATTAAGGGTCTTTTTACCAGAAGGTGAGGTGTGCACTTTCTTTCAAGAAGTGTGTGTTTATGTGTGGTGGATGATTTTGTTTATGTGAGCATGTGTGTGCATGTGCTGTCTGTGTGTGCTTGACAGAGGATATGAGTCAATGCAACATGTCAAAATGACACCATGAAAAAAAATAATTCAAAACCACAGACATATTGCCACATAATGTGCAGCTGAACACAGCTAATTTGCTATCATAACATTCGCATTAGCACAAAAAATACTACAGTTTGCTGTCATCATGTTCGGCCATAAATGTTGTATTTCGCACCACTTAAAACATACAAGTAATTTGTGCTTCAGTTGCAAACAAAATATTTACACATTTGTGCAATATATCTCTTTTCACACTAATGAGCTTAAAAACTGGCGGTATGGCAGTGCTTTGCTTTGATGCACACAGTTAGCAGGATGGTAATGTAGATTAAAGGGAATGTGAGGTATTACATGGTAAAAAGACACACAAGCTTATGTGTGAGGATGACATATAAGGCGCTGTTACAAAAAAAAAAAAAACATTATGTAAAACAAAGCAGATGTTCTCTGAATCTCTTTGGTGGTGTGGGGCAGGATTGTGTATGACTCCTTATACTCATTTATACAGGTATAAACAAAGCGACCAAAGCACATTCTCACTCTCTCACGTTGTACAAACCTCACTTCCAGTGTTAGAGACAGCAGCTCTTCAAATGCTCACTTCGACCATCTGGGTAGAAGCTGCCTGATAGCAAAAAAACAGAAACACAGCAGCGCACTACAGCGCAGCACTAGCTCCATCTGTTGGAGCAGCAGAGGAAAACCACATCACCTCAGACCAGAGTTTATGGTGATGAATAGTAGAGGAAAGGAAGTGTGGTCTAATATGGTCTCGAGTAAGGAGCTGCCAGAGAACACTGCAGGGGCACAGGATCTATAGCTGCTGGTACCTTGATGTCTTGCCATTATTCCTCTAATGTTCAGTGATGTGCACAGTCCCCACTGCTCCTATATCCAGCCATTTAGTTCCTGTAAGATTTAGTTGCTCACTTAAACTTATAGGCAGCCAGTAACTAAAAATGCAGGCACATGGTTCAAGTATCCCCCTGTAACAAATTCACTTACTTATTTTAGTTGGTAATGTACATATTGATATCACTGTCTATGTATTCATATATTTTTATCATATACAACAAAACATATAAGTTCTCACTTGTATATGGCAGTAACCTTAATTTATAACCAGCATTGGTCCTATGGCGGTGCATGAAAGGCTTTAAATGGATCTCACTGCATATTTCCTAAGTGTTTTACTATATCATAATTCAGTGCCTGTCAGCTTCGGTGGAAGGAGGTAAGGAGAGTAAATCCTTGCTGCTTGCATTTGATCTCTTTATCTGAGCTTAAAGTACTTCTGAGGAGATGATCAAGGTCAGGCTTTTTATTATTACGTTACAGTTGCAGAGGAACCCTATTGACTGCGCAGGTGTAATAGGTAGGGCAAGTGTTCCCGTGTGTTTTCCATAGCTGATGATTTCATCTTGAGGTTCCTTTAACCCTCCAGTATATGCTGGAGCTCCTCTCAGTGTGAAAGGCAAATTATCGTAACGAGCTGACTAATGTGTCCTTCTTTGGGGATCAGAAGTCAAACTATTTACAGTGTGTAGGCAGTTTATTGTCCTCACACTGATTTCTGTCACTCAAACCTCTCGTTGCAAATGTAAAGCTATTATAATTGTTCTTTTTGGGCTAGTGGGGGTGGAAATTTTGTAATATGCAGGCTACTGCATATTTACTATAATTTCCCTCTTATTCATTAAAACAGATAATCACCAGTGTCTTTGCATGGTGTATTTTTGTGAGCAATTACACTGAATAGGTAAATGAGGGAGAAATATTGAGGTTAATTAACCAGAAAATGTAATTTGATTGTTCAAAGCTTTATAAATAATTTACAAATTTACAGTAACATTTATTTACAGTGTTTAATATTTGCAAAACATTGTGTAGCTGTGATGGTTTTAATTACACCTGTCTGTCGAGGTGAGTAACAGGATTCCCAATAGATTCCACCACAGTCACTGCCTTAAAAAACTGAAATGACTATTTTTAGACAACTTAACTCAATTCAGTGATGCGTTTCTTGATGTTACTCTACATGGCTTAGCTTCACCCCGTGGTACTGCCTCTGTTAAGCAGAAAACAACTCACAGCAGATCTACTACATCTGTTGCCAGAGTGATTGTATAATTCCTTGGAGGAGGGCTGCTTTTGGAAAGTTAGCTCTTACAAAAAGTACAGTTCTCACAAAAAACACATGTAGGAAATTGAAACATGCACTGCTTATCATTTCATATTAATTCAACAGACACTGTGGTTAGTCAGAAATGTATTACCTTTTAGAGTTGTATTACTTCACTACTGTAGTCCAGAGGATTGCAGCCCAATTTCAGGGAATTACAAACTCACTTTAATTTATTTTACATGCACAGTATGTGCAAATGAACATCCCACCTCAAAATAGATAAATAACAGAATTACCCTGTAGGGAGGAAGTGTGCATCTCTAATTAAATGGTGCAGGTGTAAAAACAAGGCCGCACATCTGTTTACATTAATTACAAATGTTCACTCAATAGAAACCAGATAATGTTGTGTACCCAGCACTGGGTGAACAGCTGAATTTATTGCCATTTTCTATCAACACTACATCCAGTAATTCACAGAGATAATGTATACACAGATGAGTAAACACAGATTTACATTTTCTTCAGTGTATGTCTTTAAAAAGGCTCTCATTTTGTCTTTCAGGAAGGGAAACATACAGCCAGTTTTTGAAGATTTGATGGCAGAGTATTAAAGAGAAATGAGTGTTTGGCATATGTTTTAATTGGAGGTATTAACAGAGAGTAGGTACAAATGAAGTGCACTCAACTTGTTTTTTAATTCTGAGGCATATTATGTTGAAAGGCTTCTATAGATTCTTTATAAGCGCAGTCACTCTGGCCAATTTTCTACAAAATAGAAAATGTGTGGCACGAATCCCCTTCTTGACAAGGCTGTTTGATCACAAATTAAAGGTCATTTTAGAGAGCAATTCAAAATATGAATCTGTGCAACACAGTCAGCCACCATTTCTTTATTTTATGTGTAAATTGAGCCAGTGAATACATTTACATGTTGGCTGTAAATTAAGCTTCCCAGCAAGTGTTAACCATGGTTTAGTTGTGGCTGCAGACATAACACCACTTTAAGGTTTCAGTGAGTATGCGCTGCTTTGTTGGGTTAAAATGTGTTGATAAGAGGTCTTTGTACTTCGAATTAGAATAAATTGGTTTTATCAACAGGTCATTAACAGGCTATTTGGTTGCATATAAAAGTAGGCACTGCCCTCCTTAGAGCATTTTATTAGCCAGTACACAACAACAGGCTCTGGTTACATTATCTTCTGACTTGAGACAGACAGACGTGCTGCTATACTGCAAGGCTTGTGGTTTTAGAGGATTGTGCACTGAAAACCACAAGACAGCTGGTGTTTCAAAATGTTTTTTTTTCTAAAATCTTTGAACAGCTGAGAGTGGCAAGGGACTGTTTGTTCTTTTCAATGGCCACTAGATGACAGAGCCACTTTGTGGGCCATACGCAGCTTAATTAGTCCTTGTCCTCCTCTCCAGAAGGGACTGGGCTCCATCAAAGTGAAGATAAATGATTGGAGGAGGGATACTTAATGTCTATAATGTGATGATTCCTGTTCTGTGGACAGGTGAATCTTAATTAGGCACAGACAAAATACAAAGTCAGATTTCAGTTCATGAGTTCATCATTGGTCTGTATGGTTAGTTATTCAAAAGGAGTGAAACAGCCAGTAGATGGCATTACTGAATCACTCCTAACTGTCATAAGCCACAGAATCTTGAACAAATGTTTGTTTCATGTCACACTGACATCTCTGTTGAGGATGCCTCAGGCTTGCTTTTGTAACTTGTGCTGGCTGTGAAAAATCAAACTAAAATTGTGTTTAAGAGAAATAGAATGTTAATCACAAATTCTTCAAACACAAATGTAAACTCACAGTAAATGCAAAATACAACTTAGACACAAATTAAAAATAAGTCTGCCTGAGCTGGTGAGTGAAATGAGGCTGTACAAAATAAAACTAGCCATTAACATACCTTACTACATTTTATTATTATCATAAAAGGTGCTGATACGACGCTATGTACTACTGGTCATTGTGCTTCACTAAGAGGATACTTTGTTCTCACTGATCACTGACTATTTCAATGCAGTCAGACCAAGACTGGCATCTAAAACAATACATCCGCATCCTTTACTTTTAATACTTAGGAAGTGGATAAAACATTTTTTGAAGTTGCTATACACTAAAATTTCATACAACAACCACTACATTAAAGTAATCTCTACACCCTTGAAGCACTATCTTGCTGCACAACAGGGCTTGCCTTTAAAAGAAGAAGTACTGTAAGTGACCTCAGGATATGTAACTAGGTTGAACTTGTTGTGGTTTTCAGTTGATAAGGGTATCCACTTTAAAACAAACCTTACACGTCACAATAACATACTAAGAAGTGGCCTATAGTATTCAAAAATGTAAGTAACTTTCCATACTTCCAACAAGTACAGTTCCATTGGTTTTTGTTTTGTTTTGTTTTGTTTTTTTGGCTAATGCTTTTTTTCTTTTACCTAAAGCTACATGGAAGAACAGCCATAGGATCACACCCCTTGTCTGCTTCATTCAATCCTTTTCTTTATGGCATCTTGAAGAAAGTTGTGCTCGAGTTTAGCACATACCAGACTAGAAAACAGAATGGCCTGACTGAGAGTTGGCACAGCGAGCCTGTACCACAGTCCCCTCAGCATTTGGCGATGCTATCACGCCCAGCCCTCCCCTCGTTGATCAGAGGAAAACTTGCCGACGCCACTGTGTCGCATTCTGGGGATAGCTGCACATAGGGACGCTGTGATGTGCCACCTGGCCCTTGGCTCCGTTGGTCAGGAACTCTCTCTGACCTCTCCATTAAAACTCGTTTGCCATTGAGAGCCACGTCAGGGAGAGTCTCCAAGGACCACTTGCGTGCATTCTCCCCATGATGAGGACAGACCAGAGGGAGATTGCCGACACCTCTTGGGGAAGATTCTCCGGTCTCGTCCTCTCAGTAGTCTCATGAAGCCGCCTAGCCCAAAGAACTACACAGTTGCAGATCAAAGATTGTCCATTTGGTCCTCAGCCAACAGACCACTCTGTGTCCCTTGCCCCATTACTAATAACTATAAGCTCTAAAAGAGAACAGTGTCTGATAGATGCAGAGCCAAAAAGATTTTTAATTGTTAAAAATGGATCAAGAATTATTGGATTTTGCATTAAAGATTGAAACATTTCCACATATTTCTAAACAGATTGGAGTTTTTAAAGATTGCATTAGTGTAAAATGGCTAAACAATGTTCTGCATATGTAGAAAGACCAACAAGTGTCCTTCAATGATTTAGATATGAATTTTAGTCATCCATACAATATTATTACCGTATGACCATGTCCACATGTGTTATATGTGTTTCCATAGTTTAAAATGATTCACATTGCCCCATATTTAAATGTTTTAGATGACACACTATTCTTAGACAACTGTCCCTGAGAGGTTATAATAAATTCTCCATTATCTCTGCACCCCCACTTCTCATTGGATTCCCAGTGTCCTGGAGAGTTCTAAGTGCAAAACAGGTGTTTGGTTTGTTTTCCACATTCAGTCACCTAGCCTAGACCCCTACTAGTCCCAGACACAGCATTTACACCCGCAATAACATGTGCTATTAGACCTCACATGTAGTCTACACCATGTTTGTCTGAGTGGTCCTCAGCAAAATGATAATATTTGTCCAAAGAGCTGGGAGTAGATGCTAGACACTTGGTCCAACTAGATGGAAAGACACTGTCTCCACCTGTTGCAGGTCAGGGGTTAATGCTTTAGGGTCAAAGGTTGTTTCCACAAGGCTGGTTTGGAACTCTTGCTTTCTGTGGTTGGAACAGTTCCCACCCTGGGTGCTGAATGTTTGAATCAACAGTTAAGACTCATCGATGAGATCCACTAAGATGGGGAGCAAATGGGATGCTGAATATATTGTCTATAATTGTGCTTGCAGGACGCATAGTAGTCAAATTAATGCAGCAAAAAATATTGTTGAGGAATATATTACTATATAATTATAGTGATTGGCAATTGTTTCTTGAGAGTAATAAATCACATCTAAAGCTTAAATGTATCAATTTTAAAACAATATATAAATAACTATTTGCCAACATAGGGAACTGGAAATGGTAAATGTCGTCACACTTAATACCACCCAGTTTGCAATATAATCTATTGAGCTTAGTTGGTGTAACAATTGTGGGCAAGACAATGTGAATTGGCAGCACAACAGATAAATGGACTACATTAGAGCAAAAACAACTGTTGTGTGGTTAGTGGGCTCCCGAAGTACTGGGCTATGTTCAACAGAGCAATGTAATGAGCAGATAACTAGGCCATCATATAACACATCCCCAAATACCATGGACTTGTAAGGCTCT
This sequence comes from Thunnus thynnus, assembly GCF_963924715.1. Classification (NCBI taxonomy): domain Eukaryota; kingdom Metazoa; phylum Chordata; class Actinopteri; order Scombriformes; family Scombridae; genus Thunnus; species Thunnus thynnus. The sequence continues at coordinate 11,018,604 of NC_089523.1, forward strand.
TTTTAATGGTACCAGGGATGTATGCCACTTTTAGCCACATTTAACTCCGGGATTGTACACCTCAGAGGATTCGGAGGTATGACCAGGGGCTAATTAGCTTGAAAAACAATAGCTCCCTGATCACTATTCCATTGTGTTACCCTGCATTGTACGGCGGATCTGATTACAAACTTGTGATAAACAAGGAGCTAAATTAGATGTGCAGTTGTTGCCATTGTCCCCGATTTCTGATACCCAACCCCCCTCCTGTGTCCTTTGTACACGGTATGTACGAGCCAAAGCGGACAAGCCTGAAAGAGTCACTAGTCCCTGATGGAGTATAAATGTATGGTAACTGACAGAGAGGGAGAGCTGATACAGTTGCTTTGCTCTCTGCGGTCACCTTCTTCTGGCAAGACCAAAGGTAATTAAGCCCATGAATGCAGTCCAAGTAGTGGGCTGCTTAAGACAGAATATTAATGTAGCTTTGATGGATGGAGTCAAAAGTGATTTCTTGCAGCAGAGCGTGGGTTGAGAGCCAGCTGGTCTTGGGTCAGGGAGCTGGATGGTGGGCAGATGCTTACAGGCCCTCTTTCTGCTGATGGAGCACAATTGATTAATGCCCCCCAATTAGGGAAACATTAAAAGCCACGTTTTCCAAAGCACAATTCAGTGTCACATAATGCATGTGGGGCATTTTGTGTATTCCCAGGCCAATAGAGGACAGGGCAGCTCAGTTTGCATGGAATCAACTCTTGGCAAATTTCCACCATATTAACTGCCTGGTATGTGGAGTGTTTATTCTTAATGGTTCAGCCTTTTGAAACAGCAGTGTAGTGGGCATTTTGATATAGAGACACCCATGTCAACAACATAGATTAATGGTATTTCTTTTTTTAATAGCTCTGGGAAATGTTTGCTTTTAAGCATGTAACATACTTATTCTGCGAGTCCTTGATCTCAACTGATCCCAAACAGACAGCTGTTAGGTTGTCATACATGGTTTTTACCCATAGTATTCTCTCCAGCACTTGTAAATGTTTTATTTTTATTAGCTTTTTCTTTTAGATTTCCCAATTTCACCGACAGCATACCTCTCAGCTTGAAAAATAGTACCTTATGATGATTTTGGCAACCTATAAAACTAAGGTAATAAAAACATTAGCATAGCAAGTCTCTTCCTCTTTTCAATTTTAATGTGGAAATATTTATCAGACCTTAGGCCTGTCAGGCCTAGGCTTGAGTTAGCCTGACATTTTATGGCTTCTAAAATATTTTAAAGTAAAAACAACCATATTAGTCATCCCTCGTTTACTTTACAGTCCCTTTGACAATATCGGTGTTACACAATGTGCACGGTGCTGGCAGGTGGCCATGAACAGCTAGCTTTGTTTCAAGTACAGTTCAAAGAGTCACTTGCCATTAGCCTGGTGGATTTTAGCATATAACCTTTTATAATACAGCCCAAGTATTTATTTTTTCTTTCTAGGACAAGTATTTGACAGGCACCCATTTTCTTGCTCCTGACTTTCTACCTGGCCTGCAGCCGACATTACTGATTCCCGTACGTGATCCACGGCCTCCCAGAGGACATGGAAGGAGCCAGGGAATGTGTCCTTGTTACTCACCAAGCAAAGTCTGTTATGGTCTTGTAACAGGAAGCCCTGAGCTGATACATCTACTGGCCTGTCCATCAGAAATCCCCAGACTTTCTCAAGGGAAGAGGCAGTATGAGAAAAAGGGCAGAATCAAAACTGGAGTGATATCTACATCTCTTGAGGTCATAGCACAGTCACCACTTGCCTTACCAGACACTTCAAATTAGCCTGTCCTGTGCATGTTTTTATAACTTGGATTATTTATAATTTTCTGCTACTTACAGGTTGAATATGTCATCATTCTTTTTTAATTCCATTACAGTCAAACTGGCTTGGTGATTCAGTCCATCTTTGATGGCAAAGTGTTGGAAAAAAAGGACAAATATTGCATTTTATTAGCTAGATTTGATAACATCATCAACATAACAAGTCTACTGACAATAGCTATAACAGTTTACTTCAGATTATGAGCAGAACTCTTCACATATAAATTACAATTTTATGTACCTGTCAAAACTTCTGCCACACTATGTAATGGAAAAGCTGTTATAAAAAAATATCTTACTGGATATTCTTATAATATGACAGAGTGTAATTGATCACGTCCCCAAGGCTCTCTCCTGTTTGAGCTCCATATGTGTCTTAAGACGAGACAGGGTCAAGGCCGGGGACAACTGCAAGGCGCTTGTTAAGTGTCGGAGGCTCGTGCCGCTGGGACCCCTGAGCCATTCCTGGCATCCTGCTAGAGCAGGCCCCCTGCAGCACGCCTGGGGGGTCCTGTCCCATGGTGTCCCTCTCATCCGTTGTCACCATCATATTATGTCTAGGCCTCTCCACACGCCGAGCTCAAGAGGCTCTTGATTGTATAGAAACCAAAAATAAACAAATCAACAAAACAAAAGGGGAAAGTGGACAAAGAAAGAAGGCTGCATGGGTCAGACAGGCTTTTCCATCTGTTTGGAGCTGTCAGCCTTTGAGCTTTGGAATGATTCCACTCACCACGGAGCAGCCACACACCCTGTGCATTGCTACGCCACTATCAACTACACTCTGACTGAGCATGTTGTGTCTTTACTGCGATGCTGCAAAATAACTGACATCGTGGTGGGTGCAATATATCATCGACATATCCTTTTATATCTCTTGATAATTGAAATACTGCGCACTACTGACGCATGGTAGGACTTTTTTTGTATGCTTATTCTTTCACTAAAAACAAACACAAAACGTCAGACACATAATATAATAAGGGGAATTCTGTCTAATGTTTTCATAAGGTGTTATGTACTGGGATGTTCTATTGTTTTAGAGTTTTGTTACTAGGCTTCAATAGGTCTTTGTAAGACTTGTTTGTGCGGGCATGGTGCAACAGGACATAAATCATCAGACACGCTTATCATTCAAACACATTAAAATAAATACCGCATCTCTTGGCAGATAGGATCTAGTGATAAATATGATTATTGATAAGACAGGACTTAGTGTAAACACAGCTGAATGTGTTATTGCACTTTTCATTGTAGTATCCTTCCTTCATCTGTGTTAACAAAATAATTCTATCCCGCAAGATGATTATGAATGTTTTGTGTCATCATGGGAATCGTTACTGAGACACTGCTGTATTGTGGCCGTGTCCATGGAAATGAAGCAAGCACGATGAAGTGGTTGTAGTGCTGAGTGCAAAAATTATTCCAGAGAAAACGTTTTATTGGATATCGCTTCATGCCTCTCATAATGGAGAATATTTCAACACAATATTGGGTAACTGCTTGAGAAATAGAGAGATTTTCTCGGGTCAAAGTGTTTTTTTTAAATACACCAGGAGGTCAAAGGTGGTCAGGATTAAGAGGTCAGTTCTATGAGCCATCATGGAAGATGAAACAGTTCTTTATGTGGTTTATGCACAAGCATACTCAGCATACAATTCCCCTCTTAAATCTCCTGTTGACGGATGACTTGACATTCAATATTCCATTAAAAAGACTTTGTTGAGCACAATTCAGTTCGATGGGCCCAAGGAGGATAACGCACGTCTGCCAATCATCTGCATTAGTAATTGCATGATTCTAAACTTTGTGAATGAAAAGATGGTAAAGGATATTTTTATACCGTTTCATCAAACCTCTGTGCAGTTAACACTGTGTTGTCTGAGCCCTGTTTATCTGACACAAAGGTACATGTGAGATTTACTGCCCGTACAGCAGAGCCATAAACTCAACGTTTGCTTTAGAGAATGGCAGTTTTCAAAACACACAACCATCTGCAGGACGATATAAAACCCCAATAAAACCAATGACTTATTGTGAGGATTGATTATTATGTAGAGATAGTTTCAGGTCAAACTCGTGCTTCAGCTGTATGCCGTACTGAGTGTGGAATCTTTATTTAATGAAGGGTTATCATGCTCCATGTTTGTTACCGATGCAGCACACCTGGTAAAAACTCCTCCTACTCATTTTGCAGGCCTGCCATTATTGGACACCTGCTGTTGCTCTTGTTTTGGAGTGACTCAAGAGCATTACATCAATATGGGGCATGAGGAATTAATGAGAAGAGGAAAGGAGGGCACCCTGGCTGTTGGCGCATTAACATCTGGCCATAGATTTTTAGGATAACCAAAGCATGAGAGCACTGTGCATTGTATTTCTGATGATTGTTATCAGTGCAGATAACTTGTGCAATAGCAGACACGGACAAGTGTTTTTTACAATGTTTTTCACAATCTACAGTATATATACAATAGATGTTGCTGTTTGAGCAGCTGTTGAGTGATGAGGATATGGGCCATATAACATTGCCCCTTTAGTTGTCGTCACTTTTTTCATCGCTAAAACCTTTTTATTGGTGGTGACCAAGCGAACTATTAATCAACAGGCTTTTGAAATGAGAGAATGACAATAATTGCTGCTGTGGGTAAGCAGCAACCACTGAATTTTGTGTTATTGCATTATGGAGCAGGTCTGACATTTCAACATTTCAAGCACGAATATATGCTGCAAATCGCACCTTTAAATTCCTCATTCATCACACCAAGACTAATAAGTTAATAACTACCTCCTTCAGCCATGCAGGGCGGGAGGGCAGGAAAGTGAGCCTATGCAGGAGCACAAGTTCAGCCGTTATGCTCCCCCCCCTTGCCCCCTCTCTCCCTCCCTCCCACCATTGTACAGGGAAGATTCAGCTCAGTGTAACCATATTGTGCTTGAATGTATAGTCACAAACCAGAGTAATAATGACAGAATTGTAAATTGGTTCTCCTTGCCCAACATCTTTCTTGAGCCATTTTGCTGTTGAGGACTTTGGGACCCTTACAACAATTAGTAAGCTGTGATGTATTGAAACCCTAAATGCAAAGACTTCCGTATGAAGTCATTTAGTCTACTTTTGTGTCCAGAAATCATAAAAACTTCACTAACTAAATGGGCAAAATTATGGTTCATTTGGTTCCAGATAAAATCAACTTTTTTCAGGAATTATGTATAATTAGGAGTTATTTTCTTGACAGTACTGCAGTGGTTTTGGTTATTTTGTGTTACTGAATGATATTAACATTCACAACTCAAAAATGAATACCCGAAACAAGTGAAACTGCATTTTAATGGATATCAGGCTTGAAGTCTGATTATGAGACTACATGACTTCAAATTACAGTTTTTTCATGGGCATGTAGTGACATATAAACCCCATTCAGTGGAATCAGAGGTTAATATCATTTCTATTGAAACCATATTTCACTGTTTTATTAGCAGCAGACATGTTACGACTCCAGCAAGGCCTTGTCACTAGCCCCTGAAGCATTGCTTGCGCTGATGGCATACAGGTGCTTTATGGGGAAGTTTGGGAAAAAAAGGCTCCTGTAGAAGTCCCTAATGCCACAACTCCACCACCACAACAGCACGAAACAATGCCTCCACCACATCCCTTTCAGTCCAGTCAACTGATGGGTAACTGGAGTCGCCTTGAGAGGAGCCCCGTGCAGCGTTATCAGGGGTGGGAAGGGGGTGTGAACAGCGGCAGAGATGCCTCCGAGGTCAAGCCTTTAATAATGATTACAAACTGGAGCTGGCTGCTGGAGCGACAGGCTGCAGCTGTGGGCCGGCCGGCCTTTGAAGTGCCCCCCGCCTGTTGCAGGGTCCCAGGCCCCCTCGCATGAGGAGACGCTGGAACTATGTGGCTGCCTGTGGGAAAGAATGTCATGCGACGCCAGGGTGACGGAGCGCAGGATGGCTGAAGGGTGGACGGCTCTGCTGGTCCTGCTGGTGGGCTTGTGGTTCGAACGTCGGGGACCGCTGGGGATGGCACAGTGGGATGAGGGAGAGAGAACAAGGCTGTAGGCATGTGCTGCTGTGGCCAAAGTCTGTGTTCTTTGGTTACACACACACAGGGTGGGGGGTTCCATAAAGTTACAACCAAAAAAGCACACAGACATTAACTGTGACAGACACTGTGGCTGCACTTCAGTTAATGTAGACTTATTTTTCTGAATCTTCTAATTTAAATGTTGAATACTAAAAATATCATTTCTCTGTAATGTCTTATGAAATTCAAACTCCTTCCTTTGTCTCAAACTTGCCATGGTTAACAGTAAAATAATCCCATTGTAAGTATGTGTTAATGGAAAATTGAGTGAGTGCTTGACATTAAGTAGAAGCAATGTTATGGAAAATAATTCACCTGTAGTGAGCTAAAATAAAACCCTAAGAGAAGCTATTTAATGGTTCCTGGTAAAAACTGATAGTGTGCTTGTTGAAACATTTAATACCAAAATGAGACAACCGGCTTATACAAATCCACACAATGAATCCCTCAAAACTGAGTGGTTATATTAACTTAAAACTCACAATAGATTATTTTTTTTATTGAGATACTAAAAGGCCTTTGTTCAGAGAAAAACAAAAGCAATGTTAGTCCCTGTATATCTGTGTGCCTGTACACTTCATCAAGCATCCTTTCAAACACGCAGTACAAAACCTATCCTCCTCAAACATAATTTATAGCATGCAGTGGGGAAAGAAAACGGAAACCTTTTAACCTCTGTTGCGAGATACTTCCAACATGAAACTCTTAGGAAAGATTTATGGCTGATCTACTTAATTACTACCTGCCCAATGATGCTATGAGTGAATTATTATGCACACATAGTTTCTAGCCATATCAGGGCAACATATCAAATTATTACTTAGCTTGCAAAATGAGCATTGACAAGAAAACTGGGATGATTTGCTGCTGTGGTGATGCTGGTGGGGAAGTATGCAATTATTTAATTGTTCTTATTCATCTTCTGTAAGATTGCAGTGTGGTGCCCACTTCAGGCGGAGTTCACACATAGTAGCAGTCTTACTGTAGGTATTTTAGCTTAACATATGCAAACATTAACAGGACTTGAGATAATACTGATTGTGAAAGTTTATACTTGACCTTTAAAAAAAAAGTCTCAATTGAAAGTCCACTTACTGGTTTTATCCTGAGCTTAATTCATTTATATACATTTGATATTTTGTTATACCACTTTAATAAATACTCTTTTAGCTATTTTATTGTTTCCAAAATTGATTTATAGTTATATAGAAAAATTCACAAAACTGTGACACATAATTAATAATACAGAATCGGCCCATTCTCTAAAAAGTAAACAAGCATTACTAATGTTGAAAAAATCTATTACGACATCGTGATTTCAGACAGCTGGGCGTGACAGCAGGTTCTAAATTCATGTTTTCAGTTTTATTAGCACATTATTCATTTGTTTGTACGGTTAAATCATCATTGTTATATAACACTACAAGATACATATACTGATAATAACAACAAACAAGTATTTGTATGAAATAAGGGTGTAAACTGTCATCCCACTGCAGTCTTCAAAGGTTATATGTGAATAATAATTTATAACATATTTATTTAACATATAACGAAGTAGTAGATTTTTATCTATGTTTCCTTTTTTTTAATCTCAGTGTTTTATCCGATCTTCTCAACAGATTTGTGCAAAGCTGTAACGAACGAGAGACATGACATCATCAAAGACACATACAGATATTATAAGGAAGATTTCCCTCCTTTAAAAAACAGAGAAAATGAAGAAGAGCAGCATTGAGCACAGCACAGTCATGACATCATCCATTCCATAACAATGATCCATTGTGTTGTATAGGCTTCTGCACTCTGGCAATGGCTGTCCATAAGTTTTATTTGGCATTTTATAGCTGTTAGATCACAGCAGCTCAGTGCCATGCTCAAAGGTGGCCACTTTCTGATAGTCCACAGAGGGCTGCAGGAGAGAGCCAGGGGAGAGGGGGGGAGTGCAGTGGGGGATTGGAGAGGGATCCACTTCTGGCAAACATTGTTGAGAGAAAGTGAGAGTGTGAGAGGAAGGGATGAGAGAAAATGAGTGAGGGGAAAAGAGACCACCACGGCTAACGCGAGGCCTGGGTTTCAGCTCAGTCCTTTCATCTTCTTCACAAGGATTTCCGTCCTATTTCCCCTCAACAGACGCGTAATTGCTAAATGACAGTGAAGCAAAATGGCTTAATACGCTGCAAATCCTCTCTTTTATTGACAGAGGGAAAAAAAGTGTAATGTTGCCTCTCATGTTGTACTCATTTCAAATAGAACTTCCAGCGGGGTCATTGAGGATTTCTCAGTAATTGATGTCAGAGTTTTGATGATGAATATCCACCTGTGGAGAAATTCAATACTTTTTGTGTCATGATGGCTAGTAAAAAGGCTCTTGCTACGCTGCGTTTCACATATTGAGTATTATGGTACTTGATAAGCTGAACTTCAGCTGTGTTTTATGAGGAAAGAATCCATTCAAATAAATTCATCTCAAATTGAAAATTGTATTTTAAATAAACCTTCCATTTTATTTAGCATAATGGCCAAGGCCTTGTTTTTGAAACCATAAATACTTTTACTTGTAGTTCCGTCCAACTGAAATAGCAGCGCAAGCAGAGGACATTATGGCTGTCTCTGTTGTTGTTGGAGAGGACAAAAATCTGTCTGAGATTTGCGTGTAAAAATGAACAATTGGGCCCATCGGAGGAAAGTTGTAAAGCCTCACCATCACCATGAAAAATAGACAGAAACAACCTTGTTTCTTTCTTTCTTTCTTTCTTTCTTTCTTTCTTTCTTTCTTTCTTTCTTTCTTTCTACCATTTTCACTGATCTACACTCAAGCTGTCACTGTACAATATATTTTTCTGAAATAGTCCAAAACACGGCATTGTATATTTTAAATATCCAACAGTGATCTATTGAAGCCCATTACTTCGACATAATTGAAAAATAAACATACTTCAATGCCGATTAAAGGGCTAACATAATGCTATTACAGCAATGTAACCCCCGTTCAGATATTTTTAAGTACCCTGCACCAACCCCAAACCCAAATTTTTACGACCTGCTTCATAAATGAAACCATTCTCTGCAAATGTGCCTATGTCCTCTCCTGTGACCAATAATAGCCCTCGGCCTGATTGAGTGTGCCATAATGTAATTTGGATATTAGACTGGGTTAGCTGCATATGTATTGGCAGACCTCTGGTCTCTGTGCTCTATTCAACTGCAGGACTTAAGGATAATGTTTCCCTCTACCACCATAAATATCAGTGGCTTTAAATACTCCGACCAACAAGTAATATTGGGCTACCTGGCACCTCTGTCTGTTGACATTAAATCCTATTTCTTAGTCAATCTTGTATGCCGTCATTTTAAATGTTTCCCTGGTAACTCTGACTGTTTGCTAACACACCAGCCACGTTTGTCTTTAAGTCAGAAGGAGAATGACTTTACAGGGTTGTTATTTGACAGAGCAGTCGCTTTAGGGCTGATAAGGAAGTTACAGATTCAATTCAATCATTTATTGACAATTATAACAACTGTTTGGATTAAAATTCCGACTGACTTCGTTGACCTGTAGTCAAACTATGAGCAGCGTAAAAATTATTCGTTTTTATAACATTAGTATACACATGAATTGTGTTTCTTATCATTTCTACATACTATCATGCAATTTTAACATTCACTTTATTTCCTTGTGCAAAAGTAGTTTATTTAATTTGTTATCAGCTGCTGAATGTTATCTCCTACTAACAGAACAGAAAATGTAAGCCATTAATTAATAATTAATTTATTGATTCTGTCTACAAATGTGTCTATAATCATTTTGAAAATGTATTTATTTTGTTAGAGGTATAAAACATTTATCACACAGCCAAACAATTTAATCCACCCATGTTTGTGGTTATTTATATTTGCAATAACAGCATGCGACTTGCAGTGATATAAAAGAGTTGGCTCATTCTGAGTTTCCTGGTTTGATCGCACCCTGCAATCAGAGAATCCCTTCTTGGTTGCTGTATAAACAGTTCCATTTCAGCACTGTGACTCATCTGATGTGCACTGTGTAATTCAGGTTTGGTGTAAATATACCCTGTTTAACTGACACCGGCCAGCTTTCATGATAGAGACGGATGCATCTAAGCATCATAACTCACAAATTAAATTACAAGGACAAAGACACGCATTGGAGGTTTTCTTCTTGTAATTCCCTTTTACCTTCTCATTTCCTCAGCTACCTGTGCACCTGCAGCAAATTCAAGTCTTTTCAAAGGTCATAGATAATAAATGCCTGCATGTGTCGCACACACGTATTATTTGTAACTTGTGGATTGATTGATTGAATGAATCAGTGATCGATCAGTTGATTGATTTATTGACTGAATGAGTGATGATGTTTTCGAAATGTTTTTGTTTTGCTTTGTCTGACTAGAGTTCAGTAATGCACACAATTCAATGCCCCTCTGTGGCAGTGCACGGTATGGCAATGTCACCTCAGCATGTATGAAAAGTGGGAGTTAATTCAAGGTTCTAGCAATTTTTCTTTTTTTTTCACACGACGTTGGGAAATCTGTTCGGAGCCTGTTGATCATCAGACTTAACTGTGGGTAAGTGTCAATGACACTGAATAACTGTCAAAAGCGCAGAGACGGTGGAGAGAGTGAAAGAGAGAGAAAGATGGAGAAAAATGGAGAGAATTTTTAAAAAATGGCCCACCACCTCCTCAGACTTGTCTCAGAGCTCCCCCTTTTTTTTGTCTCCCCTTTACAGGGATAAACTGGAATGAATGAATCCAGCTATTGTTATGTTTCACCTGCTGCACAGTCACCCCAAAAAATACAAAGCTCCTCTCCAACTCCTGTAGCTCGCTGAACTACTTAACCCACTATTACATCATTCCAACTGGATGTGAGCCAGACAGCTGCTGGCTGCCTGCCAACTTATTTTCTGTCTTTCTGCATTTCTGTCTGTCTTTCTGTCATTCTACCGAGCACTGCGCACAGATGTAAATGTGTCTTATAGTTTTTCTTACAACTTTTTTGCATTTCATTGCCTCATGGCCACCACTTTTGCCCCTTGCTCCTGACAGTCTGTCAGTCCTCCTCGCAGGGTTGACAGGTTACTTTTTTATTTATGCCACTGCTCACCTTGTGTACGCCAGTTGAGAGACAGATGGACATGTGTAACACCAGATTCTCTGCTGAATGGTGAATTGTGCGTCTCTTTAAGTAAGCCCCGCAGGAGAATGCACGCTGAAAGATGCCCTCCTCCTTATCAGTCAATGGGCATAAGTCTATCAGCAGCTAAGGCCTGAAGGAAGGGCCCTGTTTTTAACTGTTATGAATAGGTGCTTTTCTTGCTTCCTTTTCCTCGAACCTTTTGCCCCAAGGCAGATACTGTAGATGTCTTTGCTTGAACTTAACAGAACTCTTTAGAGAGCAAGACTGAGGGAAATAAATGTTCGGTGCTTACTGAGAGAGCCTTAAGCTTTTGGGTTTATATCCAAAACAAAAGTTTAATCATTCGTCAAGCATCCTACAGTATCTTGCAAATTCTTACTAAGTTGAGAAAAACTTCACTTTCAATCAAGTCATGTTTAATCAAGATTGACAATAATGTTGACTTTGCGTGTCTCAAATACTTAAGTTATCAGTGGTTTCTAATCCCTTTGTTGCTTGCTTACTTGAGGAAGATCTTATAGATCAAAATGTTGCCTCAAATAAAGAGAATAAAATTATTTATCAGGAGCTTAACAGTGTGCCAACCTCCCTCCTTTGTACCCTGCTTGTTACTTGAAGTCAAAAATATGACCAAAAATTAAATAATTAATAGTTTATTCAATTTATTCACTGACACAGTCCTTAAAAAACAAACATGATCCAATAATCCCTTTTGATAATTCAAACCTGTCTCCTAGAAATTATGTTCACGTACTGCTAAATTTCAACAGCAAATACTTTTTGCTAGAAACATAATGCTGGCTGAATTATATTTTCTGTCAACATAACAACACATGTTTGGCAAGTTGCAAAAATTTTGATACTGAGCGTATCGGTAAAATGTTCACTGAAAATGTAGTTTTTTTCTCTCTGACTTCACTGTAATATATTAAATAAACCTCTTCATTCATTTATAAAAACATTGCCTGTGAATTTAATCCAGGCAGCGATTACATTTGCCAACACAACATAAATGGGACAAAGATTTTAGTAGTATATAAACATAATTTCTAGGAGACAGGGTTGCATAATTAGTCTGCACATAGATTTACAGATCCATGCCCACTACGCCTGACAGCCTGCTGAACCCTGAAGATAAACCACTGGAAACTGTGAGGTTTTCTGTGGAAAGTGATTTTTTTTCCTTCAAAACATAATGAAACTTTTTTGCTCACTACTTTAGAAACACATAACTACCAGCATAGAGTACTTGATCACTTATTATAGTATGGCAGACATACTGTAAAAACCTATTATGCATATACACATTACAGTGATGTCATGACTGACACTGTAAATTCCTCAAGTCTCAAACAACATCTGCTATAACGACCATCATATGATAAAGCTGCATGATGATTAATGCGCCTGTTGATTGAGACAAGGTCTTTACTGTATTCTGTTTGCACTGTGAGATGTCCAAGCATCAATCTGTCCTCAAAGGGGTTATCAAACTTACTGTACTAAGCATTATCCTTTAATACTGTATACACTGCTGTCAGAAGCTTAGTTAATCTCAACTATGCACATTTGCGCAAGGCAAATATTATGCAGTGGTGCTTGGACAGGACTCTGATTTTTTTTCCAATATAGCGTATTGTAGAGTTCATATTTGTGCTCTTTAACTTGTCAAGCAAGACCTTGGCTGATGCCTCCGGGTGAAAACGGGTTAAATTTAACTCCGGGGTATTCTTTGTTATGATTCTGATGCATTGTTCCTTAGCAACTTCCACTTTTTTGCCTGACTTATTTGTCAGTTCACTGGATATAAAAATAAATGACATGCATTGATAGGTCCTGTGGATTCACTGGGAAAACTGGCATCACAGTGACAGGGGAAAATAAAATTGAGCAGTGGAAAAAAACAACATAACTCTCTTGTAAAATAAAGACAACCTCTAATTCACCTGGCGTGAAAGGAGCTGAGCATGTCCAGTCCTGAGGATCAATGCCAATCTAGTGATCTCACCTGTTTGGTCGAGGACTTGGAAAACAGTTTATACCTCATGATAGATTGCCTCAAGGTGCTGCAACCCAAATCAAGACAGCATGGTTTCCTTGTAACTCTCTGATAATCTTTATACAGATTTGATGAATTAATAGCAGTGAGTGACTACTGTTAAATTTAGACATGCAAAGAAGTAAATTAGTAATATTTTATGAAACAAAGTCCTACTATGAGCTCTCTCTTTCTCCAGAGAGGATGATTTACAAACCACTGTGTGTTCACACCCAGCCACGGCTGTGCCTTATGTGTTGACAGCCATGCCAAAACGTCAAGCCTCACGCAGATGCACAAACTCTGTGCTTTGTCAACCAGTTGTGTAATTGCTATTTAATTTATAGACATAGAATGCCTCAGAGGCAAAAGTCAAGCTGCAAAAGCAGGCTGCAAGGAGTGTGTAGAGTGGAGTGACGAGGGATTTTATGCATGAGCCATATGACATTTCACGTATAGCACATATCTCCTCAACTGGGGATGATTGATGCTCCTGTTCTTGTAGAAAAAATAAATATCACATTACACCCAGACAGGTGTCTCCATCCCTACGAATCCTTACATTAATTGTACCATTTCTCTGTTGTTTATGGTGCTTAAAGAATTTGTCCCAGGTCTTCAGACATATGTCTCCGTGTGTAGAACTGTGGGGGGCACACCTGGAGGCAAAATGAGAGTACCACGAAACAGTTTCACTGCACTGCTCATATTTTTTGCTGAGCTTTCAGCTTTTAGATCAGTGTTCTACCACGAGAGGATGTAATTCCTTGACAACTATGTTAGTGTCTCTGCTGTTTTTCATTTTTTAGCTAAATAAAATCTGCATTTTGCTGATTAAAGTGTATTTTTTTGTATTTTTGTGTGCTCAAAGTTAATTTTCAGAGATTAAAAATCTGTCTTTTTCAATAATATACCCCCATCAGACAAACTGGAAACACAAATCTGCACTATACTACACTCAGTTGAGCTTTTGCATCTGTAAAAGTCACTTTAAAGACCTTGCTTAGCATCTAAATTAGCAACGGAGGAGTGAAAGTTCCATTTGAAGGATACACCTGGGCCTTTAGGAAAGACTTGTCAACGATTCACAAGTAGAGCCATGAAATCTCCAGGGACGCTCTCTCTTCTGAATGGCTTTATTAGTGCCTCTGCAGTCATTCCGGCTTCTCTTAAATGGAGCAACACTTAGAAGTGCGATGAAGTAACGTGGGGCCCATTAGCTCACTCTGCAGCACGGCACCATGTCGCTGGTGCCGAGTGATATTGCCAGCAGCTGGGTTGACAACATCCAGCCCGCATGAGGTTAGGAGCTATAAGGTGACCAAGAAAAGCAACCGCCAGAGCTCCTTTCTCTCTTTGTGCTTCAACACTGAACTTCAACATCTGGCATTTAAGAGAATGAGTAAATAGAATCAGAATAAATGTTAAATAAGTGTTTTGAGGTTTAATCTATAATCTTATCTAGGTTTGCTTTTCTCTTTTAAGCTTCCTGCATGCCAGCCTTGATCAAATGTATTTCTACCCTGCCTATAAATAGTACGTGCTATTTGTGAGGATATTTTTATGGTGATGGGAATCATGCTTTCCTTTGAAATGTGACACTTAACTTCCTTGAACTTTTATCTGGTACTCGACTTTGTGAATGCACTGAAAAGATATGAGATCAGCAGGGATCTTGTGAAATGATTTAAAAAAAAATTTCCCCCCTCTTCAAATGCAGTTTGTGAAATTGATTCAGTTAAAAGACTGAATGAGTCGTTTCATGGGAATTGTTATTTAACTCTTGTATGAGTAAGACAATGCTGCCTGAGGAAAACTAGTGAACAGCTCAATCACTGCTGATGTCGCAAGAGGTGTGCATGGTCATTAATATATGCCTGTCACACTGAGATGATCCAGAGGTGCTGAAAACAAGGCCAGTAAGTCTCACCGAGGCCTCTACCGTCTTTTCATGCACATTCTTCAGCTTAACATGTCAAGTAGAGAAACACATTATGAGATGCTGCTGTCCCCATGGGTATGAATTAAGCATGTGACAGGGGTGTGTGCAAGTGTGTTTAAGTGTGCTCTGTTCATTTGAGGAATGTCCCCAGTCTACCCGGTCGAGCGGAACTGCATCGAAACCGGAGAGCAAGTATCACCTCAGCCGAGCGGTGATACTAAGAGGCCACGGTTAAGAGCAGATACCTACATCTCACATTTACTTCGCTTTACCCTTTTAACTCGTCTGTCATCTGCCAGAGCAACTTAAGCGGAAAGAAAATTACATGCTGCGAGCTGGAAGTTGTTCGTATGTTCTGCTGCATGGCTGTTGAATTTGAGAGTCACATCTTTAGCTTCAAGAGGTCAACTGAAACGGTTAACCTCCCACATGCCAAAATAAAATGGTTTAGTTTTAAACAGCTTGGAATAAGATAAGAGAGCTGTAATTAAATTTTATGGTTAAATATGACAGGATAATTTGAAGCTGCCACATTACTTTAAAAAAAGAAAAAGATAATTATTATTAGAGAACTGCAATAGAAACTGATTATGGGTGGCTGCATTTAACAGGGGAACCAGTAATCACTCATTCATTACTGCAAGGATTATTTATTGTAGTGCAGTGTACATTTTTGTAAGTGATTAAAATTTTACGAGTTTACACCCTAAAAATATTTTTTTGAAAAAGAAATACAGAAAAAAAAAACATTTAGCGACTAAGTCAAGTCAGTTTTTTAAGATTTATCTAGAATGCACATTTAAAAACAAATGAGCTTCAACAGAAAAATTTAAGAGGAAAAAAAAAATCAAAAATCTGCTGTTGCTGCTCCGTCTCATAAGACAGACAGAGATACAGACAGAGATGGATGGAGAAAGAGAAAGAGAGAAAGAGGGGTGGAGAGAAAGAGAAGGAAAATGGTAAACGATTAGTTGCTGGTATTTCACGCTGGATGATACTTGGCTGGGCCTCCCTTGTGAAACTGGCTCTCTGTGCTTTAGTGACTGGGCCCTTGTCCCTTCAGGCTGATTTACACCCAACCACTTCTTTTCCCCGCTCTGTTTGTTTGGAAGTTGCTTAGCAACCGCAGGTTGTTTTTCCTAATGTACTGTTACCTGTCCTGTTTGTCTCCTGACAAGCATAGTAAATTATCTCATCTTATTTATTGCCCAATAGCATTATTGTATTTAGGGACAGTACAACTGGTAACATCTTTGTTCCCGGTGAAGAAGCCTTTGTCTGTCTTCAGTCCGACCATCACTTGCAGACAGTTTAAAATACCCATCCTGAGTACTGTACACATATAACAAAAGGACTTGTATTACAGCAGCGGTTTGGCTTTGGGTAATTGCAGTATTTCAGTTTACATACTGTATGCCTTGTAATTTGGTATTTTTATAAGAGCTTTAACACTGGAGTGTATGTCTCATATCCTTTTATTTCTCCTTATCAAAACAAAGTAAAAAGCACACTACCGCTCTGAGTGACAAGCTGTGGGGCTTGCTGATTCAACCGCAATGCATTAATGCTAAACCATTACATGCTTGCTCAATCCATCTTGGCAAGACTAAAAGGGCTGTCATTGTCCGTGTAAATACATCTTCGGAGAGTAGAGTTTTTGCAAGAGTTAGGTGCGGTCATTCCAAGGTTGAGTAATCAGCAATGTGGACCTGGAAAGGCAGTGGGGTGTGATCAGCGATTGTCCTTTTTGATCTTTTAATGCTGCTACAATCTCATGAATTAATTTTTTAATCTTAATCTACCATTCCCGTATTTCTCAGTCTCAGCAGGTTCTCACACAGTCAGACAATGATGTGAGTCCACTGGGCTATATTCTGTTTTACAGTGTTATGTCAAACACATAAAAATGCTCCAATTGTCTCATAACATGTTATAAGATCAAGTAACTCCAGCAAACAGTGCCTTCTCATATTTTATTTCCACAAGATGCACACATTAATAGGACTTTACGTGTTGCACCTGCAAGTCAGCAGCACTTTTAAGAGAGGTAGTTAATTGTGAGCGTCCACTCCCTCCTCTCTTCCATTACTACAGCATTAGCAGTCATTTGCACAGTTATCCATGTAAATAACTCCCATTTTTATTAACTTTTCTTGACACCATTTTCTTGAAATTGCCTTTTTTTATGGTCCACTTTTTCAAGATAATTGCATTTTAGTGAATTACTGCACATACGGCTGGTTGTAAAGTGCTTGCAGGCACAATAAAGAACCTCTTGGGCCATGTACACATTCATGGACTCTTGGAGACATCTTTTGCCAGGGTATGAAGTAATGTTATAAAATTCAAAACACGTTTCACATGTGGTGCTCTAAAGTGAAATTGCTTCTTTGGAGAAGAAAAAAGAAAGGTTAAAACAACATAGAGTTTCATTTTATAAGTTCTTGTTTTTTTTTCTATTTAAAATATCCAGAATATATCTTAAATTGGGCCTGAACTGTCCCTTTCCATGCGGCTGTGAAGCAACAGGTGTGGCCCACTGTCTCTTCTGATGGATATAATAGCTGCTCTCTGGCTGGGATTCTCAGAGGCAACGTAATCCAGCCCTAATCTCCCTGTAATTCAGGGAGGATTGGGTTCTTCAGATGAGCAAGTGGAAACCTTTGTGAATGTGTGAGAGCTGAATACGTCTAAATTGGCCCCACATGAAAACCAGGCACTGGTTTGTTTTTTTCATTTGTGTCTGCCTTTTTTTTAATCTGCTTTAGTCCACATCCAAAATCCATATTCAAGGCTTTGGTTGTAAAAACAACTGCTGTTTTAGTGTTGCTACTGTTTGAGCGTGTTTTTCCTCATTCAGTTAAGTTTTTGTTTTGAAATCATAGTAAAAATGCTACATATATGCTGTATATTACAGTGTACATTCATACTTATGAAACACATTTTTTTCACAGTCAAAACAAAGGTATCTCCTGCACAGAGATTTTATTATCTATACCAGAGCCATTTAAGACCCTATTTATTTTTTTTAAATGTGTAAAATGTATATTATCACCACATTTAAATTATTTGCCATGACAAAGTCATTTTCCAATATTATAATGGTCTTAATAATCAATAAAGCATTAAACACTAATGAATTGGGAATTGATTAGTTTGGCTTAGTATGCTGCATTGTAAAAATAAAAAAAAAAGAAAAGAAAAGAAAAAAGACAGCTACAACTACATTTCACATAACAATTTTCAGTGTATGATATAAAATCTTGATGGAAAGGTTACTTAAATACAAAAACAAGTAATATTTATCTATTTATTTACTTCGAGCTATGAAAGACCTTTCATCTCCCAGAGAGCATTAAATGAATAAATAAATTGTATCAAACTCCCTCAACAACACGGCATACAAACGTCTTTCTTTGCATTGTGGATATTATAATTATCACTGTGAATTACAGCTGGATTTCCTACCACGTAAGAAATGCATTATTGAACGAATGTGTTCACGCAGAACTGTCACAGTAGCAATGAGTGTACTGTTCATTTCATTGCTCTCTAGAGTGACTTTAACTAACCAATAACATATACTGTAATACATCATAGAAAAAGAGCACTGCCAGGATTAGAGGTTTGAGTCATAGAGTTTGAATTGAAGTCATGATCCCACAGTGCAGTACTTACATGTATTCAATATGACAGTTTCCACCAAAAACTTTTTGTGATGTTTTTTTATTAAATGTTTAAGATTATAAATGGATACAAATATTTAAGAAAGCTTTTCAATTTTAGTTTTTCTTTATATTTATTACAAATCAGCCACTGCTGTTACTTCTGTTAATAAAACCGATCACACCCTGTGCAACAAAAGAATTTCCTGGGAAACCATGAGACTCTAATAAATCTGACATTTATTGTATTATGCATTTATCTTCTTTGATGATGTTGCCATTTCAAATATGTTCTTCCTTCTCATCAAAGAGAAATTAATAAATGCTCAACTGTATTGTTTGACTTCCTGAGTGTGTCAATAAATAGTTACAAATGACTGCTGACTGAACAGGATGCTTACTGCTGACATGTGTCATAGTGTCATCAGTTCAACTTACTTCGAGCACTAAGCTCACCCAGCAGGTTGCTGTCAACACATAAGCGCCCAAACCTAACTCACACAAACAAGCACACACATACAGCACATGCACACACCTATGTATACACACACACACACACAGATCAACCAGGATTAGTGTCAGAGAGTTTAGTACATCATGACTGACTGAGCAATCCACGTACATGTGCCAACAATATCCTTTCACCTGGGGACAAAGGAGAGAGGAGGAGGAGCAGGAGAGAGAAAAAAAAAAAGATTGTGGAAGATGATGGGGAAGATACCAATTGTTTATTTATATGGAACATCTTTTTCCGAGGGGAAGAGACAGGGAGAGAAAAAAAGAAGTTGTATTCCCTTCTGTATCGTAGAGATGATAGATTTATTGTCGCAATAAAATAAAGAATTTGTAACAAGGATCCTTGTCTAATAGCTATTGAGAAACTGAAGACCTTATGAGATGGAAATCTACAATGATCCAGCTTGTTTTTTCCATTGTCTGGATGTGGGAGGTCTCAAAACTCACTTTGAGGTTTTAATCCAATTAAGAAAACAATAATTTATGTGTGCACTGTGCCAGAAGAGTCTGCTAGACCTTTGTTCTCAATAACTCAGGCCTAATGCTACTTTTATAAATGGGTAGTGTAATAGCCTTGAAGATCTTTACTGCTTGAATTGCTGGGGGAAAAAAAAAACACTTAAGAAACCCGACATAGTACTTTTATTTAATCCTTGAATTATCAGGACAGAAATTTAAATAAAACTCAAAGAATGTGTGGGACATTAAAAAAAAAAAAAGACAGAATCTAAAAGTATGCCATGCCATTCATACCTATTTAGATCTGGATAGAAACTTATTGTGAAGAAATTTTAGTGAAAGTGCAGAGAGAGTTGAGTGTCATGGATGACAGTTATTGGAAAACACAGAAGTACCATGTGTTATTCATTGTATCTTTTGGCAGCTGCTCTGTTTGGGTAACCCTGCACACAGACAACAAGCTATAGTGATGGGTGCACATGCTCCGCAACGCTGTAATACCCTGTATGAGTGACGCATGAGCATATGCATGCGTGTTTGCGTGTGCATGCATCAGAGTCTGCACACATACTGACTGCAAGCAGGTATACTGGAAATGTTTACAAGTTTGTGACTGTACAGGTATATTCTTTCTCTGGTGTGTCATCCAACATGCTCTTTGCCCTACCCTGGTATTAAAGGCTGCGTAAATCATTTGTGTCTCACAGATTTTGTCAGTCAAAGCGGAACACTGGCTCTCTTTGTGTATGGCCACTCAAGCTAAAAGAAATTCACCAGATGTGTTTTGAGCCAGTGTTGATAAAGATATAGCAACCATTAGTTTGTATCCAAGGCCGTCCCTGAACAATGGCTCTCATTGTGCCTTTTCATCTACTGACTCACCCTGAATTCCAGCTCAAATCATGCTCTCTATTGACAGCATTTTATGCTAAATTTGTTTGAACACATTACAACATTTCAAATGAAATATTACATTACGACACTGTGTTCCAAAGCAGAATATTTAGATACCCGCAAGACAGCGTAACCTTGTGTTTGATATGAAATGCATGACTCCATTATTGCACAGTGGAGTGGAATACATCTATATACAGACAGACATGTTTAAAGATATACAAACAAGTTGTGCAGAATGGAAGGCACTTTATATCATAAAATCTATTATACAAATTCTAAGATATTTATTAAAAAACTAATCACATTAACAAAATTAGTTCATAATAACAAAATCATGGTTGACTCAGTATTAGAGGATGTCCCTACAGATTTGGTGACTTTGCAGTCACAACAGAAATTTGTGGCAGTCTCATACTGTGGCTTCATCTCACAACTTGACCGCTGAGCATCCACTCTGCTGATGACCATGAGGGGATGTGAGCTTCAGAAACCGTGGTGCTGACAGCGGAGGAGTGATTTAACAGCAGGAAGTTGAAAGACAAGGGATTCAAATACCAGGCGGTAGTCGTTGAGGAGCAGTAGTCGGTCGGCGAGTGGTTTAGCTGTGTGACTAAAAAACACAGTTTGATCCCACTTGGGTTACTATTGTATTTTTAATGATTCAGTGTTTAACAACTCAGATATGGGTGTGTTTTGCAACTGACAAAAGGAAAGATAATATATTTGGAATGACTGCATGACTGAATCCTCCAAAACTTGAAAAAAAACATTTTCTCTTAAGCTCACTGAAACTTGATCCCGACAATGGCGAGGAAGGGTCAAAGCCAGGTTTAGATAACTACGTCTGACAAGCTGACCTTTGACACCGGCACCCCGTCGTTCCAAATGCTGAATGAGAAGTAAAACTAAGAAAACACTCTCCTCTACACCTTTCTGTTGTTTTTGATCTCATTCTTCTGTCTACCGTGAAATCAGTTTGCCCTAGAGCCGAGAGTCACAGATGCCTCTTGGATGAATCTGAGTGTTTGAGTGTATGTATGTGTGTGTGTGTGCATGTATTTGTGTATACGTTTGAGGGCCCGAAGGGTCATCGGTCTCTGCCATCCTCTTTCTTCCCTCTCCCGACATCCCAGAATGCCACAGCACATGAGAGGACTGAGGATTAGAGAAAGTGTCCTCTCAGATGACTCGTCCATCTGTCCCCAGGATCGAGTTATAAGGAGTTGTGATATTGGGCCGATTCATTTCAATCAACAGCAGATCCAATTCAAATAAGCCCCTCAACTGCAAGGAAAATCCCCCCTGAGGCTCTGTTACCGTGTTCCTTTGCTGGAAGAAAAATAGCACAGTGACATTTTTTTCTCTCTCTCCCTTGTTCTTTCATTCGGCGATCAACAATCTTGGCTGTTCCTTTGCTTCATCACTCCCAAACCTAATAGTGAGGCCATTTTCATCATTTGTTTTCGATTCTTCTTCCCGTTTTTTTTCCCTTCCAGTTTGGTTGCTAATCAGGAAGCACCTAGTCCCTATTTATCATGGAAATTGAATCATTACCACCCACACCACAGGAAAGAAAAACATCATCATTGCCTAATGCATTTTGTGACTGCATTTATAGTGATTGCCATTTTAACAGATGCGGAGGGTTAATGATAATGCTTTGATCTTCTTTAAACGAGTTGGCTTGAGATGTGACCTTTGAACATTTTCATGTTTAAGCTTCATTACAACTGTCCTAGCGGGAAATGTTCCAAAATATCTCTCTATAACTGATTCTTTCCTCCCTTTTGATCTTTTTCCTCGTCACTAGCAATAATCACTTTTAGCTCATTTGGCAGTTTTGCCACAAACTACAATTTAAAATTATCTTAATTTATCTTAAGCCTCAGAAATAAGAATGTGCCTCAAAATGCTGTTGTTGTCATTTGTGTGTATGTGAAATATGAGTTTAATCTATGCAGTGTATTAGGCTTAAATAAAGATTGTACTAATTGCTATTCACTATTATGTTTAATAGAAGAAAAAAGAAACACACTCAACGTTGACTCTAAAATAAATAAAATGCTTACAGCCTTGTACAAACACACCACAGAACTATATGTACTATTAAAATTGACAAAAGCAGTGTAATGAACAGATAACAGTTAAATGTTGACAAATAATTGACAATTGACAAAAAAATCCATCAAAATCAAAAATCATTCTATAGTAGTGATAAGCCGTTACAGTTTGATTCAGTAATTTTATTCATCCACACCAGAGAATTAAAGACAAAGTGTACACAGACACACACACACACACACACTTCTCTTCCATATTACACATAGGAGCAAATATTAACACTAAACATGTGAAAATGTCATTCTTGTTACATTGCAGGACATATATTTTATTTTCTGGTTGCAGTTAATTTAAACCTCTTCTGTCCACCAGACGCCAAAGGTGATGAACTCTGTAGAGGTGTTCAGTACATGTGCGAAAAAATCTTTGAAATAGTCTGAATTGATTACACTAAATCCCTGTCATCATGGAACAAATAGCTTTTAGCAGTGGGGCTCCCCTCACTGGTGACCGAAAGCACTGTTCCTGGTGAAAAGCTTAGTGAAAGGCAGCGAAAGTCACAGAGACAATCATGAAGTGCTAACTTGCAAATAGGTGATATCTGAGCCACAGTATTGACCATTAAACGAGTGCTTGTATAGGTCTAGTTTTGTACTGAACTGAACAAAACAGCTTGAATCACAGAGTGACTGTAGCACTGAAATGAAGACTGGGAATCTCAAAAATTCAGTGCTGAACATGCCAGAGGTATGAACGGTGATGAGTTCACTTACATATGTACTAAAGTGAATTTGAATAGTGATGTGATCACGTAGCTTGGAAGAAAAAAAAACTGACCAAACTACATAGTCTTTGACAATGAATCTTTGAACTGAACTGATGAAACATTTAGAATGTGTAAAGTGATTTATAATTTTCACCCTTAGACATGTGGTGACAAACACAGTGGGCATATTTATGTAACATTATTATGTGATATTTATGTTACACATTGAAAATCTGTGAGAGGACCTTAAAAATCTTCCTCCCATTTTAGTAACACCAGTAACTAACTGCTCCTGTCATCTGCTCGGAACATTTGGTAAGTAGTGATCTGTGTGTTAGACCTGTGGCATGCAGTTTACATGGCCAGGCTGTTTCGTTGTCCTCTGCCCAGTGCATGCTGGGATAGACCCCACTCTTCAATGATTAGAATTAAGTTGACTGACAGAAAAAAAAAAAGAATGAACCAAAGGATTGAGCAAGGAGAAGAAAAAAATCATGAATGCTTAATAAAAAAGGATTAGCGATGCAGAGAGACTATGATTATTAACTATGATTAACTATTATCAACTATAATTATCAAAATATAATGATGACAGGATTGTCTCAGGATATGGTGTGCATTGTCAAGTAACATATTTCTTTCACATGCCTTTCCTTTTGGCACCCGCTGACATTATGATGATCTTTTTGTCATTTAACACATACACACACACACGTTCTAGGAGATAAAACACACCAACGTATCTCTCTTCCATCTGACATACCCTTGCATTTCATCACCTTTAAGTGCTTACGAAATTATGTATATTCAGTGATGGCTCAGAGCCTTTTCCTTTTGCTTCACCAGCCAGCAATGTTGTTTGTGCAGTCAGTCCTCGGGGCAAAGAGAGCTCACCTTGTCAGGGCCAAGGACAGAGATACCACCTCCTCATCCTCACTGTACTCCCCCTCCTCATTTTCCTCCATTTTTTTCTCTCTCTCTCTTCTCCCCCTCTTTCTCTTATACAACTTGTGAACTTGTGTTTGTGTGCGAGTATGTGACTAAGTGTGCATGTGTTTCAGCCTGTGCATACACCCTGAGTGCATGGCGCGGCGCCAGATACAGGCAGATAACATCTTGAAGGAAACATTACAGTATTGCATACTCAATTCAAATTACTCAAATGTTTATAGCAACCAGCGCCACAACAGGTGGAGAGGGATGAGCCTTTGGCAGGCTGGCAGGTCTTGCTCTTCATGGAGCTGTGGTTTCTGATGCCTTATCGACAGCAAGTCAAGAGGAACTGACTCACTTCGGTGTGTCCCTGTGTGTTCGGATATAAAGGAGGTTTTGTCTGCAGCCAAGAAGGGACTGAAAGGGCAACATAAATGTGCTGGGAAGCATGCTCTCATATTACTGAAGTACAACTGCCATTATGATTTAGTTTAGTGTATCTTTTGTGCCAGCAGGTTTGGATTTATGTCGAAACTGCACCTTGTAAAACAAATTGTATGCTAACAGTATTATTATAACATTATTATTGTTATTTCTGCAATTTCCTTCTCAATTCTTGCTTGTCAGACATAGTGAATATACTGTACGACCCCTTTGAATTACTCTTATTAAGGAAGTTATTAAAACATCTAAGAGTGAGTAATTTCACTGAAGTTGCCCACAAAAACTAATCATGTCGAGCTCTGTCTATAATTTTTAATTCACACTTGTTATTTATGACAATCATGAGTAATACGTGGTAACTTCTCCCTTGAATAACCCACAGATGAGTCACGCATGCATCTTGCCTCACGTGTAGCAGCTTGTATGGTGCCTTGGCCATAAGCACAGCTGTTTCAGCACATCTTAAAACGACCCTCAATTAAATGACAGCAGCACAATTATCTTGATTGGAAATATGACTAACAATTAAAATGTAGATGTTATTATACGATTAAAAGGACATTCTGTTTATTTCATTCATAAAACCACATATGGGATTCAGTAACAGCTAGAGAAACATGACAGTCTACCCGCTCCACCCCTCACTCTGTTAACTCCACCCCTAGAGCTGATGGCTGACCCCTGGCTGCTCCCTGACATCAGCCAAGGCAGAAAGGCACAGAGCCCCTTCACAGAATCACTGACATGCTCGGCTGTCAGAGCAGTTGACAGAGGAGAAGCTAAACATGTTGAGAAAATAGAAGCTCCTCACAGCTTGCCAATCACCAGTACCCATCCTCTGTTTTTTTTTTTTTTTTTTTCCTTTTGCCATCTCTTTTTCATTTTTCCTCTTCAGTGGAAATATTTGAAGAGAGGACAGATTGCTCACCTGAGCTCATTACCTGCCTGCTGGCCCAACACAACACAATTAAAGTGACATTAAGTCCTTCTATATACACACACACACACGTTTCTCATCAGAAAGATGTTGTAAGTGTCCACCCGTAGCAGAAAGGAAAGTCGAGTCTGTCAACACAGGAAAGCGTCCCGGAGCAGGATTTGTGTCAAAAAAGAAGTCTTATTTAAAGAATTTTTGACAAGGAGGAAGTTTACTTTGCTCTCCCAGAGGAGAGAAAACATCAGTCGATAAAAAGTGTCTGGATGTGAATACAGAACCGAGAAAGTCTTGAGAGAAGGCAAGAAGCAAACACAAAAATACACACACACACACACACACACACACACACATACGTTTCCTTGGTCCAGTTCTTTTTATTTCAGTTGGGCACAGACCTATGAAATGGGCTTTCAACAAATACGTAATTGCTCAGTCATTCTGCCACTCAGTTGATCCCGCATTACACAGCCGGCGCTATTGCACTTTTTCCCCGACTCCTTTTGACATTTCCTTGGCTTTTAGAGCGGCTTCCTTTATAAACTCAAGTCTCGGTGTAAAATGTGGATTACAAGCCTATTGAGCTCAGTTTTTCATGTAGCCTAAATTAAGTGCATTAGGAGCTGCTCTTTACCATTAGGGAAAACCCTGAGTGAAAGCCTAGCAGGGAGAGGGAGGGCAGTGTGGAAGAGAAGCATAGGACTGAGTAAGGAAAGAAAAGTTATAAAATTAAACTTGTGATGAAGAATCCTTTATGGAAAAAGTCTGTGAAATATTTTAGTCAAGCTAAAATGCTGCTTTTTTACTTTAAAAGCTTGAATGTAAAATACTAAATAAGTAAAAGTTAAGGCATTTATTTATATGATATGAAGTGGAGTTGTTACTATTTGCAACTTTTAACCTTGTTGGGGAAGATTGGGAGACAAAACTGTTGTTGTCTCCAATTGATCTGCTGCCAGCTGTAAACATTCACCCTTGTAAGCCATACTTTCTGACTGAAACGTTTGATTTGTTACTGTAAAGAGCAGCACGGAAGAGCACCGTGAAATTCCCTGTCAAATGAGAGCACATCTCTCAAAGGCCAGACCAGGTCACAGCAGAAAAAAAACAGAACAGCGGGCTTTGCTGGATTTTGTATGGATGACTCCCATGCACTCAGCTGTGCCTGAGAATGAGTTATGATCACAGTGAGAAACTCTGACAGTACCCACCACCCACATGGCCCTCGTCTCACTTTGGATTTTTGTATGCAGTTCTTGCTGTTTGTTTAGATGTTGTGATAAATAAAATATTTTCTGGAGGCACATAGTGCATACTAGTATACCAGAGAAAAGTTTTAAATCTATCTTGTGCAGAAAGTGTCTGGCTTTCAGGTTAACTTCTTTGTTTGCAGTGTTTAGTTCATCTACAACATTACATTTTTCAGTAAAACTTGTAATGGAGTTTTACTCTCTCGTTTTAGTTTTGTACTTTTGGCAATCTCAGTTTTTAATCAGTAGTTTATTGTAGAAACAGCGACACTGAACATTGACATTTCGTCCGACCAGCAAGGAGCACAAGTGGTCGAATGATGTCAGAGGTTTTCAACAAATTCCCAGTACAGTTCTCTAAATCACTTATTTGGAGGTGAAACTGAAAGTAAATGCTCCCTGAAATCAGTTGCACAACTTCAGCCTCTGCTTTTGTTTTCACCTTGAGGTGAAAACAAAAGCAAAAAGGGGTGAGAGGGTTCAGATAATTTAGTTGTGATTGCTTGTGTTGTCGCCCTGTGCACCCTGTTGTAAAGTGATATAGAGCAGAGTCGCCATGCTCCACATCACCAGATCCAGATCCCAGAAATTATGTGGATTTGTAAAATGTTATCAGAAATCTGAAAATAAGAGTTTTGTGTGTGTGTGTATATATATATATATATATATATATATATATATATATAGTTGTTTTGTTTCTTTTAAATGAGCACCACGTAAAGAACGAGTGTTTTTGCATTTTGCATGTTTTAGCCAATTTACTACAAACCATGTATGTATCCCATATATATGCTTTTGTATTTCACAAAAAAATGTTCTTGTATTTTAAAAATTTGAGCTAATTTTTTTCTACCTTTGCAGGCAGCCAATTTCTTCCCATTCATTTCTGCACAGTGTAAAAATCCAAGCAGACTCTTGAACCTTGCTTGAGTTGTGTAATCACAGAGGTCTGATGATATCAAATCAATGTGCAATCAGACTGTATTGCCACACAGCAAGATAAAAAATGAATGCTTGACTTGATGGATTACATAGAGTCTGTTAACTGATTTGATAAGTAAAAACATGTCCAAAATCCAAAAACTGTGTATTTATGGATGTGTATTTTTGACCTTTGGGAACCGAAAGTTCACATTCAGGTAACATGATAACACATGAGCTAGCTGCATGTGCTTAATGAAGGCCATAAGATGTAGTTGAAAGCACAGAATCAACAGCAAGTGGACCTTTAATCATAAATTATCTTCACCACAAAACTGTAAGATACATTTGAAAATGGTCAGCAAACATGTTTAGTGTACGTGATCTGCAATTAAGGAGTTAAAATTTGCAGTTGCATAAACCCATTTACAGACTGTTAGCCATGTAGGGGTTAAGTCATTACTGACAGGCATCTTCATGGAGGTCTTTGGGGTTTAGTTAAATCTGCAGTGATTTGGACGTAGCAGCTCACGGTAGCTCCTGGGTAAAAGTCAACTGACAGGTTTATTACCGCCCATCTCCTCAGCAGGCGGATACATCCCTGAGCCAGTGATCATGACTTCCATAACAAGCACTTCTATTTCCCTGCAGCAAAAACAAGCATGCAGACACACACACACACACACACACACACACACATACACTCATGCCCACTGGTTGATTTATGATCTTGAGGGCCTGGAGGTGGGAGGCAGTGTCGTTGTCTCCCAGACATGTTGACCAGAGCATGAGCTATCGAAAGAAGACAGGGAGGCGGGCAGCACTGTAATTAGCGCACTAAATACATTAGGCTGAGAGATCCCACAGTACATCAACAGGGGATGCACTGAGAAATGATTTGGGCACTTAGTCGTAAAGCATCTGTGTTAAGCATGATTGCGTAAATGACGGAAGTGATTCAAAGAAAATGGGATTCATCAGGTCCTGGCAACAAATGAATGCTTCTTTGGGTTTTTCCCAGCTGTGAAATTCGATATAATGTTTCTTAGGAAGAACAAAACAAGGAATACAAAATAAAATGAAACAAATTCCAGTCAAACTGATCAAGTTCCTTGCACTGGCATGGTCTAGATTATACAGGACTGAATGACAAACTTGACTGAGATTGTACTATATATTTTGGTTTACCTGTAAGGACATATTTTGAGAAAAATGTTCATTGACTTACATAAATATTGGACACATATTCATTTTTATTGCATTATACCTGTGGTAGTGACCTCTATTTGGCAATAAATGGTGTTTATTGGATACATGTAGGTAGTTTTACTTGGAAGTTCTCTCTGCCACTTTTAGCAAATAGGTTATTTGTTAAAATTAAGTGGCAACTACCACAGCTTGAGGCTGAAGCCAATGCAGAAGTACCTTAAAGTGAAATGCCACTGACGGCTGCTAAATGCTAGCTCCAAAAAAAAATCTTGGCTTCAATTGACTCCCACTGAAAAATCGTCAACTTCTCTCCAGAAATATTAAGTTAATAGTTAAAAAAAAAAAGTTAATCAATAATTTTTTTCAACAAGTCATTATGGTGTCAATCTTCTCAATGACTAAGGTGTGCTAAAGCATTTTGGAAATTATTGCTCCATTAATAAGGATTAGAGGACTTACAGTAGCTTTGATGTCTGCTGTGTGGGCGTTGATTGACAGCTGTGATTGACAATGGCATTGTAGCAATATTTTGGTAAATTTGATGTTACTTGGTAACGATACCTGCTAACAGCGCAGGTATCGTTAGTTGGTGTTTCCAGTTGTGGCCGGCTCAGCAAGCGGGGTGTGTTTCCAGCAAAGCATGAAAGGCAACACCCCGCTTGCTTATTTGGAAGGTCTTGGCTTCAAACCAAAAAGATAGCGCCGACCACAAGCAGCAGCTCTGGCTTTCAAACAGGCTTCAGTGCAAATCAATGGGTGATGTCACACCTTGCTACATTCATCTTCATAAACAGTCTATGATTAAAACGGAGGAAATGTGTTCCTCTTAAGAATTTGTCTTGATGCAGTTTTATCTTTTGCTTGCGTAACTAACTCAAAGTTAACTGCATAACGAGGGTTAAGTTGTTTCTACTACAAATTCACAAAAATAGCAACCAATAAAAACTTTATTGTTTCTAAAATTCTAATAAAAGTCAGTGGCAGTTTATGCTATGCAATGTATTTCAAATGCAAAGAGTATAGCCTTCAGCAGAGCATTATGTACAGTGAGTCAAGTTTTTGCAGTTCACACTCCATTAAAGGAATGAGTCACACAGTTTGTAGTCACTACAAACTGTTTTTACAGTGTGTTACACTGGACAAAAAATGAATAATTAAAAATATCATATTTGTAATCACTCCATATGAGTTTAAAATTCAGCTAAGTGTAGAAGAACTGTCACGGACATCTCTTAACATCTAATCAGTCAGATCAATACGCTGAGATCTGCAATGAATAAAGCATAGAGGTTCAGGCAGAGCACTGAAGCCATTTTTGCATTAGCTAATTGGCATCAGCTGTTTCATTCACAGCTGTGTGGCTAGTAACATTTAGTTATATTCATGCAGGTGTACAGTGCGGCCATTATAACCTGTATTGTTGATTTCAGAGGGATTAGTTCTTATAGCACAATCTTTTTTTTAACCTTTTGGCATAAATTGTTGGTTCCTTGACTGAAATGACTAAAAAATGCACAAAATTCTGGTTTTTAGAGTCTACCTGCTGGTGGTGGTCCACCAATGAACCAGGGTCACTACCAGTTTGCGGTTGGTGTCCATTTTGCCTACATATTCCCACTTTTGATTTCCACATAAGAATTAGTTTGAGCCTTGCTGGAAATGGAAGTGAGACTTATCTTGCTCAACATACAATAGTCATCCACATGTCTTGTACATGTACTTGCACCTCTGAGAGGAGGTGATCCTCATGCCATTGCTGATGACTGCCACTCTTCCACTCTTTCGGAAGACAATGGGGAGCATTGTGTATGTTGTAGAAAGCATCCGCCTATATTGACTTAGGTAAGCCCTGCTGTTGCTCCTCCACTCAACACTTAGAGACAACTTCCTCTGTCATAACACAAATAAGGGTGAAACACCATGAGTAACGCCCACTCCCCCTCTCACATCAGCCCCTGCTAATTACCTGAGCGTACGCTAAGCTGACAGGTGAAGGTGCGCGATGGATGTCTTAGTGGGTGGGTGATGGGGTGGAGGTGGGAGCTGGGGTGGGGGTGAGGGGGCTGGCTAAGGTTGACACCACTTCACTATTGTGACCTGCAGCTGAACTTGGACCTGTGAGAAAATAACAGATTCTCCAATTAGGCCGCCAGTGTCTCACCGCAGGGCTGTTTCTGGAAGTCTTACTTACCTCGCCACACAACAATTAGCCTGGAGGAGCTCACCAGCCTGTGGAGACTTGCAAAAGTGCGGTTCCTTGAAGACCTGCCTCCCTGCCTGCCAGCCACAACCTCTGTCTTCACAAGGATATTTAATAGGAAAATGTTTGCACTCATTCCCTGCAATTAACGCAGATTGACTGTACCTCCTCCAAAAGCTTTTGTTATTCTTGTCTTAATTTAACCAGGTGGCAATGCTGAGTCACAGCTCATTCTACATAAGCCTGGCAAGTTGAAAGACTAATTCTGAATAATCAAAGCTTAATATATTCCCAAACAAATAACTATACCCACAGTTGTTAGCATAAATTCACATAATCATAATATATATTGTGTTTCTAGTGCTGTTAACCAGGCAGCTGGAAGGATTTGTTCAACATACTTCGAGCAAATGTGGTCAACTGCAGGGTAATGACGAATATGACAATGCTGACAACATTACATTGTTTGTAGGTATCACTGCACACACCCTTTCATGACACAGTATGATCTGGAAAATGCAAACAACATTAGTTTCACAGACAAAACAATTTAGTAAGATTGAAAACTACTAGTGAAGGCTCATGTAATATAATTCTGCTTATTACTATATTTCTAAAATATGTGCCTGTTATTTCTGACAAATGTTCTTATTTGTACACTCAAACTAAATATTTATACATCTCATTCACATCTGTTTATATTCACATTCATTTTATATCATCATTCAAAGTCTTCTCGGTGTTTGCTGTAAGTACAGATTGAACTGCCATATGCCACAGATGTGTATAAAGATCTTTCATTATACAGTAAACAATATTTTTAATATATAATTGTATAATAAAATAATTATTTTTTTAAATTTGTTCTGGATGTTTAGAAATGCAAGTGTGTTATGGGAGAAACTAATACTTCAATGGGCTGAAACAAGAATAAAAAAATATTGATCTAAAATTACTTTCTTTTAATTTTCAAAAATGATTTACAAAGAAAGATGCTGGATTAACTTCTATGTACTGCACAGAAAATAATATATACAGTATATATGTATATGTATACATTTTTTAAATGAGAGAAGAAAAGACAAGAAAGAGTTATCTGTGCTATTTACTGTACTTGACCAATATAGTGCACAAAAACAGTAATGGTGTAAAAACCAGTTCTAATCTGCCGGTTTTGATGACCGTGACTGAGACTGAAAAAGTTAAAATGTCATACTTCCAAGAAGTGCGGGGCCTCTGCTGTTGAATGGGCACATACATGAAGAATACTAAGAATGTTTACATAAGGCGTTAAAGCACAGTGCCCATCACTCAGTGCTAACCTGCAGTGTTTGCTTTAGAAATCATCCATGTCCAGTATCAGGCACTAAAAATACACTTTAGACCATTCCTTGCTCACTCAGGGTCACAGAAGAGCCCTTAGGTGCACTACAGGCCATCTTGTTTGCTGTACAGATAAAGATGATAAATGTCACAACACGGAGTGCTTAAATGCTTTGTTCTCTTAAATGTGATTTATGATGAACTTAAACTAAGGCTAATATATCTTCAAAAGCTTCCTCTGTAATGGATCTGCCTGAACTTCAACCTGCCAGGGCTACTGTAACTATTTGATTTATACACACTTAGCATAGTGTGGCAGTATATCTGAGAATTATTTGGAGAGTCATGTAAAAAGATCTTGCCGGCAACTTTGATTTGTTCAACTGTTTTCATTACAGACCAAAACAAACATGGAAGTTTGCTGAGTTTGTGGCTATTATGCTAAGTAGAATATGCATGTAAATCTGCAACTGTGTGACGCATTTGATATATGAATTTTAATTGCAGAACAATGTCTTTGATATATCAGATTTAATCCAGTGGTAAGAATGTAAAAACAGGATATTATCTGTCAATACTGAAAACAATCACACCATAATAATACCAAGTGGACAGAATCAGTTTTAAATTGCTATTTTATTAAGTGTATTTAAATACATAAACACACACTTGTATATAGTAAAAATGATTTTAAACAAACCTAAAAAAAAAGGCAAACAAGCTTACCAAACAAGCATTATTTACATCAGAAAAATACTGCATTTTTCATATGAAACAATAACAAATAAAAATAAATCTGTATAATTCAAAAAGTGAAACTCTTTCAACTTACAAATCTCTGCAAGGAAAGAAAGTTGAGTTTGAAGTGTACGGAGAAGTCAGTGACAGGCAGTTACAGACAGTGTTATGTTAATGCAAGTCTAACATGCTGATTTGGGTACTCATGCAAAGCCTGCAGGCTGAAAACGTCTTTGAGATTTAAATGTTCAGCGTTTGCTGTGCATCTCTGGCACAGGCCATGATTTATTTCCTCCGAGAATCTCTGAAAGCTTAAGAGTCTTAGTGGCCTCGTGGCAGAAAGCAGAGTCATCCTGACTCCCGTGAAAGAAGAGAAAAAGATCATGGACGGCTGTAACGCTATACATACAAACTATTTTAATCCAATTTAAAACAGCAGTTAAAAATACTGTTTTACATATATATCCGAAAGACCATATATTTTATACTTTATACATATTTCTACAGTATGATACAGTGTATGGCTTGGAAGTAATATTGTTTTTCAGATTGAAAAAAAAGAGAGAACACAAGCTCACCAAATAATGAACAAATCTGCGCCTTTAAGCTGTTCAGAAGAACTCAAATCTAAACATCTTTCTTTTCTAAACTTTACTCTCCAAAATTGGCACTTGAAATCAAAAATCACTGTAAAAAAATATACTTGCATTTGATAGTTATTTTATCAACACGTTAAAAGCGTTCCTCTGAGACCAACAAGGCACTGAAGCCATTTACTATTATATATTTTTTTTTGGCAGTGAAGTGATTCAGAGTACACAGATATATAGATACACCACAGTAAGGCAAATTTTGATATTTTGGCACATGCACTATGTGAGGCAGCTTGGAGGATCAAGAGGTGTGTGTGATCTCTTGTGGTTGTAACACACAATCACTTGATGCTGTAATACATATCACTGTGTTGTGATTAAGGCTTGACTGACCTGCTGAGATTTGACAGATTTACACTCCTCATGCTAGGGACCTGATCAAATACAATTTTAAAAGGCCAATTTTTTTTTTTTACCAGTGCAATCAGTGTCTTTGCATGTTAGCTCTTTGTATGGTACACAAAAACAATAGGCTATGTTAGGTAAAGATCAGATGCCATTAATATGTTTCCAGTCAAATCCCTAAAGCAAAGGGCTCTAAACATCGCACAGGCTTTTTACAGTGATCCTGAGGCACTATTTGTTTTCAGGTTGGCATTAGTCTTTGGTTGTTTTGCTCTTGCTTAGCTGGCTGCATGAGTCTCTGACTGCATTAAGAGCGGCAGCTCTTGCTCAGAAGCCTCTATCGCTCTGGCTGGATTGTGAGTTTCTGGAGCTACAGTCGGGACTGAACTGAGATCTTGAGGTTCCATCTGAGACGCTTCTCCTCCGTGAGCCAGTGCAGCTTCCTTGGCCGCCCTCCTCATCCTCTCCTCCTCCTCCATCTTCAATCTTTGCTCCTCAGCCTCTATTTCCTCTGTGGTGGGAATGGAGTTCTTCTTGGGTCTCCCCTTGGGCTTAGTGGGTGCCTCATGACCTCCTTTGAGCACCTAAAATAACACACGCACAGTCTCAGTGGGCTCTTCTGGTAATAAATGGCAGCAGCAGTCAAAGGCAGTGCTTGCTATTATAGTAATTAAGAGAAGACATATTGCTCCTGGCTGCCCCTTTTGCACTCATTTATCTTCGGAGTTAACGGTTTGAGGTCTCTTTGTGTTCTCTGAGTTGTTGACCCTCCTACAAAAGTGTTTGCTCTCATTGCCGTCATCATCGGTCACACCTCACACCGCACTTTGCTTCTCCACACCCTCTTATCCTGCCATAATGCTACCTGCCATTTGCTTCTCTCACTATCAGCATTACATGCAACAGTTAGTTAGCGGTAAAATCACAGCCAAACCTTTGGATTAAAAAAATGCACTTTTAAGTATGACAGAAAAGATCCATTAAAAAATAGCTCTGCTGGCGTTTCCAGATACGTGAGGCTTCACTGTGGTACTGTCTCTTACCATTTTCTTCCACTTCATGCGCCTGTTTTGGTACCATGTCTTCACCTGTAGCTGTGTGAGACCAAGTGACTGGGCCAGGTCTAACCTGAAAAATCAGACACAAACAAAACAAAACAGACTACAGTCAGATAGATCTTTCATTCTGGATTCTAATCCCTAGGCTGTACAGGATACATGCTATGCTTTACACACTTCTACCATTGCAAACATCAATGTAAGAAACCTCTCTCTCTTAGCTCCGTCTTTGAACACATCAAAGCTGACTTGCTAGTAGCTCCAGTTTGACTGTACACCTGCAGCACTGTTTGAAACATCTGTACCGAGGTCAGTAATCCAATCACAGCACTTGTAGCTGAATGATTGGGGCTGTTGGAGAAAATTCTGAATGCATCCACCACATGTGGTGATCCATGACTAATAGGGCTATTGCTTGGTGAGTA
This sequence comes from Thunnus thynnus, assembly GCF_963924715.1. Lineage (NCBI taxonomy): Eukaryota > Metazoa > Chordata > Actinopteri > Scombriformes > Scombridae > Thunnus > Thunnus thynnus. The sequence goes on from NC_089523.1 coordinate 11,054,479, forward strand.
ATGTGATACCTCAGGAAGGGACAGATAAAGTGAACAAGACTTTCATTTGTAAAGGGAAGGAGCACTTATCAGGATTTTTTAAATGAGATTTCCTCCTCTCTGCTCTTCTCAACGTCTTTAATAGTGAGATGAAGGGATTCTGAACCCCACCACCCCCCCCAGTGAAAGGAACTAACTTTTCATTTGATAGTGAAAGTGGAGGCCGAGACAGAGAAAGAGGGAAAAAAAAAAAAGAGTGTGAACAAAATCTAAAAAGCAGAGCAACAAATCCCAGAGATCCATAGGATAGTCTACATAACCTTATACCCTTAAGGGCTGTGTGTGGTTTTGGGTGTGTATGTCCCCATGCTTCAAAAAAGCACCAGACATACAGGCAATCAAACTGTCTATCAAACTTCACTATCATACATACCCCAGACTATAGCAGGGCAACGACTGGAGGCAAGGGAAAGTAATTGCAGAAAAGGAAAACACCCCACTTATTTATGGTCATTAGTTCTCAATGGAGAGAAACCACACACTTACAGCAATAGAAACAGTATTTCAGTTGCTCCCTGTAGGCTATTGCAAGACTGCAGATTTTTCCATTCTCACACCTTTAACAAAGGAATCTTGGGTGTAACTGAATACCTTTTAACAATAATAATAATAATGATGATGATGATGATGATGACCATGACGACAGTGACGGTGATAGTGAAGATTATGTGGCACTAATTATCATAATTGAAAGCAGCCTAAAATCATTATTGCTCCACGATATAAATAATTAAAAGTCTTTCTCAAGGATATTTTGGTTTTGGTTGCTCCCGCCCCTCCAATTCAAGACCGCAGAGGATCCAAGCCAAGACAAAGGAGAGAAAAGTGAAGTTATCTTTGGATCATAACAAACTAAAGTGGGGAGCACGCCACACCTTTGATGTGGGACTTTAAAAGGGGATTTTCTCTGTTGATATTTTTCCACCAGCCGAGTATTTAATTAATTTTCAACACAATGTCAGAATCAGATATGTTGACAGGATGCAGTATTTTGGCACAGTCACCTGTACAGGTGCTTGGTTTTGATCACAGAGTTGTGCTATGCCTCAGGCATCTTCTGCTTTAAGATGAGGCATGGCACAGTTCCAACGGATCCAGGCAAGCCAAGATGTGATATATTTAATAATGCATCGTGGGAGTTTTCCCCACAGATGGGATGTAAATGGAATGACAAATAAATCAAGTTTATTTAAAATCTCTTTTCAGATAAGATGTGCTCAGCAGATATATTGCAGAGAGGGTGCGAGTGTAGCTATTGCATGTCTAAATGCAGGAGCATACTGTACATGAGGCAGTTTATTTTTGTTTGTAATCACTTCTGAATTACTATGATGAAAAAAACATAGACGAGTAACGGGGGTGGAGTGTAAAAACTTCCAATCTCTGCTTGATGCAAAGGTTCACAAATAGTTTGAAATTCCAAGTGCGCATGTGAAGTAAAGCGTTTTACAACATTTATGGTTCAATACTATTCTGGGTTATAATAGGAAAAAAAGCCTGCAGGCCAAATATAAAAGTGAGGTCTACAGTAAAACTGGAAAATATGGTCTGACCTCATGTCAGGTCCCAAAACTGACCCGCAGAATGGAACTTAAGACACAAATACTAATATGTAGATTACTTCATCTTATTGTGGAAGGCTTAATGTATTTTATATACACCTGCACATGTGTGAAATGATTGGCAGTAAATCAATGTAGTACATTTCTGTTTGCTTGTGTTGGCTGCTGTCCCTGTTTTCTTGAATAAGGCAGTGTTTCTTTGTTGGTTTTTTGGGGGGGGGGTTTTGCTGTTTGAGAGCTCAGGGTTAAAAATGACTGAATTAAAATGCTGAGGTCATGCTCTGGCTTCGACTAATTCACATTACATGAGACGTCCCCCACAGGATAAATCAAAAATTATGATGTTAGGTTAACCATTGCTTGATAATTGCATTTGTGGCTTTGTGAATGTCTGTGCGTGTGTGTGTGCTCTACTTTCAAAATGCACTCTATGCCAGGTATGCAGGTTATCTCAATGTCACCGTTGAGTGACACTTATATGACTCTGGTAGCTCCCTAACATCTTGTTGAAATTTAATAACTGTGGTATTAGTTACCTGTAACAAATCAGTGGTTTGCTTTATTTAATGTAAGTTAGTCACTTAATCATTTTAGGTAGCAATGATGATGGCACAGAAATGATTTACTGTGTTCTATTCATGTGTTTTTATGTTGTGTACTGTTTTAGCTCTGTGACTGTGTTTGTGTACTGACGGTTGTGTTTTTGCCTGTGTGTGCAACAGACCTGCACTTCTTCTATACTGACCTATCAGGTGTAGACAGGTACTTCTGCTTCTGGAACTTCTTCTCCAGGCCCATCAGCTGCAGCTCGGTGAAGATGGTGCGGCTGCGGCGTGGCTTCTTCAGACGAGGGGTGCTCCGCTCTGTGTCCGACTCGCTGCTGATGCTGAGGGGCGTCTGGCTGGGCGAGGGCTCGGAGCATCTGGGATGCTGCGGGGAGAGCA